>NW_022436952.1:29598417-29769614 GCF_009761245.1 Sapajus apella
CAGGCAGAAGAGCTGTAGGATCATCTTGGCTCACTGAATCTCTGTCTCCCAGGTTCAAGTGATTCTCCTGCCTCAGCCTCCTCAGTAGCTGGAATCACAGGTGTGTGCCACCAAACCTGGCTAATTTTTGTATTTTTAGTAGAGACAGGGTTTCATCATGTTGGCCAGGCTGGTCTTGAACTCCTGACCTCAAGCAATCCACCCGCCTTGGCCTCCCAAAGTGCTGGGATTACAGCCATGAGCCACCACACCTGGCCTAGTATTGCTTTTATCAATTGTATTTCAAGCCTTTGCTCCTCTGACCCAAATGTCCATGTTTTGCATATTTAATTGTTTCAGTCATGTAACATACCAGCATGTCCAGCATTCTCAAAGAGATATGTTATTCTTTTTTTTTTTTCCCATTTATTTATTTTATTGCATTTTAGGTTTTGGGATATGTTATTCTTTATGTAAAAAAAAACTTGACTTATTATTATTACTATTACTATTTTTTGAGACAGAGTTTCGCTCTATTGCTCAGGCTGGAGTGCAGTGATGTGATCTCAGCTCACTGTAACCTCCTCCTCCAGGGTTCAAGAGATTCTCCTGCCTCAGCCTCCTGAGTAGCTGGGATTACAGGCACATGCCACCATGCCCAGCTAATTTTTGCATTTTTAGTAGAGACAGGCTTTCACCATGTTGGTCAGGCTGGTCTCAAACTCCTGATCTCGTGATCCACCCATCTCGACCTCCCAAAATGCTGGAATTACAGATGTGACGCACTGCGCCAGGCCAAAAACTTGACTTTAAAATCAAGTCCATCTGTATTTCCATTCTCAATGTAAAGAAGCATTATGATTACTATCTAAGATATTTTTTTATCTGACACTATGATCAGAATCACATAGACAGAATAGATATTCCTTTCTTTTTTACTTAAGAGACAGGATCTTGCTCTGTCACCCAGGCTAGAGTGCAGTGGTGTAATCACAGCTCACGGAAACCTCAAATTCTTGGGCTCAAGTGATCCTCCTACGTCAGCCTGCTGAGCAAATGGGACTACAGGTGCATATCATCATGCTCAGCTAATTTTTAAATTTTTTTGATAGAGACAGGGTCTCTCTATGTTGCCCAGGATGGTCTTGAACTTCTGGCCTCAAACAATCCTCCCACCTTGGCCTCCCAAAGTACCAGGATTACAGGTATGAGCCACCATACCTGGGCCAGGTATTCCATTGTTAATGCTGAATACAAAAAGGGTTTTGTAAATTGTACTAAAAGTCCCAGAAGTCTATCATTTGAAAATATATTCTTCTGAGATAAGAAACAAAAGCTTATAATAATGCTTAAATGTATAAACTATTTTACAATTTTAAAAAGGACTTTAACATCACTTCACTGATCATCATAACATCTCTATAAGAGCAAGTATAATAACTGATATCTACATTTATCAAGTTATTGCTGGATTTAGAACTAGAACCCAGGTCTTTTCATCTTTATCCCAATATTAGTCCCTCTGTAACTCAAAAGGTCTAAAATGGAATGCATTATACAGTAAGTCCTCATTTAACATCATTGATAAGTTCATGCAAACTGTGGCTTTAAGTGAAATGAAATATTACAAAACCAATTTTACCATTGGCTAATTGATGTAAACAACAGTTAAGGTCCTATGGCATACTGTGTTCTGGTCAAAAACATCAGTAAACTTCTGAATAAAGACCACAGATGCTTTAATATTAAACATCAAAATAAGCATGAGCTATATATACATTTAATAAAGATTAATCAAAACAAGTAACAAAATTATTTACTTATTTTTTAGTGAATCACTGAGTAATGGAGCTCGAAGTGCTGATTAGTTAAATCAAGGAATAAATGTTTGCAAAGTGAACATTTTAATATTGTTGAGCATTTGTGTGATTCACCATATATTCGAAGAATTTTTATTTTACAATAATTTGTATTCACCCATTCAGAGTTATGGGTGGACAGAGCGTATATCCTGGAAGCTCAGGGTATAAGGCAGGACCCAACCCTAGACAGGACACCATCTGATTGCAGGGCACTCTCACACACGCATGCCCATACTCACTCAGCCTGAGATGCAATTTAGCCATGCCAATCAACCTAACATGCATACCTTTGGTATCAAGGAGAAAACCTGTGTACTCACTGAAAACCCATCAAGACATGGGGAGAACGTGAAAACTCCAGAACAGGCAATGGCCCCAGGCAGGGAGTGATTATTTTTTGTCATCAGCTTTATAAAGAATTGACGTTAAACAAAATGACATTATTCAAGAACCTGCTATATTCTATATTAGAAACCACAGAATAATTAGTGACTACTTAGTTTCAAATTGTCTTTTTTTGAGTTAGAGTTTCACTTTGTCACCCAGGCTGGGAGTGCAGTGGCACCATCTTGGCTCACTGCAAGCTTCACCTCCCAGGTTCAAGCAGCTCTCATGCCTCAACCTCCTGAGTAGCTGTGGTGGTATGATTTTTTTGTGTGTGCGAGGTTTCACCACGTTGCCCAGGCTGGTCTCAGACTCCTGAGCTCAGCCAATGTGCCTGCCTCAACCTCCCAAAGTGCTGGGATTACAGGCGTGAGCCACCGTGCCCAGCCTCTAATTCTTTTCTATGCCAACTCTTCAACATCTCACAGGTCTGTGCTGTCTTCTCTATAATACAGCACTGATTTAAGGTCTCATCTTGCTCTAGGATCACCTAGCCTCCATTTCCTTCCTCTCAACTTCCTGCTGCAATGCTGCCAGAATGATCTTTCTAAAATACAATTCTGATGGTGTCATTCCTATGCTTGAAAACATGTGATGGCTTACTACTGCCAACAGTGGTGGTTCTTAAATTATGCACCTGGGGATTTTTGTCATTCTGAGAATTAGACAAAGGTGTTTAGGGCGGCTAAAATCAACCATAGTACAATGTCAATAAGGTCCATCACTGGAATGAAAAACAATTAAGAGATAGGTATAGCTATATCTTTTCCCCAATATTTTTGTAAATATTTCAGACTTGTTATTGTATATCTATGAAACAGACTTAATAGGTATCAACAAAACAAAACCCAATATTAATTCTGAGTCAACTATGCTTAATTCAACAATTAGTTTTGCTCCTTGAGAAGTAATGAAAAATGTACTCATGATTCTTATTTCATATCATATTCATGTCATGTATTTTTCCAGTTCATATGATAGTTAAATAAATGCTTAAAAAATCTAGAAACTAACAACTTCTATATGCACTGCTTCTTGAATCAATCTGAAAACCACTAAATATTACCCTTCAGTGATGCCTTAGGCAACACACGTTACGGCTCTCACAGTTCAATTTATAACCCTCCACTGATACACCTACCCCATTTTATTTTACTTTATTATTAAACATCTGTCTTCTGAATTAGTGAATTCATAGAGGACAGAAGCGATATACTAATCACCTTTAAATCGCAGCTGCCTCACACATAGTAGGCACTCAATAAAAATGTACTAGAAGAAGAGAGAGTTCAACAACTATATGAGAGAGCAAGACAGCCAACCATTGATTACAGTTATGGAGTTTTATAACTTGAAAGCAAAGTCTATAAAATGTTTGTTTCCAGTATAATATATAATACATTATAAAGATAAAAATAAAATCATTCGACAACTATTTTAATTCACGCTTTCTAATATACCGGGCAAGAAAATATGTTAAATGCAACAAAGCTCCATTAAAAACATGTCAATGTTGATTTTTAAGAATTTTCTTTAAAACATGCAATACTCAGAGCCATCAAATTAAATTAAGGATTCAGTCTACTCTACAAAACTGAATTATAATTGTAAACAATTTTTAATTCTATAAACACAAACTGGATAATAAATGTTAAATTGCCTTTAAATGCTTTCCATATAAAAAGGCCATATCTAGGTCAATGAACTTGGTTCAGTCTCTACAAATGTTAATGCTTAAACATAAAAGTAAGCAAACAAACATAGTTGAAATCTTTACCTCATTACTGCAAGTAAAATTCTACCAAAAGAAAAGCCTGCTGGCATAATTTTCACAGTTGCACTTTTAACCGTGCTAATTTTTGCTTTTTTAAATTTTAATGTTAGAAACAGATTCCAAGCTTTATTAAACTTTTTATTATATCCTAATATTTTCAGGTAGTTGTTTTTGTTTGTTTTAATTTTTGAGCCTTCCAGATATTACCTATCAACTTACCTATTATCACTACAGGAATATATTTCATAGGTACAGAGTATAAGCAGTCAGAGACATAATGCATACTAAAGCTTATGGCTTATATTCGTATTAAATATCTTATTTGCCTCAGACTAATTATTGAAGGCCTACGGCCTATGGACCAGTGGTAATGTTTGCTTTAAAAGCTAGCATTTTAAGATGAAATCTGAATAGACCATATGAAAGGAAAAAAAAAATCTGAACTACTTACGGCCAGCAAGCAGGAACTGATAATATTGTACTGCATCTGCAGCGAGGAGCAGAGGGTGGTTTGCATTAAATGGTGGCTGCAATTCATTCCATTGAGGGGTTCTAAGGAAACAGCAGAAGAATATTAATATTTAAGGTTAATAAATGGGATGTAAATCACCATGACTGTCATCACTGATGAACACTGACTTAAACTCACACTATTTTTGTGATCATTAAAATAAACTTGTAATCATTAAAATGAATGTGCTGAAACCTGAAACACAAGGCCATCTGCTATGAAAAAATAAAAAGGTGGCAGTCTTTCATGCAAATAACATGCAGTCAATATGAGCTTAACAGCAGAAGACCCTCCGACAGGATAGGCAAGACATTCAGAAGATTGAACGGGTGTAAAATTCAAATGTTATAACTAAGTAGTTTTAATTTATGTAATTTCTGACCTCTCTATTCTTAAAATATGTATATATTTTAAAATAAAATGAAGTAGGTAAAATGGTTAATAAAACACAGCTGTGTAAATGGATAACTTATTATAGATCAAATTAGCATCCGAGTTCTGAAATAAGTCACTATTTCAACAATGATAGTGTAGTAATTTTAATTAGGTCTGCCCACTCCTAAATAAGCTTGATAAATCAGATATTGATCAGGTCAATCCAGCATAGTAAAGTAGTTGTAAAGAATGCTGGAGCCTCCAAAAATCAATATAAGAATATTTTAAAATGTCAAAAGGACAAGGATCATTTTCATATCCATTTCTGTCTGTTTCCTTCCATACGTGTCAGGAACAATTTTTTCTCTCCTGGATGATGAACTATATTAAAGAGGTTTTATTCCAGGTTTCATTTTTTCCTTTTGGTTATAGCTTATAAAGATTCTAATCATTATGTACTTTTGATATGGACTCTGATTCTTAATAAACATTCCTACAAGGCCTAACTATTGTATCTCAGAGAATCACTTTCAGAGAAACCTTGAAATCTATCTATATTAGTTTCTGTTCCCCTTAATGGTTATCTCAATGTTACTCTCTATTTTCAATGAGCATGAGATTGCAAATAGCGGAAGTACAAGTCTGAGAAAATTTAACACAAAAGGGCAAGGAGAAAGAAGTTCAAACGGAGGTATTCTCCAAGGTGCATTCAGAAGACAATTAAAAAATATGTCCCCACAAAAATCTGTACATGAATGCTCACAGCAACATTATTTAATAACAGTGTAAAAAGTAGAAATATCCATAAACTAATAAATGGATAAACAAAAGGCAGTATAACCATATAGTGGAGTATTATGTAGCCATAAAAAGGAATAAAGTTCTGATATATATGCTACAACATGGATGATCTTGAAAATAAGCTAAGTGAAAGAAGCCAGACACAAAAGGTCACCTATTGTATGATTCCACTTATATGAAATAATCAGAGTAGGAAAATCCATAGAGAAAGTAAACTGGCAGCTGCC
Source organism: Sapajus apella (assembly GCF_009761245.1). NCBI lineage: Eukaryota > Metazoa > Chordata > Mammalia > Primates > Cebidae > Sapajus > Sapajus apella. Next base: position 29,604,331 of record NW_022436952.1, read on the forward strand.
TAGGTATGACGGGTTGGAGAAAAATAAGGAGCAACTGTTAATGGGTATGAGGTTTCTTTTTAGGATGATAAGAATTGATTGCAGTGGTAAGTGCACAGCTTTGTGAAAAGTCACTTTTAATAGGTTAATTTTATTGTATGTAAATTACGTCAAATGAAAAAGTAATGAAGGGCTAGGTGCTCAGGCCTATAATCCCAGCACTTTGGGAGGTAGAGGAGGGTGGATCACCAGAGGTCAGGAGTTCGAGACCAGCCTTGCCAACACGGTGAAACCCCATCTCTACTAAAAATTAGCCAGGTGTGATGGCGGGCGCCTGTCGTCCCAGCTACTCAGGAGGCTGAGGCAGGAGAATCACTTGAACCCAGGAGGTGGAGACTGCAGTGAGGTGAGATTGGACCACTGCACTCCAGTCTGATTGACAAAGTGGGATTATTTTTTCACAAAAAAAAAAAAAAAAAAAAAAGTAATGATGTATTGCTTGTTTTGCTAGATGAAAGTGAGATTTAAAAAATTACATACTGTATGATTCCATTTACATAAAATTCTAGAAACTGTAAACTAATCTGTAGAGACAAAGAGGGGCAAAAGAAGAAGAGATTACAAAGGGCCACAAAGAAACATTTGGGAGTTATGAATATGTTTACCATGTTAGTTGTGGTGATGATTTTGCAGCTGTATGCATGTTAAAACTTATCAAACTAGACACTTTTAATCTTGTATACCTTAACGAAGCTGTTAAAAAGAAAAAAAGAAAGGAGGTACTACCTAACCAGAGTCCAGCTGGCTCGAGGTGAAGTCATCATTTCCAGGGGAGTGTCATCACTAATCTTGGGGGCAGTGCTGAGGGGTCGTGGCTCCATCATGTGCTCCACTAAGGTGCCGTAGCAACTGATAATGTACAGGGACTCAACTACAACTTGTTTGGACTGATCTACAAACAGAGAAACAGAACCCGATGTGTCATGATGGCATAAAAGGAGCACAGAATAATTTTTACAAGTTAATGACCTTAATAGTTCCTTCTTGAGGCTGCTCAGAGAAAATAAAAAGACAGGAATTTTTTTTTTTTTCTAACTATTATTTTTTCTTTTTCTTTTTGAGATGGAGTTTCACTCTTGTTGCCCAGGCTGGAGTAGAGTGACACGATCTCGGCTCACTGCAACCTCTGCCTCCCAGGTTCAAGCGATTCTCCCGCCTCAGCCTCCCAAGTAGCTGGGGTTACAGGCACCCGCTACCATGCCCAGCTAATTTTAGTATTTTTACTAGAGATGGGGTTTCGACATGTTGGTCAGGCTGGTCTCAAACTCCTCACCTCATGTGATCCACCCACCTTGGCCTCCCAAAGTGCTGGGATTACAGGCATGAGCCACCGCACCCGGCCGAAAGGAATTTTTCCATATGGTGCTTGTTCCTTGCCTAAAGGTTGCCTCGTGTAAGTACATGCTAGACATTTTCACATATGAAAATGTCTATAATATCAGACTATTTTCAATCTTAAGTAACTTATTTCAAGAATGATAGGACTCTGCCCCAAATCTTAATATAGTAAAATACTATAATACAAATTACAATGTAATTTGTCCCACATTATGAAAAATGAATGGACTAACTGAAAAGGAATAACATATGGACTAAGATTTAGTTAACTTTAATGTACCAAATGACTCACATGAAAGGTTACTTGTATTCCTAAATCAGCCTAATGTCTCATCTATTTTTTCTCAGAAAACTTAAATTTAGAACTTAAATTTCTGGATCAAAAAAACCAAAAACATATGGTGTATCAATGGAGGTTCATCATTTCAAACACACGTACCAGGGTGGGGGATACTGATAATAAGAGGTTTTGCATGTGTGGGTACAGAAGGTATATATGGAAAATCTCTGTACCTTCTGCTCATTTGACTGTGAAACTAAAGCTCCTTTAGAAAATAAAGTCTATTTAGCACACATACACATACATGCATGTGCATCCCCTTCCCCCAAATCCTCTTCTTTCTGTCCATGGGATCACTGGCCTCTGTGGTAAATGAAGTTCAGCCATACTTTGAGAAGTCAGGCGCTGAGTGTGGATCTAATCAACTGACTTTATAAGGAATACACATGTACTCACTACCAACTCAGGTTTAATTCTCTCTCTCGGGTTTTACAGTAAACCTAGGAGCATATAAAATCACTCATGAATGTTGGGTGGGTCACCTTATCTCTATGTCAGGCGAATCAATTACAGCTGATTTGAGAAAATGGCTAATGATCAGCCAGTGGGCCATAAAGGAGTAGCAAGTTAAAAAGGTAATTAGAACAGAAGGGAGAAGCATTTGAAATCGAGCTTCACAGAAGGTTTTAACTAGTAACAAAAAGTCCTTTCGATAGCATCATTAAACCTAAGGAGGTAACAAAAAAAATAAAGATGGGATAAGGAAATGGAAGGCTTGCATACTTAACAGTATCCTCTCCCACTTAGGTAAGGAACCTGCTGCGCCTGAGATCCTATTACCAAGGAAAGGGTCACTGAAAGGCGATAACAAGAGAAAGGGCTCATGTCTGACTGCCAATGTTAGCATAAAGGAGAGCCATTTTGCCAAGAACAATACAGCCTGTGGAACTCACCAGAGAAGTGCCCTAATAACAACCAGTTTGTGACCTAGTTTAATAATACTAAAATATTTAGGGGAAAATCATAACATTCAAAATGATATACTTGGTTTATGAATGTAGGCATTCTCTTTAAACAGAAGCAATAAGGAATCACATGCTATAAAGCATTAATCCTATAAACATTTTAGGTATGGACCCTAGTGATCAAAGCAGGGATTAAAAACAATAACTACAGTAGTCCCTCCTTAGGTGTGTGTTCAGTTATCCATGGTCAACTGCAGTCCAAAAATATTAAATGGAAAACTCTAGAAATAAACAATTCATAAACTTCAAAGGGGACACTGAGTAGCATGATGAAATCTCTCATTGTCCCATTCGTCCTGCATGGGACATGAATCATCCTTTGTCCAGCATATCTACATTGTATATGCTACCAGCCCATTAGTCCAATAGTAGCTGTCTTGGTTATTAGACTGAAAAGCATCGTACCATTTAGGGCTCCAAACCATCCCAGGTTTCAGGCATCCACTGGGGATCTTGGATGTATCCTCCACAGATAAGGAGGGACTACAGTATATTAATTCCAATGAGCAACAGTAACCACAAAAGCTGAGCCTTATTTCTCAGTGGCATGCTGTTCCTTTCTTCTTTTTCTTAATCGTGATCTTAAAACATGGCAGAGAACTGAGCATGGTAGCTCATGCCTGTAATCCCAGCACTTTGGGAAGCTGAGGCAGGTGGATCAGAAAGTCAGGAGTTCGAAACCAGCCTGACCAACATAGCAAAACCGTGTCTCTACTACAAATACAAAAAATTAGCCGGGCCTGGTGGCAGGTTCCTGTAATTCCAGCTACTCGGGAGGCTGAGGCAGGAGAATCGCTTGAACCTTGGAGGTGGAGGTTGCAGTGAGCTGAGATCGCACCACTGCTCTCCAGCCTGGGCAACAACGGTGAAACTGTCTCAAAAGCAAAACAAAACAGCAACAACAAAAAACATGGCAGAGATTTTTTTTTTTTTAATGTTAAGATTTTTAACACTAGAAAATCTGGTTTCAAACTCTGATTCTATTGCCTAACTAGTGCTTTTAGCTAAGATATTTAAACTTGCTGGTCTCAAGTTCTTCATCTCTAAAGCAGGGACAATGAGGCTTTTCCTCTCCATACTTCATAGACAAGGGTGTGAAACTATCTTGTAAAAATGTAAAAGGTATAAAATGGGTATAGAATTGACAGCATTGAGACACCTGTAGATTGTCACCAACAAAACAAAACACAATCGTCACTCAGTGGGCAATTCATTTAATGTTCATACTGAGAGGATAGTTGTTCTTCTTGATTACACTTGAGTAATTAGTTGAAGAGTGACAGATTAATTACATTTAAAAAAAAATGGTTTCCAGACTATTGGGTACAAGATTATTCTAGGGGAACTGCTAGCAATTTTCCTTAAGAAGCAAAAACTACAAGTAGAACATTTATTTTTTCAGCCAAAATACATACCTTTTTCTCTTTTCAGACCTGCATTATTTGCAAACCATGACCTGGATGTTCCGAAGACAGCAGCCACACAAAATTCTCCGCCCATCGATTTGCTGGGTGAAATTTGTGGAGGAGGTTTAACTTTGCTTAAAAAATAAAATAACAGTAAAAAACAATTAACATGATGAAATGACAGTCTGTTAGGTAATGACAGATTTTCCTTTAAATTCCACTTCATTCAAGTCCTCCAATATGAACATGCATTTTGCCTTAAGTAATAAATGATGATGTGAGACTATGTTCTGGAGTAAAAGTCAAATTAGTTCAAAGTTCCAGAGTTTTGTAAAGAGAGCAACATTTATAAGACCAAAAAAAATCAACTCCTTTTTGAAGTATGTGCTGGCAAAATCCAAGTCAGTTCTTTTCAGATGGATAACTTTTCTCTAGAAATTTCAAAGTGAAGCAATAGTACCAGCATATACATCTCAAAATAATAAAATGGTTTAGCACGTCATTTTTATATATATTAGGTTGGTGCAAAAGTAATTGCGGGTTTTGCCACTACTCTCAATAGCAAAAAAAACGGCAATTACTTTTGCACCAATCTCTAAGACGTGGGATTAACAGTACAAATGAATGGAGATGGCATGGATGAAAATGAGGTGACATAGAATGAAGCCTTGAAAACGCTTTCTCAGCCACAATGCCATGGAGAGGTAGACGGTGTAAGGGGAGCATAGCTAATCATCTAATGCAATAATATTCTATGACGTTCTACCTGTTGTCTCTTTTTCTTCTTAAATTTGTGAAAATGATGTGTCTATTTTTGTTCAGTGAAAAAGACGAAGATGGAGTTACATATCAATAGCCTCTCAAACCTAAATCTTTTTTGTTGCTCATATGTCTGAAGGCACATTTAGTAACTGCCATTACTTCCTGCCACTGCCATTAAAAAGAAGTTGCTCTCCCCTGTTTCCCACAAATAAGTTTTCATACTTGGCTTCTAATATTAATCTCATGGCTTCTTTTCAATCCCATATTTCTGTTCTCTTTTGGTTTATCAAGAGCTTCCCAAAGCAATTTTGTCAACCCCCTTTGATAAATTACTTTCTCTAATTCATAGACCAGTAGCCTCATCATGCACTGGTCAAGATCACAGCCCAGGTAGGAGACAGTAAAAACTAGAGCTCTGATGTTCCCCTCTGCTAAGTCAGTCTCCAGTGTCAAACATTATTTCTACCTTATTTTGCTCAATTTTTGTTATCCCTTCATCTTTTAATAAAATATGTTGGGATGGAAAGAGATAGTTTTAGAGACAGGAAGAAACATGTAGTTGAATCCCAGTGCTGTCACCTCTTAGCTGTGTGACATTTGGTTAAGTTATTTAACCTCTCAGAGCTCAGACTACTCATGTGTAAAATAGAAATAGTAATGTCTGCTTCATAGGATTATTTTAATGATTATATTGTCTCAAAGCACTGTCCCCAGCTCATATAGTACCACCTGAGAACTTCTTAGGAGTGCAAGCAAATACTCATAGGCCCCATCCCAGATCTACTAAATCAGAAACTCTGGGAATGGAGCCCAACAATCTGTGTTTTGAAACAAATCCTCCAGATGATTCTGACGCATGCTCAAATCTGAGAACCACTGTATTAGACAAAGAAGGTAAAGTTCCCATGGCAGTACTTTCCCATATCACGGTACTCAGCAAATACTAACTCTTCTATATGGCCCTCCGCCCTAACCTAATCTTCAAAAAATTCAGACTTTGCTTTGGTAATCTCAGTTTCCCAGTTCCTATGACACTTTTAATAGTCTCTCAGACATCTTATTTCCTGAGGTTTGTCTTAACATCTTCCTCTAAGGAAAACTACATCTGGATCAGAGACAACTATGATTGGTCCCTTTGGTCTCCCTCTTTGAACAAAATCCATGGTAATGCCTATTACTACATATGAAAAAAACCTCTTCTACCATTAACATTTCTTAAAACACTTCTCATGATTCCCACAACAAAAAACTTCCATGCCTAAAATGTCAACCAGTCATAGTGAGACTTCCAGTGACAGGAATAAAGACGTTGTTTTAAATAAAAAGCTTCTGAGGGGAAATGAATCTGGTTCTGTAAACTGTTTCACCCCTTCATACTTGCATCTGGCACCACTGCAGTAACCTACTTCTAGAAAGGAAGACTCTCCTCTGCCCTATACCTGAACAAACATGCACCTTCCCATGATATCTGGGTCACTGGCATCAGAATTGTTCTTTCTGGTCATGATCCTTTGTTGCATTACCTGAGAATATAAGGTTACTTTGAAAGCTTTTATTTCCATCCCTGAACTACTATCGCTGAACTGACAAATTCCTCTAACTGGTATTTTTGAGGCACCACTAGTCATTTTTAACCCTTAGAAATTTGGGGAGGATGGGGTCTGGCGGAATGGCAGAGATAAAAGTGTTGTAGAGTTTCTTGAAAGCAGTTTGCAATTATGCGACTTTATGCTTTTACTAGAATCACCATCAGAGAACAAAGCTACTATAATGTACCAACAAGCTTCATTGGGACAAACTCAAAGCTCTTTGCAAATTACTGGATGTCACTGTTGTTATTTTTAAATCATGTGGTAAGTAACAAGTGAGTATGGCACTTCTTAAGAGAAAATAATGGTCTCTCTAAAGTAACCATCCTAAACATACTTAAAAATAGTTGCTTTGGGGGCAGATGGCCAACTTTCTAACATGATAAAAAGTAGAAAACTTAGAGGACATCAATTTAGTTTTCTGACATGCAAAAAATATTCTTGTATGTTTATTAGCTTGCAGTCTAATCAGCACATGTCAAAAGCTAAAATTTCTTATACCTCTACAAGTTACATACAATTTTGTTTTGGAACACACAAGTTAAAAGCATCAACACAGTGTTATTTTATATAAGGTCACTATCTCCTACAAGGAATAAGTATTTCATCATATAACTATGCTTCATTTCCATAAAGAATTATCATTTTTATTTTTGTATTTCATCATTTCTTTTTTCCTCTGATAGGGCCTTAAATTCCATCAGTAAAAGTCTGTGTTTATTAAGGAGTCAAGAGTTTTCAGCCTGAAAATAACTCGCTACCTGCTACATAACATAGTGTTGTGTGTTGAGTATGGAGAATACTGGGTAAATACATTCGTATCAAGTTATTTCTATCATCAATCTATAATGTGGAATGACTGTGCTATTTCAGAAAAATGGAAACATAAAAATATGTGTGTGTCTTTAAGATTTGCAGAGGAATAAAAAGGAAAAACAATCTAATAAAAATGTTATGAATAAAATATCTTCTATGGGGATACATTCAAAGTTAGAAATTTTAACTTGGGCTCAATCTGCCCTTCATCCTAAGTTTTTAAAGGTTCAAGAAAGCTTGGCAGAAGCAGAAGGGCTTTCCTATCAATGTGTGTCAGTGACATACCATGTATGAACTTTTCCACAATGACCTAGAATATTTCTATCACAAAATAACCTTATGCTGACAGAAAGATAAAGCATTGAAAAATGACACATATTTGAATGTATTAGAAAAATGCTAGCTTTGTGTATTATGTAAATTTACAGATTGGTGACCCAGTCCTCAGAGGAAAGCACTCCAATGCTAACCTTCTTTTTCTATCTTGTTCTCAACATCTCCCTTTCTACTCCTAAAGGGGTCTGAAAAAAATCTCATTACAGAACATTTGCAAGTTTAGAAAAAATTTCTCTGGGTGTTTGGATGCCTTCTTTCATTTATTTAATCATTTATAGAGCATGTTTGTTCGAAGCAGGTAAAGTTCCCATACAATGATATTAAAATAATATTTCAATTTATATTGGTGCCCAGAAGATTAACGATACTGATTATGTGGACTCATCCATTTTTTTAAACAGTTGTACAAGAGAACAAAACATACTCCTGATGGACTCCTTTCTACTGATAATTCCTTATCCTTTGCTACTCTTAGCTTCTCATAAATAACCCCATCTTCAATAGTTTTTTAAAAATTTGAGTTAACTTTTGAGCAAAACATAAAAGAAAAACGGAATAAATCCAACTTTCAGCATCCCGGAAGAAATTACAACCACAAAACATCATATTTACTGAGTCTGATACAAATCAGTGTAATCAAAAGAAAAACAAATGCCCAAGCAAAAAAAAGCCAAATAACCAAATTAACAAATAAGATGCTAAATTAAAAATCAGGATTTTAACTCTTTGTTATTTCTTTTGAGGAAATGCTTAACTGTCTAACCATAGAACAAGAATCATTTTCACCGCAATCACCAGAAGTTGTAGGGATATTAACATTACTAGGACTTTAAAAGTATTTACAAAGGCTACTGAAGTTCCCCATTTTTCTTCCCTTGGCCTTTATTATGTAATTCAGCCAGGTCAACATATTAAATTTTTCTTGCCTACTTTTTCTCTGCACTCAACTTCAAAGAGAAAAAAAAGAGTACAAAGCTCTAATGATATCTGCTTAAAAATTACAGGACGATGATCTTCACGTGAATAATTTTACTATTACAATAGGATAGATGTGGAGTATCTGTGGATGGCAGGATAAGCAGTAAGGTGCTCTGGTGCCTTGTGTGGAAGGACACAAGCATGGAAGGAGCTAATATGAGACAGAAGCACCATTTCCTTCCTTTCTTAAAACATAAAAGAACAGTCAATGCTTCAGTTTAAATGTAAGACCCAATATTGATGTAAGTGCTACAAGTGGTATAACAGCTTTCTATAAAAGAAGAAAAAATATTCTTTGTATTCTTTTAGAAGTTTTCTCTCATTCTCAATCTTAGTTTCTAAAATAAGATCTAAATGGGAAAACTGAAAGTATTTTATTTTAAATAACTAAAGATACTAATAATCTGTCAAAAATTATTCTATTCTGTCATAAATTTTTCTTAAAGGTCTAACAGATTTGTGTAAATGTGGCAACTAAAACTAAACTCTCCTCTCCATATAAATCTTTACATTTCAAAAAATGAAACTGTAAAATTTTAAAATATTTAACAGAACAAGATTAGTTTATATTGAACTCTTTATATCTTGATCAAAACTCTTAGAAAATCCTAATTAAAATTTTATAATATGCAAGTTTTAATTCTTTAAAACTTACCCTTATATAATACGAAGGCATTTTACAAGGAAGAAATATACTCATATGGACTACCTATTGTCTATCTGTCATGTATATTTTTTGATAAGCAATTCAAAAATAACAGTAGCTTAAATACAATACTACATGCAAAGTAGGAGCTTGATAAATTCTTATTTGTAATATTGAAAGAAAAATTCAGATTCAAAAATTCACACTGGAATTATCTTAAATGTCTATGTTTAAACAGCATGTTACTTGCGGAATTCTTTTGTATTATTTTATATAGTCATCCAAACTCAAATACCCTAGTTAAACTAATCTAGAGGACATATGATACCAGGTAAGTCCAGAGTGACTAAAATGTTAAAGATGCACTTTTCACTTTCCAACACGCTTATTTTGTTACCAAAGGGAATGATTTTATTTTCTAACTGACTCATCCGAAAGTGCATGAATGTAAGGGACTAAACTTGTTTAATGGAGAACAAAGAATTAGTAGAAATTGTGATACACCAAAAGCAAATTCTTAGCTAAGTGTTAACGTTGCAACTTGAAACTAATAAAAAGTTTGTAGAAAATTTACATTTCATTTTAAGAGGAAAGGTAAAAATTTCATTTTTCATCCAAAATACATATTATCCTATAAATGGATATATTAAAAACATATTTATTTAGCATAATGTTTTATTTCAGAACAGTAAATAAAAAATTCTCAGGTTGAATGCTAAATAACATGGAAAAATAGCAAAAGCTATTAAAACAAAGGAGCTCTTATAAACAACATGGAGGAAGTTGTCAAATTTATATTCATTTGCTGCCTTAATTTGAGGTTTCATTAAGATCTTAATGGAAAAAACATGCACCACTGGGAAAGTAACGTTTTAAAGGAGGACCTTTTAGTCTAGTATAAGTGACTAAAAACGAGTTTCTTGTGAGCTAACGATGGCATCAAACAAACCACAAAGCAGTCTTCTAAAAGACAGGCAATGATTTAAAAGTCTACTATATTTCATATATCCCTTTCTTTAATCTGGCTCTTTTAATCTTGTTTCAACCTCAAATCATTTCTGGTTGACAAGTGCTTTTGCTTAAATGTGAGGAGTACATACGTTGTTGGAGGAATGAACTTTTCTTATTTAACATACAATTATTATTCCATCTTTTACTTCTATGCAAAAACTTCAATCTTTATTAACATACTAAAACTCTTTGCTTTGTACTTAGAAGAATAATTTATCCTTAAATGAAATTTAATTTCTAAGCTTACTCTACAAAGAAATTTTGTCATATGTTGAATGTGGCTTTAAAATTCACCGATCACTGGAAAGCTCATAAGTAAGATCTATGTATCTTATTTGTTTTTAGAAGACATCTGGTTAACAAAATAAATAAAGATCAACTTTCATGAGATTTACATTTGTGTATGTTCTGAATTTGTTTAGAATAGTTTTACAAACTGTGTCTAATTATAATTTTCAAGGAGGAAAATTTTATCTTGATTTGTTTTATCTCACCTATTCTTTAGTGATAATAAAATTTTCAGATCTTCCTGTGGCATATAAACATTGAAATTAGTTTGTGTCAAATAATAATTAACCTTAAAAAACTATTTAAGCTTCTTTTTGTCCAATAGAAAAATGTTGGAATGGTTTTTCTAGTGTAATAGAACACTATGAACAATTCCTAGTTAGCAGTTATGAGAACTACACATATAGGTGCAGAACTCTTTTCAAGTATTCTGACTAAATTAATAAAATTAATATACCTTACATTTCTCAAAACTTCCCGTTGGCCAACATATCCTTAAAAGTTAAAAACATAATCTAATTTAAAGAAGCTTCTTTTGAAACATGGTATTTACCCCTGAAACTGGAAAAGAAACAGTGGTAGCAGCTAACAGTGACTGCACATTTACTATGTGCCAGGCACTGTTATATACTAACATGTACGGAGATATGTATCAGTTTATTTAATTCTCATAGTGAACCTATGAGGTAGGTACTTTTAATACATAAGGAAATAAGAAACAGAAATGTTTTAGAAAATTCCCCCATATCATACAGCTAGTAAGTGTGTGAATTGGGATCTATAACCCAGGCAGTCTAACTCTTAACCAATAAACATTTTATATCATTCTTAACACATTCTATTTCCCATCTTTACATGAAAGTATTAAATATATTATATTTGTTTTCTATGACCTTCATGCCTAAGACTAACAAAGCTATATTCTATACACTGATATGGAAGAAATTACTAAATAATTAAGCTATGATGTGTATGTGTTAATAATTCAAAATAATTATTTAGGAGGTTTTATGTAAAGTATTATTTTGTCATTATGTAGCCTCTTAAATACCTATTCAAAACAAAACTTTTGTCTCTTTAGGATCAAGTAAAATGCAACAAAAACTTTATAAGGCTCTTTTGGCATACCTTAAATATATTTATATTTCAAAATAAATCATGTCCTCAAATGCTATGCATGATATGTAGAGAACTTCTAACACTATAATACTCAAAGCTTTAAACTTGGGTGTTAGCCTTGTCTTATTTATAAGCATTATGAGAGAATTCTTCTATTTAAAAAAAATTCCTCTGTGATTTTTTTTTTTCCTTTTTAAAGAATAAAATGAAACCAAGAAAACTGCTTTTCTAAAGCTTAAATATCAACATTGATGTTCCGTCTACAAATTATTCAGTAACTTGGTGCATCTAACTGTGATCAGGCCATGCAACTGGAAACAAAACTACAAAATGAATCACTTTTTGAGAGTACAGCAAATGAATGAGGCATGCGGGAGTGAACTGGAACTCACCATGGAGCTTTTATGGAAAAACACCCCGCTCCAAAGAGATATGGCCTTCATGGAAAAGGGGGGAAAATGCACAAAAAATTAGAGAAAAACTCATTTAACATTAGCAAATACATGTATATCATACTGTTATAGAGTATGGATAAAAATAACTAAAAAATTAGTAATCACTTACAATTCTGCTGTACATACTGTCTGATAATAACCAATGAACAGAATGATGTGTAATAACAAGGCCCTTAATTTTGAGAGTTAGGGATTCAAAATTTTCTATTTTTCTCCCTTTTCTGGAGCACCCCTGTAATATTTCTAATCTAAAATAAAATAAAATTCACTGCTGAAGCCCTTTAAAACAAAGTATAAGTTAAATGGAATAACCAGATGAAGAAGAGTAAGATCAATAGCAACTGAGGTGTGGCTGTGTGACACAAAATGGTTAAAATTAGCTAACAGTGACTGGATAAAAAATTTGATTTGACACTCTTGGCTTTTCATTGGTTCCAGTCTCAGAATCACAGAAAGAGGCACATATTTGTCAAGCTGCTTATTTGTCATAAGTTGAACTGTATATTGTCAGTCAATGGAAAAAACACTAAGTACAACTAGTATAACTTTTCTCTATTTTTGGTCAAAATCCAGGAAATTAGGAGGTCTCTTAACAGTAATATAAGAAGTTAGCTTCCTTTACCTGGTCTGCACTAGGTTAGGTTAGTACACAGTAAACTAAAGCAACAATCACTTGTTTTAAATACAACTGGGGATACAAAGTAAGACTTTAATGTTATACATATTTCTTCTGAAAATTCTGTTCCCAGCATTTAAGATATGCCTTACATATCTGCACATATCGGAGTGATTTAATGATATCCAAACCAAATAGTACTGTAACATCTGACATTTGGAAGTCATAACAAATGGAGGAGAAAAGCACATTGGTAAAACGTGGGTATTTCCTTCTTCAAAATTGGTTCTAGAATTTAAAAACAAACAAACAAACAAACAAAAAACCTGTTGATTAGCATTAATTTCCCAGTAAATTGAGAATATTTGACCACAAAGCAAAACTTGAGAAAAATGCTTTCATGACACTGAGTACAGTTTTGAGGCTTGAAGTGCATTATACACAAAGAAAGGAACAGAGACATATAAGAGATAACCAGAAGAAAGTGAAGTAGAAGGAAAAGTGGGATAGAGAAAAAATAAAACCAAATTGTACAGATGATGTCAATGCCAAGAAAAGATAGCTCTCTCACAGTTACTCATAAGAACATACTCAGTGATATGATGTCAGCATCCACATTTAAAATGGTAGACTTTAAACTTTTTTGACTGGGAACCCTTAGAAATACATTTTAAGGCTTAAGCTTGTATGTGCACGAATACAGTCAAAGAAGACTGAAACAACTTAGTGAATGTGTTTTTATTTGTAATAAACTTTACTATTTTTCATTTCAATGTTTCATAAATATTAATGTTGGGATTATGTTACAATGCAGATAAATTCATATTCTAACACTGTGGGTCTGGCTGGGATCTGAGATTCTGTATTTCCAATAAGCTCCTAGGTAACAGTAATGCTGCTGGTCTGCAGGACCAGTGACAGAATTGCATTTTTTTCTATTCTACTTCATTAAAGAAAAAAAATGTTGGCCATAATATCTTTATATGATTTCATGACTAATTACATCAAAACCTACATGTTACTAGAGCTCAGCTTGCAGTTTGAAAAACAGAGATTTAAATAACTGAGACTGGCGGGCGCAGTGGCTCATGCCTGTAAGCCCAGCACTTTGGGAGGCCAAGGTGGGCAGATCACTAGGTCAAGAGATGGAGACCATCCTGGCTAACACGGTGAAACCCCAACATGGTAAAAGTAGCTGGAGAGGTAGAGTTTGCCTGTAATCCCAGCTACTCGGGAGGCTCAGGCAGGAGAATCCTGCCTGGGCCTGGGAGGTAGAGGTTGCAGGGAGCTGAGATTGTGCCACTACACTCCAGCCTGGCAAAAGAGGGAGACTGTCTCAAAAATAAATAAATAAATAAATAAAATTAATTAACTAAGACTACTTGAAGAGAACAATCTCTCAGCAGAATACTGAGCCCGTTCTGAAATGATAGGAAAATGAATGGTTCAAGCCATTTCTATATGCCTACAAATGCCTCTAAAAGAGGTTTTTGTTGTCACACAGTACACACTTCTCTTAATTTTATCTCAGTAGGCAGGACACCTGAAATAACCAAATTGTCCAAATGATTCTGACAGAAGTGACTGTAATCTGGAATGTCCAGGCTTAAGTTGCTCTTTAGTGTATATTGTATCTACTTGGGGTAGTCTCCCATCTCATCCAGAACATCAGCATACTGATTGTTATAAGGAATTTAGAAGTTTAACTTAGTCCTTTATTACTTAAAAGTTTTCTCCATTGACTGCAAAAACCAACAAGCAAAAATGAAACAAAACCTTCAAGTTTCTAAAAATTCAAAAGACCATCTGATACTCCCTATCTATAGAGCCAGTAAATACCTTTTTTCCAGGTTTAGGTTTCCTGATATGTGAAAAGGAAACATACATTAGCCAAATAAATGATACAGAAACTTAAAAGAAAAAAAAAAAAAAAAAAACCTCAGATTTTCCTTTCCAGGCAGTAACATGTTACCAACAAGGAGATTTCTCTAGCTACTTCCTAGTCCCATGATCCTAAAATGCACCATAAAACTCCAGACACTGTAGTTTACAGACCTGTACTAAATAAATAGCATTATTGTCAAGTTTGAAAACAATAAGGTTCACTATTCACAATTTGACCCATTTGTGTTAAAGTTATCCTACTTCAGCTAGGCGTGGTGATTCACGCCTGTAATGCCAGCACTTTGGGAAGCTGAGGCGGGCAGATCACCAGGTCAGGAGATGGAGACCATCCTGGCCAACATGGTGAAATCCCGTCTCTACTAAACATACAAAAAATTGCTGGGCATTGTGGCTCATGCCTGTAATCCCAGCTACTCAGGAAGCTGAAGCAGAAGAATCATTTGAACCAGGAAATCAGAAGTTGCAATGAGCCAAGATCGTGCCACTGCACTCAGGCCTGGCGAGAGAGGGAGAATGTCTCCAAAAAAAAAAAAAAAAAAAAGTTATCCTACTTCTATCAAATTAGCATCCACTGGCTAACAGAACTCAAGGAGAAAGGGGGCTGGAGAGACAAGGTGAGGACCTGGTTTAGCATGTACACTTGGCATGTATAAAATCTATATTCACCCATCCCTTGCCTAGTCCTACAAGGTAGACCTCTGCCATATACATGTGAAAGAAGATCCACAAGCTCCAAAGAATTACAGTGACTGATGTAATTACTGTCTTTGTATGGGTAGTGTCAGCCGTTCTTTGGAAATGTGCCTGCTTCATCTTTCCCCAGTAGCAAAAGAATGAAAATATAAAGTCACAAAGTACAAATCCATGATCCAGCTGTCTTCACCCATGACTCCCCTCTCCCCTTCCAAAAGTTCACAGCTGTAGTTTTGTATTAAAGCGGGATGAGGGTGGAAAGAAGAAAGAGATAATGTGAATGAGGGTGTATACTGAATTAAATATTCTCTTCAACACAGGCAACCCAAATTACTATATTCAAACATGAATAATTTGTGTTTTCCAATCATCTTTAATAATAGCAGACTTAACAATCCTGCCATATAAAATCTATTCAATTTGTCATAATTATATCCTTTCTGAGCTGAATTCTGATTTTTAAACCTCAGGAAAATCTGGTCAAGAGACTAAATATCTGGAAATATTATAGACTTATTTATAAACCACCGTGAAATGACCTGGCCATTAGTTCTCAAAGGGTTTCTTCTGGAAAATCCCAGAAGATAGGAAAGAATGACGTTTTATAATATACCATAACACTATGTAAGTCATTCAACTGATTCATTTTGTTGAATGTCACATGGTACCACAAAGTCTTCAGTCTTACTAGCTGAAAACAAGGCAAATATGAAGATTTTTTTTATGTGAGAAAAAAGTAAAACTAGATTTGATCTGAAATCCTCCAGTCCTCTATAATCTGACTCCAGTGCTAAAAGGTATTAGTAGCAATTCTGTTCAATCATCTCCAGAGTTAAAGAAGTGCCTGGTATCTAAGAGACAAATTCTATAAACATACTCTATAAACCCTATTTTTCAATTTATCATGTCCTAAGACAATTCAGGCACTACCACATAACAGACATCAGAATGAGCCCATATAAATATTAAATGTAATAAACAGAGATAAAGCAGAGAAAAAGCTATACAACATTATGTGTCAAATATTGAAGGAGAGCCATATTTCTCTAAAAATAAATTCTAGAGACTCTAATGACTTCTAAATTCTGTGTGCTCTCTGTTAAAACAACTGAAGTGAACTCACATTTCCCACATGCATATTAGTAAATTGTTCCTAATATCGTTTTTAAATTCTACTTTGAATTTTTCATTAATTTTAATTGCTCCCTACCAAAGAGACCTATGGTATTATTGGTAGTCAACTATTGATCTGTAGGGCAAACTGAAGCTAAAATGGCCAAGTGTCTAATTTGATACCCGATTTTAAATTATAAACTCAGGATTTACAAGATTTTCATTAGAAGGCTGGGCATAGGCCAGGCACGGTGGCTCAGGCCTGTAATCCCAGTGCTTTGGGAGGCCGAGGCGGATGGATCACAAGGTCAAGAGATTGAGACTATCCTGGCCAACACAGTGAAACCACGTCTCTACTAAAATACAAAAAATTAGCTACGCATGGTGGCTCACACCTGTAGTCACAGCTACTCAGGAGGCTGAGGCAGGAGAATTGCTTTAAGCCAGGAGGCAGAGGTTGCAGTGAGCTGAGATTGCGCCACTGCAGTCCAGCCTGTCGCTTGGCGAAAGAGCAAGACTCTGTCTCAAAAAAAAAAAAAAAAAAAAAAAAAAAGACCAGGCATGATGACTCATGCTTATAATTGCAGAACTTTGGGAGGCTAAGGCAGGACTGATTGAGAGAAGGAGTTCAAGATGGGCCTGGGAAATATAGCCAGACCTCATCTCTACAAAACATTAAAAAAAATTAGCTGGGTGTGGTGATACATGACCGTAGTGCCAGCTACACAGGAGGTTGAAGCAGGAGGATCACTTGAACCCAAGAGTTTGAAGTTACAGTAAAGTATGATCACACCACTGCACTTGAGCCTCAGTGACTTTTCATTAGAAAAACATTGATAATGTTGAAATTCTATCATATGTGGCAAAAAAAGAGATTAACATAACATAAATAAAGTCAAACTTCTGTAGAAATTTATGCCTGCTGATTTTTAAAAATATGGTATATAGTAGACATCATCCAAAAAAATTCCCAGATTTATGATAACATGCAATAATCTATGGTGTAGTTTAAGTACTCCGTTGATTTAATACAAAAATTGGAACTCAAACTATGTTAAATATATTGCATATGTAGGGACATCCATATATATTCCAATGAAAATACATTGTCCATTATTTTACATCTACAACTAAACATCCATTTCTTAGCTATGAAGAACTAGTAGTTACATAAGGTAGAGATGTAAGGTAGGGAATCACCCATGCTATTATAACTGTATCTGGTGGTCTTTCTCCAAATATTTCCCATTTAATTCTTAGAACTTTGCCTATAAAGTTCAGGGCTCAGGTCAAACTGTACAAATGGGCCAAGGTGTGTCTAATTGAAATAAAATAAGGAATAGACCTTCTGCAAGGCCTACTACATGCCAATATCATTTACTCACATAGTCAGGTCTGACGGCAGGTTTGGTCTACAAATATTAAGTGGATGTGTCCAAATAAATGCTACTTAATGCTTCCATTTAATATCATTTAAAAGCATCTATGCTTTCTAAATGGGGCCTGTGCTCATCAGCACTGGCTTACAGCTGCTCAACAGTCCGGAGGCTTACAAATGGGATCAAAGAACTGGGAGAAACTCATACATGTTAAGAATAAAAGATTATAATCCATATATATATAAACTTGATTTTTCAGGTGAAGAAATTTACCTAGGGCACACTGGCAAATAGGTGGTAGAACCCAGATGAGAAGAGGCTAGGGTCTGAGACTCCTAATTCGATATTTTTTTCACTACATTACCTAACCTACTTCTACAGGGTGGGTCTCCAGTTTCCTAATAACCATCTAAATCTTCACAAAGAAATGAATAAACATGGCCAGGTGTTGTGGCTCATGCTTATAATCCCAGGGTGATGGGAGGCTGAGTCAGTTGGATCGCTTGAGACCAGGAGTTCAAGACCAGCCTAGGCAACATGGAGAAATCCAATCTCTACAAAAAGTACAAAAATTAGCCAGGCATGGTGGCACACACCCACCTGTAGTCCCAGCTACTCAGGAGGCTGAGGTAAGAGAATCACTTGAGCCCAGGAGGCAGAAGTTGCAGTGAGCTGAGATCATACCACTGCATTCCAGCCTGGGTGACAGAGCGAGACTCTGTCTCAAACAAAAAAAAAGAAAAGAAATTAGTAAATATAAAGATGGGGAGGGGGGAAGGAAATGAGGAGCTAATTCCATTTAGGGAAAAGGAAACCTATGAGAGAGCAAATCATCCAACATGTCACAAAAAGTGGTCTACCTAGGTAAGAGCAAAGAAGTAACTTCATTTTCAATTTAATATTTTTTATTCCCATGGAACTACCTACCATGACTTCTTTTTGAAATTTACTGTTCTTTGCTTGTGTCCACAAAATAATTTGTATATATAAATAATTTTAGCTTTAAGCAGATAAAATTAAGCTTATTGGTGAAAATTTTTATTTTATAAATTCTTACACAGAAAATATTTTTTTAATTTGATCACTCACTTGATAATGCCAAACACCTATGAAATGCTGCTAATAAATCCCCACTACAAAAACCTAACATCCAAGACATGAAGGAAACTCTTAGCACCTAATTTCACTTCTAATAGATGAGGAGAGCTATTCTTACTTACATATGATAAGAACATGATGGATGTGATAACCTGGACTTTTTAAACCTCCAGTCTTAAACTAGAAGAAAACAGAGTCTGTTTGAATGGGTGACTGTTGAAGCTAAATAATTTCTAACACTTCTTTTACCTCCATCAATGTATACTGTCACAGAGTTAAGCAGCAGCTGTTGCCATAACAGGCCTTATTACCTCCAAGTGCTGCTTCAAGGTACTGAACAAGAAGGTGTAAATACATCTGTCTTCTGCTATTTGTAGTTCTACTGGCCTCCTGTATGTCTGGCAGTGAGACAGATGGTCCTTGACACTGCACAGGATTTCAGGCACATGTATTTGCAAAAGTAAGAAGGCAGATGTTGAATATGGTAACAACACGTTTTGTCCCCTTAAGGTTTAAGTTGAGCCATCTATCTCAATTTGGATATTTAATTACTGGATCCTAGAAATCTTTGCTTTAGAAATATAGCACTTTATGGTTATTTTATGAGTATGTACAAAATACCTAAGACATAGACCAAATAAAAACTCATCTAACCTAAGTATATAATTTTACCAACTATATTGTCAGGCATATTGAAAACAGAATATAATTTACCTGTCTATAAGTGGGTCACTCTGTGTTTTCTTTCTACATAATCCATGCCAAATACTTATTGTTGATTTTATTTTCAAAATACTAGGAAAGGAGTTTTATAAAAGCAAACTTTGAGTAAATGAGAATTTCCAGAATGAAAAGAGATACACAGAAAATGAAAACTCTCATGTGCTCATCACCCTGTGACATTAATGGAGCCATCATATTTCTCAGCAAATACAATAAAACTTAATGCCAATAATTAATGCAAATTAGCTAACTCCAGTTTTGAGAATTTGTCATAGTAAAAAAAAAAAATTAATAAAATATAGCCTTTAGAATCAAATAGGATGAAAGCTAATGGGATGAAATATTCTTTGAGATTTGCTTCAAAACTCAGCGTATGGCAAAAATGAAAATTCATAGAATATATTTGGTTCCCACAAATCAAATATTACTTTTGAAGAGGCAAAATACATGTATTTTAGTGAAAATGTTAAATTTTAAGATAATCAAGCCATGTATTATATTCTGAAAACTTTATGACTAAATGCTGAGATGACTTATAGTAAAAGAATGAAAAGTCAATAGGAGTTTTGCAGAAAAGTCAATAGGAGTTCTGAGTATAATCAACAAACACATCAGAGAATGGCTTATGGCAGCGGTCCCCACCCTTTTTGGCACCAGGAACTGGTTCATGGAAGTTTCACCTCAGATTATGAGGCATGAGATTCTCATAAGGAACATGCAACCTAGATCCCCCACATGTGTAGTTCACAACAATAGGGTTTGCACTCTTATGAGAATCAAATGCCGCCACTGATCTGACAGGAGGCGGAGCTCAGGCGGTAAAGCTCACTCACCTGGTGTTTGCCTCCTGCTGTGAGGCTCAGTTCCTAACAGGCCAGGGAATGGTACCAGTCCAAAGCCCAGGGGTCAGGGACCTCTGGTTTAAGGATACTGAATCTTGTAATCCAGCAAGTCAAGTATAAGTTATGGCTGACCACTATCAACAAACTCTTACCAGTCACTGCACTCTATATTAATAGGAAGGAATTAAAAAATAGTAGATGGGGAGGGAATAAAGGAATAGTAGGCTGAGTAATTTGTAGTACACTAAAGCTATGCCACAAGTAGGAAATTCATTCTAGACAACAGTTAAGTGGAATCGAAGAAACTAATGAAATACGTTCAAGATTTCTTCTTTTGATAACTGTACTACAGTTATATAAGACAATGTCCTTGCCTTTAGAAATTACACATTGAAGTATGTAGGCATAAGGGTATATTAAGTCTGCAACTTATTCTAAAACAATTAGGAAAAACATAACATGTATACGTAGGCAGAGGGAGAGAACATGAATGATGTGTTAGTGTATATGCAGGCAGAGGGAAAGAATGTGAATGATAAGGGAAATAAGTTGATCTATTAACATTTGGAGCCAGGTGCAGTGGCTTGTGCCTGTAATCCCAGCACTTTGGGAGGCCAAGGTGGGCAGATCACTTGAGGTCAAGAATTCGGGACCAGCCTAGCCAACATGATGAAACCCCGTCTCTACTAAAAGTACAAAATTTAGCTGGGCATGGTGGTGTACCTGTAATCCCAGCTACTAGGGATGCTGCGGCAGAAGAATTGATTGAAACTGGGAGGCAGAGGTTGCTGTAAGCCGAGATCGCATCACTGTACTCCAGGCTGGGAGACAGAGCAAGCCTCCATCTCAAAAACACAAAATGCAAAACAAAACAAAAAATTGGGGAATTTGGTATACAAGAATTCTTTTGACTAGTCTTACAACATTTCTGTAAGTTTGAAACTATGTCACAAAAAATGTAAACCTAGTACTCATTGTGGGAAGAGTATAAATTATTCTCTCTCAACACTTCAATATAAGGCATGCGAAAAAGAATTTGAAACCATGGCAGAAATAAAATGGTATGAATTGAGATACAAAGCCTAGTCAACAATATGATACAAGTATCTTAACTAACACTCATTTCGAAGCACATAAAATAACTCAAATAATACTTCATTTATTAATAATTATTTAACTGTTCATAATGCAACAGAATACATGCTCTAAAAATCTGAGAACGGAGAGCAAATTTTTGTAAGAAAGGAAACATAAGAATTATAAATTCATAATGTGTGGTAATACAGGAGGACACCAAATGACTAGTAGTTTCTATTCATCTTAGTGCAAAGAAAAATTGGGTAGTAAGAGAGAGACAAAGAGAGCAAGAGATTTTATCTTCTTATGGAAAATTTCAAATACTACATAAAAATGTAGACTCACTTCCTACCTTTCCCCATAAATATTATGAATTAAATTCTAACATCATATCATTTTATGCACTAAACTTCAGTTACTATTTCGGAGATATATTTGGAGAAGCTCATTAGAAAAAGAGAGCTAAATCTTTGCATTCTAAAACAGGACAGCTCTTATGTTAAAATTAAATAAACATACACCAGAAACAAAGCACCAGAATATGCTTTTATGACTCCAGGAGCCTTTTGAATCTTCTTAAATTTCCCTCACTCTGAATATAAAATTAAATTACAGAGAAACAATTTTGAGGATGGTTTCACTTAGATTCAGGAAAGACAGGCTAAAATTTGTAAGTGCTTTGGAGAATTGTACAATGCTGGAGTGAATCAAGATGATACAATTATGTACTGACTAACTTCAGTAAGTAAAAAAGAAACTTTAAAGTTATGATTCCAGATTTAGTCCTATTTTTATTTGATTCTACATCCCAGGAATGTAATATACAATGAAAAAGTAACCTAATTGTGAATATAAAGAACATAACCACTTCACTATTCACAGCCATTATTCTTATTTTAAAATAAACTGAGGAAGAGAGAAGAAAAAGTTGAAATACAATTTAAAATTATACTTTTACTGGACACAAAGAGTTAAAAAGCTGAAAAAAATTAAAAAGATATACAGGCCAAATTATTGGTGCCTTAAGATGTCTGATTTGAGATGAAGTTTTGCTGAAAAATACAGCAAATGCCACAGACTCAATTTTACGTCTGCCTGCAGCAATAGGATCTCTCTCTCTCTCTCTTTTTTTTTTCTTTTTTTTTTTTTTTGAGACAGAGTTTCGCTCTATCACCCAGGCTGGAGTGCAATGGCACAATCTCAGTTCACTCCAACCTCTGCCTCCCGGGTTCAAGTGATTCTCCTGCCTCAGCCTTGGGAGTAGCTGGGATTACAGGCATCCGCCACCACACCCAGCTAATTTTTGTATTTTTAGTACAGAGGAGATTTTACTGTGTTGGCCAGGTGGGTCTTGAACTCCTGACCTCATGATCCACCCACCTCAGCCTCCCAAAGTGCTGGGATTACAAGCGTGAGCCACCGCACCCAGCCTAGGATCTCTTTACACACAAATACCACTCCACCTAGCTATAGGGTCAATTTCTATGTTATGGTGATACCTGGAGATGAAAGGCCTTGTCCCTGAGACTACTGAGTATTTTTTCTCACAAAAGTGACCTCTACAAACACATTAATACTGAGCACAACAAAATTAAGATATATTAACATAGCAGCCAAATAATTTAATATATTTCTTTCATTGGAAAGAACTTGAGGACTATTTGAGGCCAAGACAGGGTTTTCTCCTTACTACTTTAATACAGAAATGTAAAAAAGTTGTTCCATTTCAAACTAGGTTAAACTTCAGGATTGCTCATTATGGAAAACAAGCAATTTGCCTATAGACATGTATATTTTCTGATATAAAATGGATTTTCAGTGTTAATATACAATTGACTATCTAATGATATCATAGAACTAGCAGTTTATTTTCAGGAACCTAATGAAGTTTTAATATTATATTCCTAAAGGGTAGCAAACTGCTAAAATAGCTAAAATAAGCACAAATAAATCAAGTGAGTCATCAAAAGTCTTTAAGGAAGTTAATGATCAAACTTAAATAAAGCCCAAATTTTGGTGCACCAGCTTTGAAAATTACCAATAACATCACATTGTCCTGACACTAATGACAGAGTAGTATAGGTGATTTTTTCAAAATATTAATAACATGGTTATCATCTAAGGTTCTCTCCATATTTGTATCTGTCAAAATTTGGGAGTCATTTCAAATCCTGAAACAGCCAGGAAAATGAAACTGTACTTTCTTTCAGGCAAAGCCACAAGGCAGTGAGGATAAAACGAAGTAGATGGATCTGTTTTTGATTAGCCAATACTAGTTTTCACAGCTTGTCACTGCTTTGCTTTCTCAATGGATGTGTGTATACATGGTTGTGTACGAGTACGTTTGTACAAGTTCTATGCTTTGTACTTAATCTGATGCCATTAAGTCTCATTTGAGCTGGAAATGAAGAACATAATAAAAACCACACAAAGAAAATGTACGTGTTATTTTTATTCATTCAACTTTCTAAAACAGCTGTTAAGAAAGCACCAAGCCTGAGGCCTTACCCTGTCCGTTTGGTGATGGTCCCCAATGTCATTGGCTGCTTGATTTGTGCAAGAGGCATCACTACCATCAAGCTGGGGAGAGGAGAGAGCCGAGGGTTGCCGGGGTTGTTGTTGGTAAAATTGTTATATGAGTCTTGGCTGTTCAGTTTCCCTACAAAGAGAAAAATAAAGAAAAGCATTACCAAGGGAAGTTCCCTATCTCTGATAGCGTTTTCACTGACTCCAGCAATCATTTAAGAAAGGCATCAAAGGTAGAATTGATGCCAAGAGAATTATAATTACATGGATAAGAAGAAACCAAACTATTCTTGTAGAGCTGGATGACTCATGCCTGTAATCCCAGCACTTTGGGAGACCAAGGCAGGAGGATAGGTTGAGGCCAAGAGTTCGAGACCAGCCTGGGTAACATAGCAAGACCTCCATCTCTACAAAAAAAAATAAAAATTAGCTGAGCATGGTGGTACATAGCTGTAATCCTAGCTACTCAAAAGACTGAGGCAAGAGGATTACTTGAGTCCAGGTATTCAAAGTTACAGTGAGCTATGATCATACCCCTGCACTCCAAACCCAGGTGGCATAGAGAGAGACTGTCTCTAAACAAACAAAAAAGTAGTATTCTGGTAACATCAGTGTGACTTGATTATAAACACATTTCAGTCTTTGGGAATTAGGGCTGAGTTCCTTATCTTTCTAAAGACAGTTAAAGTGGTTTGTTGGCCTTCTTAGGTCCTTACATTCAACACAATCTACTATTTCCCTCATACCTTGTCAATTTCTAGATAAAAGCCAGCTGAGCTTTTGATAGGGATTACATTTAATCTGGAGATCCATTTGGTGAATACTGCCATTTTAACAATATTATGTGTACTAACACAAGAACTTAGGATGCCTTTCCTTTTACCTAGGTATTCTTAAATTTCTTCCAATGTTGTTTTGTAGTTTTCAGGTATAAGTTTTGTACTTCTTTGGTTAACATATTACTATTTCATTCTTTTTCATGTAATTTGTAAATAAAATTGCTTTCTTAATTTCATTTTTCAGATTATTCATTGCTAATGTATAGAAATACAGGTAACTTTTGTACATTGATCTTGTGTCCTACAACTTGGCTGAACTCATTTCGCAGTTCTAATAATTTCTTCTGGATTCCTGAGGATTTTCTACATACATAATTGCATCATCCTCAAAAAAGAGATAGCTTTACTTCTTCCTTTCCAGTTTAGATTCCCTTTTTTTTTTTTTTTTTGGCCTAACTGAGCTACCTAGTTGAGTTTCATTGTGTTCATTCTTTTTTTAATATAGATGTGTACTTGTTCCATCACCATTTGCTAAAAAGATTAACCTTTCTCCTTTAATTGCCTTTCCACGTTTGTCAAAAACCAACTGACTATATATGTGTGGGTCTATTTCTGGATTGATCTATGTGTTCCATTGATCTATGTGTATACCCTTTCACCAATACCACATTTTCTCGATTGCTATAGTTTTCTAGTGAAAAAAGAATTTTTTTTCTGTAATTATATATATTTTCTGTAAATTTGTTAATTAAATTTCTATTAATTGATGGATTTACAGAGAAACTTTATAAAAATTATCTGATTTTCTGTGTTACGGAATAAGTCAGTGCCTGTAATTCAACAATTCTTTCATGCAGAAAACTTCTTATTAATCTAATGTAATTTTATATTACTGGTCTTGACTGTTGATAAAAATTATCAACCCCATTTATGTGCTTAGCAATACATATGGTATTTTAAAAATGATAACTACAGAAAGCACACACATATACTTTTTTTTACTGATTTGAATTAAGGTGACAAGTTTATGTACACAACAAAATAATCCTCCAAAAAAAATCCTAATTAATATCTTATTTCTAAAACACACCCTAAAAAACTATTGCTTTAAAAATAGCATGGATTCAGAATAGAGGGAGAACTATCACACAGTAGCTAATGGTAGCCTGAGAGGTAGTGAAAAGTCAAAAGTCCCTTTCTAAAAAATCATAAGATGACAGTGGCTTCAGAATTAGATAACGGCTTAACCAAATGCTGTTCCTTCCTTGGACACAAATCTGTCTTTCTATATTACTCTACAGAATTATCAAGTTAAACTTTGATAAATGTGTCTTTTGTAAAATATGGAGAAAGATAAGAAATTCATGCAAATGAAATAAATCTTTCTCTATCTCTTCAATTTCTAATTCAGAATACACATTAAAGTTAACAGAAGCAATCTACACCTGTTGCAGGAATAGCAAAAGACAGCATTCACAATACATACAAGATGATTTAGGCTACAACAGAGAACCCTGTAGAAAACATGAAGGGAGAAATCCCATTACAATATTATATATGTAGAAGAATATGAGAAAACCTGCTTTATAGTTAAGCCATTCAAAGTAATGTATCATCACACTCTCAAGGCCAATATAGATGTAAATGATTACAAGATTGCTATTAGACAATTATGCTAATATTAATTTGAATTTGAAATCAGACTGCAGCTTTATGTCACAAGCTGCTGAAAATTAAGAATGTGTACATCATATATATTTCACAACTAGTAAACAAATATTTGTTGAGTGCCTTAGCCCATGATAACACTGTAAGGGATTGTTTTCCTTGTTATCGTCAAGTTACAGTCTAACAGGTACTAACAGGAATCATTAAGTGTTAATTGTCTAGAACTAAAGATAAGTAGATGTGGGAACAGCTTTATTTGGAAAAGGGCTCAAGGAAAAGGGCAAATGGGATATGATCTAGATTTTGAAAACTGGACAAAAGATGGATAAGGGTAGGAGAGAAGGAACATTCTGGGTGTGAAGGATAACACGAGGGGAGAACAGCATAAAGGGATGCCATTGTGTGAGAAGTAGTGAGGAATCTCTAACTATTGCAGAGGAGAGATAATAGAAAGCAGTGGAAGATAAAATATTTCAGTTTTTGGAGGACCTCTCAATTGAGCCAGAGGAGTAGGAACTTAGGTTAAGTTCTTCAGCAAGGGAACAGTATAGATGTTGAAGTCATTGAATTTGACAGATAAAAGGAGTGGTCTAGGAAAATGAAGTGATCCATTGAGAAGTTCCAAATCTGTGGTTTAGCTAGGCATGACTTAAAATGCTTCACTGAGGATAAAGGACATCCTCAGAATAGCATACAAAGAACTTCAGACATAGCCTTCTCAACCTGCTCCTGTGTTTATGCTGTAGAGTCCGTTTGAAACTAGCACATCTGACAGAGTAAAGTTAAGTTGTGTAGGTTTTACATTCATGTTTATGTTTGTAGAGGTGGTATCTGTCTCACATATTAATGGATATGGCTAGCAACTTAAAAGCACAGCTTTAATGAAACAATAGGTATCTTAATAAAATGGTGAATAAAGCCAAGGTCTGGCTAACACCATTTTCAGCCTTAGCCCACCTGCACCCAGGTGAATAATAAATAAATCAATCAAATAAAAAACAAAACAAAAAGCCAAGGTCCAAGAAGACAAAATCAGAGAAAAAGGTACTGACTCTAATAGTCTTCAATAGGGTTGTTTCAGTAGTGAGGTGGAAAAGTCAGATAGTAAGGAATAAGCAAAGAAACTGCTGATAGGAAAAATCAAGGTCACAGATACAGATCCAAGATTTACAGACTGACACTGAAAAGAAGACATTAACAAAGATGACATATAGCACCAAGCAAAAGTTTCATTCAGCCTTTGCTCTTTCACTTCACATTTTTGGAGGCTTATTGATATCAGGCCCTGTTCTAGATTCTGAAGGAGTAAGCCCAAGGGACTTCAAAGAGTTCATAATATAATGGTACAGAAAGACACATTAACAAAAAATGAAAAATGTGAGAAAAACATGCTAATAATTGCAGCTGAAAAATGACTCAGGAGCAAAAAGGAAGGAGTCACTTTTATCATTTTAAAGGACAACTTAAAAAGGGAGAAAAAGTATACAAATTTTGAGCATAAGGGAAGGAATCTGTATCTTCTTATATTGTTTTTCTTGTAGAAAATAAAAGAGGAGAGACATATAAATAATATGAGAAGTTAGTAAAATGAAAGCGCTAGCTTAGACAAGAAATCTCAATAGCTGACGCAGACATGTAAATAATACATATTAAAGAAATAAATGAAATAAATATACAAAGCAGCTTACCAATCCTTTCTTCACAAACCTATTGCTAAAATCTTTGGTTATAAATGATTTTACACTATTTATTCTGTCTTAGATTTTCTTTGAAAATACAGCTAGAATATAACCTCTAGATTTCTCCTCCACAATACTGGAGACTCCATCAAGCTGCCTGGACTCCTGAGGACAGTGACTTACTAGTCATTAATAGCTAATAACTCAATAAATGTTTGCTGAATGAATGAAAGAAATATATTTATTTCCATATCCAGGAGGCAGAGAAAAATACAGCTCTATGATCTATAGAAAAAATAATTCTGAAAGGGACTCAGTACTTCAGAAGGTTGCCAGATGACTGGAGTCTGCGGCTTTCAGTATTCTGCTCAGTCTCGTGTTCACTGGCCCAGGAGGTCAGGCATGATAACTTTAAAAATAGATCTTTAGACATTTCCATGTGGCTATATCAAGCCTACATTTTCAAGCCAGAATTCTTCATTAAAGAAGTTTAGCAGGAAGAAAACTGTAGTGTCTGCCTTGGACCTAGATGAAGTCTGTTGCTATTCTTTTTCTTTGCTCCACTTCTCAGAAATACATAAGATACAAATAATATTTCTAAGATCTATGAGGAGGTATCACCTTTATTAACGTTTCTTTACTATACTCTTCTATTTTTTCCTTTATTGTAAGAGTACAGTGAAAAAGAACAGAGATTATTTAATTGCAGTTTTGGTAGTGGACTGCACAAAGTCTTGAGATACATAAAATATTTCACACACCATTATACTTTCAAATTCCAGCTAAGACGAGACCTGTAAGTGACAAATGCCATGAGAATGAATATTCTCACAGTATTTCTGGCACAAGCAGACAGAGGAAGTCCCAAAAATCTCATGAGAAAATAAGCTCATCTAAGACTCTCATCCCAGTTTTTTGGGCTTACTCTATATAGATAAACTTGCATAAGCCTCAGGCTTTTGGGTCTTTATCCAAATCCACTAGAGCTTTGATCCTTTAGAGGTTTACCAGTCCCCACGATAGATGAAGTTCTCTTGGGGGGAAGAAATTCCAAGTTACAATAAAATGGCTTCTCAGTAAGTTAAAGCAGGAATTCTATTTAGGAATACAAAATTATTTTAAAATCTGAATTTTTAAAACATCCCTTGATGTTTAAAGCTATGATGTCTTGTTTTTGTTCTGCTTTCAGTTTTTGTTTACTGCTATTATTGTTTTTAATGTTATAATACAAAGCCATTAAACCACTTGTGGCTGGGGTTCAACCACTGACCTTCTGTGTTCATCTTCTAAAAGTCTGCAATTTTTAAAAAAGGAATTATGAAAACAACTTCTTGTGCTTTTTTTTTTTTCCTGTTATCTTTTGGATAAAGGATATCTACAGGTAATTTGTACTTTAGGGGACACAAACTCTCAATCTTCATACTAACACATAGTTCCACTGTCTGCATATATGAGAATGACATGGTGTGATCTGTTTACTAAAACTTTTGCTAGCTTCGAAATGCCACCTTACTTATGCTTTGTCCTAAATTATGTTTTCTCAGACATTTTATACTATAAAAACACAGAGGAAAAATGGATTAAGTTGAGGATGAAAGTGAACAGAGAAAATAACAATGGGCTTTGTTGCTGTGCTGGAGGAACAGCTTGTCAGGTCAGCTTTGCAGAGAGGCATATTCCCAAACCAGCCATCATTAACAGACTCACTTCCACAGGAAAAAAAAAAAAGACAGAGTCTGAAAACTCCGGACAAAAGAAATCCCTGCAGACAAAGTAAAAACAAATTAAAAGACCCATTATAAAACACAGATGCTACAAGGAAAATAAACTTTCTAAGATTTACTGGGCTTTGACAAACTTGGACATTTGTGGAAAAGACATCAGCAGCAACTCCCAGGTAATGTGGCTGCAAAGTTAGA
This sequence comes from Sapajus apella, assembly GCF_009761245.1. NCBI lineage: Eukaryota > Metazoa > Chordata > Mammalia > Primates > Cebidae > Sapajus > Sapajus apella. The sequence continues at coordinate 29,634,436 of NW_022436952.1, forward strand.
CTCCTTTCTGTTTTATCTTTACCCTCTGTGCAGAAGCTGCCAGGTTGGTATTCTTAGCTTCTGAATGCAGTGATGTGAGAACATGTGAATGTGGCAAACTGCCAACTGCAAGAAATCTCTGAAGCTAGCAAAGCTGAAATTGTTGAACATTTCAGATTATGTTAAATATTAAAGTTACTATCAGTGTATCTGTGTGTACACACGTATAGTTGTATTTCTTCTTAGATGCAAAGAGGGAAAATAAAGAATGAATGCATATGAATCCTTTCTGTCTTTAAAAAATTTTCATATCTTAATATAAAATCAGATAAAATAACATTAAGGAATCAAATGATAATAGTTGTAGATCAGAAAGTACCTTAAAAGAGTGTCATACCAGGTAGGTAGAGAAAAATTTTTGTTCTAGGTTTCTAAAAGTTATTGTTAATGGAGGACAAAGGAAGATTCTTTAGGAACAGAAGGTATGAGAAACTAAGAACTACAATGGAATAAAGTGGGTCAAGTGAAACATTTAGAGGATAAAAAGGGCACTGTCCTTTTGTTGTCATTAGAGATATGAGGTAAACAGGTATAATGGCAAAGCTTCATTTGCAAAAAGAGCAAAGGACACTAAGCAATGGTGCCCTATGAAAGAGCAGTGTTATTAGGAGGTCCACATATCGTCTCACTTATTCTTATCACAGACACAGACCTCACCCACTTTAGGCACTCCACTTTTCTGAAGGTTTGCAACAGACACCTTCCTATAACTCAGTACTCTAGACTCCTACGATTGTATTAAATTCTGTTCTCATCACCTCTCCATACACCTACCCACAAGATCCACTATTGTTCTAGGATATAAGCTCCTCAGTTAGTGTCTCTGGTCTCCTATTTTGAACTCCTGCATTTTGAAATTGGATTACTGAGCCACACTGAAGCCCAATGTCAATGTGATTCTGGCGCGTCTCAGAAGACAATTCTACAGAAACAGCCCTATTCCCAAGTATCTCCTCTACTTCTGCCCTCTTTGCAACACTTTATCTATTCCCTATATCATATTTTTCAAAAATAAGAAATAGATGATGAGTTCTATAGGGCTTTTTTTTTTTTGTAAACTTTTGTTTTCTACAGAAGAGTAAAGCTTTTGGTTTGTTTTTAATATCCTCCTATGAAATTGACAGGGATAGAAATCTAAAATATACCAAGGAGTTTAAGTTAATTCTGTAGCTGAAAATCTCTGACTTCTTGCCTGTGTCAAAGAATACAATGGTAGCTTGTTTTGAAATAGTCACTAGAAATCTGGGCTCTGAAAGGTTAAAAACACTGCTTAGTTCTTGCTTGCCATCCAATTTAACACTAAGCTTTTTCAATCAAACTCTCAATAATTATTTAATAAAAAATACCCTGTATAAACGGGACTTTCCTGCAGGTGGGTTGTTTTGGGTTGGGATGGGAGTGTGTGTCTCTCTTTATAACTCTCTTCTCCCCTTTCCTAGATGAGAATGTCAAGTTTCCCAGCTGCAGTTCCAGGACTTTCACCCTCCTTTATGACCTTTTCTCAGGCATGTTCCAGTATAATCTGTAATCTACTCAAGTCGGAAAAGGAAACAGCAGCACCCTGGTGAGAAACAGTGCCTTCTGACCCACATACCAAACTGGGCGGAAGCAATGCTTGTTCACAGGAGCCAAGGAGAGTGGAACACACAACTGAAAGAAAATGAATTTTAGTGTGTCAACACACACAGACACAGACACACACACACCGACACACACACACAAACACATATTTAAAGATGATAAACACAAAAAACAGTTTAAGTGACAATTAAAGACAGAAAATGCCCAAGGACAATCCTGTCTGGGCACTAATTTATTTTGCCTATAACTTTTTTTTTTTGAGGCAATAGATGCTGAAGTAAAAACTACAATTTTGGATGTATTTCAAGCAAAACACCTGTTGCTTTTTTCAAGTAAAAAGTTATGTCACCACAGACAGTACTGTAGGTACTTTGAGAAAGGGTGGGAAGGTAGGAAGATAAGAGAAATCTCCGACAAAATGGACTTCAAAACAAGAATCCAATCTGTTTTTTTTTTTTTTTTACAGGATGGGGATTGAGATTATTAATGATATTGTCATCATCTCTCCCCACTACATACAAAGTAGCCTGCATGGAGCCTTGCCTAGGGCTCATTGAATGTCACTAGAATTAAAAATGTACTTTCAGGAGAATTGAAACTGTATAAATTTATGTACGAATACTCCAATAAATAATTAGCTAGGTAGTTTTCCTTTTCTATTGTGAATCCATTATCACCTGTTAATTATTATCTGAATATGCCTGCTACTATAACATACAAATTTGAGTGTTTTTCTTTTCTTAAAGCTAAAACAAACCCAATAAATTTAGAAATTTGATGCCTAAAAATTAAGTCATAAAGAAATAATCACTGTTGCTAGAATTCTAAGTAGAGCAAGTATAGTCAACATTACTCCTAAAAGGTACCAAGGTGGGCCTAGAACAAGGAGTATCAAAAACTTAGGAGGCAAAAATTAGCCTAGAAAAGGAGATGAAATTAACAAGTTAGAAACAATGTTTATAAAATGCAAGAACACAAAGGGAAAAATAATAGAATTAGCTGTGAGGAATTCTACTGAAATATTAAAAAATCTGTCTGAAAAGTTTCATACAATTAAGTCACACAGTCAACTCAAGCTTATAAGCTAAATGAACAAAATCTCCTCCCTCAAAATGGTAAGTTCATTACTTATTATTCTTAGAGCACTCCAGGATTTTGGAATGAAGGAAATGCATTAAGAATTGGTGCTCTTAATATTTAAGAAGTTGTAGCAATTTTTAATGTAAGTATTAAGATTATAGTTTGACACTCTTTTCAACAATGAAAAATCAAAGAAAATAGTAAAAAGACTATAATACAAGAGGGAAGATAAAGTTTTCATATGTATAAATAAAAATAAAAGAAATAGATCTTTGACCTTAAGCCTCAACCTATTTCTAAATGTATCATATTAAAGCACATTCAAAATTTCCCACTAGGGAAAATTTCCCACTGAGGGAAATTTTGAGGGTGCTTTAATAGAAATAGAGCCGGAAAATATCCTCATATTTCCCACTCAGGAGTGGGAAATTTTGAGGGTGCTTTAATATGATACACTTAGAAAGAGCTCAAATATAGTACTAAAACTAAGTGCCTAGAAGTGGAGTTTTAACCTAATGAAAAATCCCCACAATTAAAACTCCATCACCTAATATCCCTTAGAACAAGTCTGAGTTGAAATGTGCTCCCCAAAGTATACCTCCTTATTAAATTATTTCTTGAAAGTACTCTGTACTCAACTCTCCCATCTTAATCCCACGATGAATTTTGTATATCAACAGAGTAAATAGAAATACTTTACTGTAGACAGAAAAAATATGGAATCCTATGTTCTTGTTTCAACAAATGTAACTTTATTACTTTAACTGCTAAACATGTAAGATGTAGAAGTATCAGAACTTGGTTCTGAGATAAACACTTTGTAATAAGACGAAATATAGAATTGCAAGATTTAAAGTATATTTTCTTAGATATGGAGAACTCAAAACTATTGAATTTTACATTTGCAGAACTTATCTTTATATACTTCGTATACCTATACATTGAAGAAAGTAACTTTAAGGAACACTTTAATATAAAATCAAAGCATTTTCTCCTGAATAAAAAAGTACAGCCATAAAATGTAAGTAACTTTCCTAACAATCAAAATGATGTAAACTGAAACAGCAAAGACTCTTCTCCCCACAGTCCCCTATTCTCCCACCCCATCCTACGGAAGCCTTCCTTCTTTTTACCCATGACTGTTAAGGATATTTTCTGGCTCTATTTCAGCATCATGACTCAGGTCATGAGAAGTGTCAAAGATGCATTTCCTTCAGATGGGAAAGAGCAACAGATTATAACAACCATGCAAAGATGGGAGTACAGTGCAAAAGGGCCAAATCAGCATTTTTGACAACAGGGCAGATAAAACCTTTCTATTCACATATACTTTATTTCCAGTTTTAAAACATTTAAATATCTATCAAAATATGCTTACATATTTTATTCAAGATGAAAACAGAAAACCAATATACAATTTAGCTGCTTAAACTATCAACAATTGGTGGAACAGTTTCCCAAAAAAAGAAAAAGAAAAAAGGAAAAATCAAACTAAGCACACCACACAAATACTAACAAATAGATCAATCCCTTCTCTTCTAAATTTACTTTTCCAAAAGTATGCCTATGAATTTACCTATGTATGTAAAACCTACTTTTATAAAAGATCCTTGACAGTAAGAACCACAAAGAGGAGTAATACCATGACCACCCCCACTTGAGAAATAATGACTCTTCTTTCCCTGTAATTCCCTGTCAAGCTGAAACACTTCTTAATCAGCTGGAGCACTGCCAGAAAACTATATTCATTTATCAGTACTGTCATGCTATATCTTCCCTCATCTATGGTTTTATCAAATACAGACACATTTCAATCTGTTCCAAAACTAGACCAGAGTGAAATATTATTGAACATTAATTAAGCCTTCCTTACTAGTGATGGCTCTTAACACAGGAAATGGAATGCTCTAATTCTTCTGAAGCCAACAATAACAGTGCCCATGTTAATTCCACCTTGGTCCATTCTGAAATAGTAATTTCCCTCTTGTGCTTCATTCTAGCTTCAATATTCTCACCTGCAAAAACACATCATCCAATGTTAATAACTCTTTCAATGAACCTTAAATCCTTTTCCTTTTCTCGTCCTCCTCAAATTCAAGGTATCATTTACCTTATCACGGTAAGAACCATCATAATTTCTATTTCTATGCATAATCCTGGTATAGCCCTGATCCTAGTCTTGCTATCCTTTTGTAGTTTACAACTATGAACTAGCAAATTTCTCGTTCCTGCTCAGATTTTATCCTCAAGATTATTCTTGTCTGATATTATCAAGTCTGATAATTTCTAAATCTCTTCATTTGGGTCAATCATTTAGACTCTAGCTATTATACATCCTAAGATGCCTACTCACTCTCTTCTCCCTCTCCAATTTTTCTCCAAATTTTTTAAAAAAGATTTCAAGTCTTCCTTTTAATAAGTACATAAGGAAATGAACTATGTTCATTTGTTGTTCTACCCATTTGCACATCTATATTTGGATAAGTAGTTTTTACATTTATTCACTTTAGCAACTAAAAATTTCATCTCCAGATTTCCATAGAAATAGTTTTATTTCTGTGAAACCAGACAAGAATTTCTTACTTAACTGTCCTCTTAACTAAGGAAGTTTGCAATCATACTTCTTAACTAGGGAAATTTGCAATCATATGCAGATAGGTTCTCCAAATTCTCTTTTTGTTATTCTAATCAGTAGACAAAAACAATGTAACTCCTTCAATTTCTTGAAAACTAACTTCTAAGTTTATTGCCAGAAATTCTTCATCATCCCAACCCCACCCTGAACATAGGATACAGAGATTTCTTTGTGGGGAGACTGAAGAGTGTATGTGAAAAGATAGTGACTATTTGAGGTATCATAAAATGGCAAATCCTACCTGATATACCACTGATACCTATATGGTGGTATGCCCTTCCCACATTCAAAAGCTTCTAATCAGTTCCTTAGTATTGATTTGTTGATTAGCTGAATAAAAATGAAATAATAAAAATAAATTATTAAATAATAAAATTTAAAAATAAAATAAAAATGATCAGCCAATGATCCATCAAGGATTCTCAGTCACTGAGGTCAGTGTTTGGTTCAATCAATTGGATGGACTCTAGGCCTCAGTATTTTTCAAATCTATCCAGCTTAAGTATAATGTACACTCAAGGGTTGAAAATCACTACTCCAGACGGCGTGGTGGGTCACACCTGTAATCCCCAGCAATTTGGGAGGCCGAAGTGGGCAGATTGCTTGAGCCCAGGAGATCAAGACCAGACTGGGTAATAAGGCAAAATCCTGTCTCTATTTAAAGAAAGAATGGAAAGGAAAAAAGAAAGTAGGAAAAGAAAAAAAAGATTGCTGCTCCAACATTAAAGATAAAGAACAAAACAAAAATAATTGAAAAGGAACTCAGAGGAAATGGAGACAATAAAAGGAGCACAAAAAAAGCTTCAAAATTTATATCTCTTAAAGATAAAAATATTGCACATATAAAATAAGAAAAGGGTGTGATGATAAAAGAAACGTTCAAAGAAAAGCATATTAAAAAGAGGTTGCAGAAATAAAAATGCAACAAGAACAGAAGATTTGTTGGGGATATTCTCATAAAGTTAAAAAAAAAATAGAAAATAGACAAGCAGTTAAGGGCTCAATGTAGGAGATACATTATTCAAGTAATAGGATTTCCAGGAAAGGGCAAAAAAAAAAAAACAACTAGCTGAGAAAAAAACTAAAGAGCTGAAAGAAGAAGCCTCCGGGGAATGACACCCGAGAGTGAGGAGGATAGGCCAAAATGTGCCTTCTTTCATTATAAAATTATATTTTTGACTTTTATAATAAATGCACGTATTTCTTTTATAAAAAATAAAATTATATTTAAAAGGTAAACAACAACAGTAAGTGTCCAACCAATGTTAACAGAAAAGAGATAACTATTAGCCCTTATAATACCTCAATTCCTCAAAAATGAAGTTTAATCATTCTGACATCATAAAGTATACAAGTCCTTGAATAGCAACACATAGAGAATTTAAAAAAAAAATTTTTAGCATAATGACCCCATGTACTCAAATGATATAACTAAAATATTTACCTCTATTCAATCACTGGCATTCACTGAGAGGAACTGGGTATCTGCATGTAGTACTCAGAAAGGACATTAATTGATAGTAATATATTTCCAAAGTCTAATTCTCTAAGAAGATGTTGAAGAATAAATCACAGAAAAACGTAATAAAAAGGAAGAGAGGCTATTCAAGATCTGATAAGACATTAACATCCCTAGTACCTCAGGTTCATGCCAGGGTTGCCTTGATTACAATTAGAAAAGTTGAGAAAACATTGCCCTCTAGAGGCATGTCTCATTAACCATTTAAAAATAAAACTACTTTGAAATCTGGAGTTTATGATTCGTCAATGTAAAAAATACATAGGAAAGGAAAAATATTTCCACAAGCAGTAAAAAGAAAAGAAGAAATTCTGGGTTAGCATCAAGGGATAACTACATTATCTGGCATTTACTTAAAGGCAAACTTTAAGAGAAAAGAAACATGATATATCCAAAATGAAATACACAAAAAGATAAAGTATCTAAATAGAGTTTATTTAGGTTTAAAATATTTTAAAATTAATTTTCATAGCACTAAATTTTAAAGTATAATTTATAGGCAATTAAATATCAGGTTTCCTTTAAAAGATATCCCACAGGCAATTTTATTTTCCTCAAAAACTATGCTATCTATACCTTTCTCTCAATTTTACTGAGAACCTAAAATTTCTCTTAAAAAAATATTTAGAAACAACAACTGTACAATCTTCATTTAATAGTTTCTTCCATTAATGATTCTCAAATGAAACCTTCTTGTTTTCAGGAAGGTATTATGAGGTCAATCTTTTTTATCCACTTTCCCTAACAAACTCATCTGCACTATCTTGAGAAAATAGTAAATGTCAAAACTAGCAAAACGTTATAGCAACATTTTTTAAAAAGATGATAGAAGAACTTGAGAAAACAAATTCACCATGAAAACCTTAAATTTGAAAATAACAAATGAGAAACAAAACTGCATTTGAGCTAAAACAATAAAGTACACATAATCAACAAAGACCCAGGTACTAAACCAAGATATCACCCCATAAGATTTTTTTTTCCCATTTAACATGTTTATACTATTTATATACTCTATGTCATATGAGGCATAAAATTTAAAGCAGAGCTACAGTGCACATGATTGATTTTTACTGGCAAAAATTAAAACATACACATGGAAACTTCAATCCACAAGTAAACAGTGATGTAGAAAGAAAAGTCAAGAAACATCACTTTATCATTGATTCTCTTAAGTAGGTGAAACTATGTAAGGCTGAAATATGCGGTTGTTTTGTATTTACAATTGTGATGTGGTCTATATCAAGAAAACTACTGATCAACAAAAGTTAAAATTATAATAAACCATCAAATGAAAGCTATAAACAGAGTCTCTGAGTGGTAAAAAGAATGCCTCATACAGATGCTTGTAAGAAAAGTGATACTTCCAGTTTTGTAAAAGCACTTTACTGAAATATGGAGGCTCCAAGTCCAAGAAATGAGAGGCTTTGTGCAAAGGTCTCCAAGTCTCATCAACTACTTCCATTTAGACAAAGCAGAATATAGAATTCAGATGCCAAAAGCTGTGACTCAAAGATGACCCTCCACTGAGGATGAACAAGTTAATAGGAAAGCAGACGCTTCCAGGAATTCCAGAAAACTGAAGAAGTGACTCCAAGATCTGTTTGTTAACTCAATGGGAATTGCAGGAAGAAAACAAATTCCTTAAAAGTCCCATGACACAACGAACTCTGTATTTTTGAACCTAAAATTGAAAACTAATTTGCAAAATAAAGAAATGGCAAAGCCTCAAGAATAGGTGTACTGATTTATAAAACCATATTTCCTGATTTATACCATTAAAATGAGCAAAAGCCAATTAAAATGATAAAACTACCCTCACTTTTGGTTTTATATTGGTGTCTCCCTTCATTTCATAAACAATGTAGCAACTCAACTTATGAATATTGAGGCCAGGATTGTTCTAAAAGCTTTAAAGAATAATTTCACAATTACTATATTTAATTTACATATTATTTAGTGAATTACTCATTTATCCTGTTTTCTGGATAAGAGGTACTGTACCAAAAATATAAAAAATGAATCATTTCTATAGACTCTCCCATTAACAGTAGTATCAATGATACTAATGATAGCAGCTACAATAATCCTCTACTGATATGTGCCAAACACTATTTAAAATGCTCTGATTCTCATGGTTACTCTATAAGATTGGCAATATTATTACTCCAATTTTACAGAAAGAAAAATGAGGTACAGAGAGAATAAATAATTTGTCTAAGGTTACAGAGTTAGGAAATCACGTAAGATAGATTCTATCACCAGGGAGTCTGATTCCAGGGCCTCCAATTTCCTCACCAAGGAAGCTTTAACTTAGTAATCAGTAGCATCAAAAACAACAAGTAGACTCAAAATAAGAAGAGCCATCTATAACAAACTCATAGCCAACATCATAAGGACAGAGAACTCTGAAATAAAGTTGCACTCCTACAACCACCTGATAATCTTCAACAATATTGACAAAAGTAAACAATGGGAAAAGGATATAACTATTCAATAAATGGTGTGGATAAACTGGTTAACTATATACATGCAGAAGAATTAAACTGGACCCCTGCCTCTCACCACATACAAAAATTAACGCAAGATGGATTAAAGACTTAAATGAAAGACCTGAAACTATAAAAATTGTAGAAGAAAACATAAGAAAAACTCTTCTAGACACTGGCTTGGGCAAAGAATTTATTACTAAGTCCTTAAAAGCAAATGCAACAAAAACAAAAATTGACAATTGGGACCTAATTAAACTAAAAAGTTTCTATCAACAGAGTAAACAGATAATCTACAGAATGGGAAAAAATACTACAAACTATGTAACTGAACAAAGGAATAATATCCAGAATCTAGAAGAAACTTAAATCAACAACAAAAAAAACCAAATGACCCCATTAAAAATGGGCAAACAACATGAACAGACACTTCTCAAAAGAAGACATACTAGTGGCCAATAAACATATTAAAATACTTATCACTAATCATCAGAGAGATGCAAATCAAAACTACAATGAGGTACTATCTCACGCCAATCACAATGGCTATTGGTAAAAAGTCAAAAAACAACAGATGTTGGTGAGGCTGCAGAGAAAATGGAATACTTATACACTGTTGTTGGGAATGTAAACTAGTTCAGTCCCTGAGGAAAGCAATTTTGAGATGCCACAGAGAACTAAAAATAGAATTATCATTTGACCCAGCCATCCTACTACTGGGTATATACCCAAAATAAAATAAATCATTCTAACAGAAAAACACAAGCACTTATATGTTCATCACAGTTCTATTCACAATAGCAAAGACTTGCAATCAACCAAGGTGCCCATCAATGGTGGATTAGATTTTTAAAATGTAGTACATATGTACTGTGGAATACTATGCAGCCATAAAAAGTAACAAAATCATGTCCTTTGCAGCAAAATAGATGCTACTGGAGGTCTTTATCCTAAGTGAATTAACATAGAAACAGAAAACCAAATATAACATGTTTTCATTTATAAGTGCGAGCTAAACATTGAGTGCATACAGACACAAAGATGGGAACAACAGACACTAGGGATTCAAAAGTGGGGAGAAAAAGGTGGAGGGGGGAGGTTGAAAAACTACCTATTGGGTACTATGTTCACTATTTGAGTGATGGAATCAGTAGAAGCCCAAACCTCAATATCATGCAATATACCCATGTAACAAACCTGTATATGTACTCCCTTATCTAAAATTAAAATAATAATAACGATAGGTAGAAAGTAGAAAACTATCAGTACAGATAAAGAGTATACAGAAGGAGCAAATACATGAAGTTCAACCTATTTTTAGAGGGAGAAAGCACGTTACAAGCCAGGCTTGAATGATGGGGTTGAATGTATACCTGAAGAAGTAGGGAGAAAGTAATTTGAGGTGTAGAAACATGGTATTGAAGTTGGAAAGCAAAGACATGTAATTAAATTTACTTAGGGCACAAATAACAATGGTAGATATGTTTTATTCATTCAATGAAAATTTACTAACTGGTGAAAGGAATGCCTATTCTCCTAGAGGAGTATTTCCTACCTTTGCCTTTCTCCTTAAAGCTCCAATACCTGCACCCATCCTCACTACCCATTTCCCTATGAAAAAGAAAGCAACATCCTCTGTCCCCTCTAATTTTCCTCATTTTCCTGCTTTCCCTTATATCAATGCTCCCTGAAAGACTTGTCAACACTGGCCTCTCTTCCTAGTCTTATTAAAATCCACTGGATTTTAATAAGGCACCTACCATCCCACCAAAAGGGTTCTTATCAAAGACAGACGTCTTTTACATGAGGGGTTCCCAACTCCCAGGCAATAGACTGGTACTGGTCTGTGGCTTGTAAGGAGCCAGGCTGCACAGCAGGAGGTGAGTGGTTGGCAAGCGAGCATTACCACCTAAGCTCACCTTCTGTCAGATCAGCGGCAGCATTAGATTCTCATCAGAGCACGAACCCTATTGTGAACTGCACATGCAAGGATCTAGGCTGCACACTCATGAGAATCTAACTAATGGCTGGTGATCTCAAATGGAATGGTTTCATCCCCAAAACCTCCCACCCCTCCCACACTGGCTTATGGAAAAACTCTTCCACAAAACTGGTCCTTGGTGCCAAAAAGGTTGGGGACCACAGTTCTATATTACTAATTTTAATAGTCTTCTGTCTTTTTCTCAGATCAATCAGTAGAATTCAACTCATTAATCATTCCTTTCTCTCTAAAAAAAATTAATTGACTTGGCCTCTAGGACTTTTCATAGTTTTCCTTTGTATGTCACTGGCTACTTAGTGTCAGAGGGCCCCAGGGCTCAGTCCTGGGACATGTCTTTTTTAAACTCACTAACCTACAAGGTGATCCCATCCCATTTTTGTTTCAGCTATTCATGTGTTACAAACATCTATCACTATATAAATGACTGATTTCCACAGGCCTCCAGACTCATAGCACCAACTACCTACTTAATATCAGTAGGAGGTCAAAGAGACATTTTACTAAACTTAACATGTCCAAAACTCCTGATCCTGTCGACATCCAAAACCTGCTTCATCCACAGCATTCCTCATTTCAATTGACAGCAACCCTATCGTTCTAGATGTTTAGGCTCAAAGTTTTACTAGTCATCTTGACTCATCTCTTCTTTCAGACTTGACATAAACTTACCAGAAATTCTGATGGCCATACCATAAAAAATATATCAAGAATCTAATGACTTCTCACAATCTTCACTATAAACAACTTACTCCAAACCTCATCTTTTCTTGCCTGAATTTTTGCAATACTCTCCTAACTTGTCTCAACTAAGTTTCCACTCATGTCCACATACAGACTGTGCGTTCTTAATATAGATCTCCACTCTAGTCCTGCCAAAACACAGTATTATCATGTCACTCTTATTCTCAACGCCCTCCAGAGCCTCCTCATCTCATGCTGAGTGAAAGGCCGACAATAATCTGCCCATGTTACCTCTCTGATATCATCACCTATTACGTACTTTAAACAGTGTGCTTCAGCCACATGGCCTCATCATACCTTGAACATTCCAGGCACACTCCCACTTCAGGATTTTACACTGGCTGTTCTACATTAATTTCTCTCTTAGTTCTATCAGATCTTTGCTCAAATGTTATCTCAGTGAGGCCTACGGGAAACATACTAATTTCAAATCACAATCCTCCCTAGGCATTCCCTAGTTCCCTTCCCTCATTTTTCTCAGTAGCTCCATGGAAACAAGGATATCCTTCTCTTTTGTTCAATGCTATATTCCTATAACACAGAACAGTGCCTGGACACTATAAACACTAATTAATGCTGATTAATGTTGTTGATCAAATGACGTCTTAGAGGTATTAATTTTTTTAAGTTGTTACTATGAATAAAAAGCTCTTCATTCTAACAAGTAATTATTTAAAGCTAGTTTTTTGTTTGTTTTTTTTTAGAACAACTTCTAAAGATGTTTTAAAACTCTGGTTTACAGATGTTTTAAAACTCTGGTTTAAAGCCTTAGAATCTGGTCAGGTGTGGTGGTTCACACCTGTAATCCCAACATGCTGGGAGGCCGAGGCAGGTGGATCACTTGAGGTCAGGAGTTTGAGACCAGCCTGGCCAACACGGCGAAACCCAGTCTCTACTAAAGATACAAAAATTAGGCCGGGCAAAGTGGCTCATGTCTGTAATCCTAGCACTTTGGGAGACTGAGGCAGGTGGATCACTTGAGATCAGGAGTTTGAGACCAGCCTGGCCAACATGGCGAAACCCAGTCTCTACTTAAAATACAAAAATTAGGCTGGGTGCAGTGGCTCATGTCTGTAATCCTAGCACTTTGGGAGGCCAAGGTGAGCAGATCACTTGAGCTCAGGAGTCTAAGACCAGCCTGGCCAACACAGTGAAACTCCATCTCCACTAAATATACAAAAATTAGCCAGGCATGGTGGCATGTGCCTGTAATACCAGCTACTCAGGAGACTGAGTCAGGAGAATCGCTTGAACCCAGGAGGCAGAGGTTGCAGTGAGCAGAGATTGTGCCACTGCACTCCAGCCTGGGAGACAGAGTGAGACTCCACCTCAAAAAAGAAAAAGAAAAAAAGAAACGAATCAGCCAGGCATGGTGATTTGTCCCAGCTACTCAGGAGGCTGAAGCAGGAGAATCACTTGAACCCAGGAGGTGGAGAATGCAGTGAGCCAAGATGGCGCCACTGCACTCCAGCCTGGGTGACAGAGCGAGACTCCATCTTAAATAAATAAAGCCTTAGAATCTATGTCAATTGCCAAGATATAAACACAAGCAACAAAAAGACTTTGTGCTCATGGAGGTCAATCTAACAGGAAGCCCAGACATATCAATGAATAACTTGCATATTATAATACAATAAAAGTATGCAGAGCATACCAATACCAAGGTTGACCCAAATGATACAAATCAAAAGAAGGCTTAAGAGAGGCAGTAATATTTTAGCTTGCTTAGTAGGCAAAGAGGCAATAATAATGTCAAATAGAGAAAAGCCACAAATAGTAAAGTTATCAAAAAATAAATACATGTGGCATATTCAGGGAGGGACACAGAAATCTAGGCATGGTTTAGACAAGAAGCTGGAAATAAGACAGGACATTCTCCAGCCTTCTAGGAGTATGGTGAGACACAAAGATCTTAAGCAGAAAACTGGCAGATCATATTTATGGTTAACAAAGGAAGTGCTTGTGATAGTAAAAAAAAAAAAAGTTAGAGATTACTGATATAGATGAGGGAAGAAATAATGATCAGGGATTCTTAACCATTTTTGTATCAAAGACTATTTGGACAGTCTGGGGAAGCCTGAGGAATGTTTCTCAGAAATACTTACAAAGCATGGAAAAAAGACACATAATTACAAAAGAAAATGAACTATATTGAAGTACAGCTATCAATATGTTAAAAATAAAGTGCTACAGTAATGTATGTAATCAACTAATACTAAAATATTATATAATAATTTTAAAGTAGTGATGAGTGAAAATATTTTGATATATTCAATAACGCAAGATACTTCAAAATATATATTTCATATGTAAAGTGATATACATACATCTGCATTTTCTATTGTATCACAAGCACTGTTAATATTATTTTCAAGTGTTTTCTATGTTCATAATAAAAAGGAAATGCTTACTTTTGGTTAAAGGATAGTGAATATAAAGATGTAAATTTTTTCCTATCCTGTTCATGGATCACAAGTTACGAACTCCTCTCCTTGCCTCCTGGCTTCTTTTTTTTTTTTTTTTTTTTAAAAAAAAAAAAAAAAACTCCTCAACTAGACTAAGTGAATGTTCATGCAACAAGATAGGAAATGGAAGAGATATTTATAAAGAATATATTTCAAATAAATAAACATCCTCTGGAAAGTTAAAAAAAAAAATTGGCAAATAGATAAAATAATCCTAACCTAAACTGGATTGGCTCCAAAGAGTAAAAAGGAAATACCCCTATATCAACTGTTATTGAACAGTTTCCTTTACTTGGCTAAAAAGAGCACAGACAAACAACGGTGATACCGCCAAAACATGATTCATTTTCAAGATGAATCCCTCCCTGTTCAATGGTTTACACTGTTTTTGACCAGCATCAGACTGTTTACCCACACAAACTGTAAATACATCATTTTTAGAACTAACCAACAACAATGCCCATATTGTTATAACATGTAAGATACAAAAAAAATGAAGAAAAATAACTATAGCTCTAATGTCTATGCTTCAAAAATGAGAAAAACTACACAGAGTAATAGAGGGAAATTCTGGAAATAAAATTTAACACATGTTATTTATCAGGAGGAATAGGCTGCCTGAAATTCCTTGCTTTCAAAAAGAAATCTTAGGTACAGCAGCACTGTCAAACAGTGTGGATTCTCCTCTCTGATATTTCTGCAAAAAAACATGAGGAGAGACATGAAAGCAACAAAGCTGAGAGAAAACAGTATATTTTGACTTTGAAATCTAGTATTACTCTTTAATTACTGTCCTTTTACAAATGACAAAATCATTAATTGGCACTTGCAACCTTCAACAAAAATATGCTAAAAAATATTTGTTCGTAGTCATTTAATATCTGTCTTTTCCCATGGAATAGAAGATATATGAGGGTAAGAATGACCATAATCTTTTGTGCACATTATGCTCAAAGCCTAGCATAAAACCTCTTATGTGGTTTGCTGAATAGAGCAGCAAGAATAAGAACAATAAAGAAGCTCAAGGGAATATTTTCTGAAGTCATATAAATGTAGGGACCACAAATACTTCTTTATTTACTAATACATCTGTGGTTTCTCTTATTGACCTTGCTGCCCCATGTGGACAGTGAATCTGTTTGCCAAAAGATTTTGGTGAAATTTTAAGTTAAGAGAAATATTTAACACAAAAAGAAAAGCCCCCAAAGAACCTATACTATACATCTAGAGAACACAATTTTAACAGGAACACCAAAAATGTAACTAGTTAAGTCTGAAATACAATGTCTTGCAAATAGCTGAAAATATCAACATCTCATAGCTTTCTAAAGTTTATTGTATAAAAATTCTAGGCCGGGCGCAGTGGCTCAAGCCTGTAATCCCAGCACTTTGGGAGGCCGAGGCAGGTAGATCACGAGGTCAAGAGATCGAGACCATCCTGGTCAACATGGTGAAACCCTGTCTCTACTAAAAATACAAAAAATTAGCTGGGCATGGTGGTGCGTGCCTGTAATCCCAGCTACTTAGGAGGCTGAGGCAGGAGAATTGCCTGAACCCAGGAGGCGGAGGTTGCGGTGAGCCGAGATTGCGCCATTGCACTCCAGCCTGGGTAACATGAGTGAAACTCCGTCTCAAAAAAAAAAAAAAAAAAATTCTTTCTAAAGACTTTTTTGATATATAAGTATTTTTTTCAATTTTTATTTTATGTTCAGGGGCACATGTGCAAGTTTGTTACATGGATAAACTGCATGCTACTGAGGTTTGGGGTACAAATGATCCTGTCACCCAGGTAGTGAGCACAGTACCCAACAGGTAGTTTTTCAACCCTCACCCCTCCCACTCTCCTCCCTCCAGGTGTCCCCAGTGTCTACTACTCCCATCTTTATGTTCAGGTATACTTAATGTTTAGCTCCCGATGACCTTTTGCATCTAGGACTGATTCTAAAAATTTTCAACCTTAAATATCATGGGTCACTAGCTAGTAAAATACACATGAATAACAACCATTCTCATTAAAAATAATAGAGCCAAAGCATAAAGTATGATCTCAGGAGAAAACAGAAGTCTCATTTTTTTGAGTTACAAAAGTCCCAAGGATAATATTTACCTATATTTTTTTCAGTCTATCTTAAAGTTTCCTACAGTATGTGTGTATATGTGCATACACACACACACACACACACATCTGGAATTCATCAGATATTACAAAAGAAATGTATAACGCCGTCAGTATAGAAGCTGAAACAAATTAGGATAGCTACATGCTCAAAAGAATTACAAAGAAGTACTCAAACAAATACATGTACACATGTATTCATAACAGCACTATTCACAATAACCAAAAGGTAGAGACAACCCAAAAGTATATCAGTGGATGAATGGATCAATTGCATTATATCCCTACAATGGAATATAATCTATCCACGAAAAGGAATTAAGTATTAATACATACTACAATGTGGATGAACCTCAAAAACATATATTAAATGAAACAAGGCATAAACAAAAGGTTATATATTCTATAATTGTATTTATATAAAATATACAGAACAAGTAAATTTAACAATCTACAACGCAGAGAGTGGTGTTTGCTAGGAGATTAGGGGAAAGAAGTATGAAAAGTAAGTGCTTAAAGAATATGTAGTTTCCTTTTGGAGTAAGGAAAATGTTTTGGAAACAGAGGTAGTGGTGGCACATTATAAATATACTGTCTCATTTACATGGTCAATATTATGTTATATGAATTTCAGATCAATTAATAAAATAACAATGACTTTCTGTGGTAACCACAATCTCTCTATATAAGATTCCCCAATCTTGAAAACCTAAAACGGTCACCTATCAAGGGAAATCTGCTCCAGAAAAAGTGATCTAATGTCAACGTTTTCTGTTGTTCTAATGAGAATGAAATGGTACAACCACTCCAGTGTTGTTTATCAAAGTTAAGTTTCACCTACTTATGATCAAGAATTTCCCCTCAAAAATTAGTATACATATTACCCCAAACCTGAAACCATTCAATGTATATCAGCAGTAGTAGAAAGGATAAATTAATAGAAGTACAATGGAATAGTGAGAGCTGTAAATAAATGAACTAAACCTACCTGCAACAACATAAATGAACCTCACAAATATAATGTTAAAGAAGCCAAAGATTTCAAAATACACATACTCTATATAAATTCATTTACATAAAATCAAAACAACACTGTTTAAGAATACTTTCTCAGGAGTAGAACTATTTTAAAAAGTAGGCTGGGCACAGTGGCTCACGCCTGTAATCCCATGATTTTGGGAGGCCAAGGAGGGTGGATCATGAGGTCAAGAAATCAAGACCATCCTGGCCAACATAGTAAAACCCTGTCTCTACTAAAATATAAAAATTAGCTGGACATGGTGGTGCATGCATGTAGTCCCAGCTACTTGGGAGGCTGAGGCAGGAGAATTGCTTGAACCTGGG
This sequence comes from Sapajus apella, assembly GCF_009761245.1. NCBI lineage: Eukaryota > Metazoa > Chordata > Mammalia > Primates > Cebidae > Sapajus > Sapajus apella. The sequence continues at coordinate 29,652,447 of NW_022436952.1, forward strand.
AGGCAGAGGTTGCAGTGAGCCAAGATCATGCTACTGCACTCCAGCCTGGCACCTGGCGACAGAGACTCTGTCTCAAAAAAAAAAAAAAAAAAAAAACTAAAGAGGTGGTTACCATAAAAGTGAGATTTGTGGTTTAATGTTATGGAGAAGGTACATAAAAGAGAGATTCCAGTAATGTTCCATTTATTGATTGGGATGATGATAACAAAGCTATTTGCTCTATTTTTGTTTGTTTTTCCTGTGACATACGAGTAGAAATCCTACCAATCCCATTTTAAAATAAAAGGCAAATGCTGTTCTATCTAAAATACACATTACCCATGACCATTTCTTTCCAACAATGAATATTTCTTAATAAACTATAGTGTCCAGTTGAACATAGAATGTTCTGGAAGAGGTATGTTAAAAAAAAGGTTTAGTTCTCCGAAGTTATAACAATAGTTCCAAGTTTTACATTTCATAAATATGATACCAAATATTCATTATATATTGAAACAGGGAGTTAAAATAGCATGGTAAAGATCACCATTACTATACTGGCTCCAATTCATTAAATGATTTAATAATTAAATTATTAAACTAAAATTTAATAATTTCATATAAGCCTAAGATCTTCTTCTTACAGGAAGAGACTATAAAAAGTTTAGTTTTATCCTAGAACTGTAAAAATAAGAACAAAAGGAAGATTCAAGAGAACAGTGGAGACAGAAAATTACCATGCAAGGGTGACCCAGAAGGGCTGCTTGATAGACCTGGAACAGGGCTACAGCGACCTCCTTGCTTAGACGTCAGTTCTTGTTCAATCTCTTCCAGTCCAGCACTTTTCTGGAAACGGCTCATACGATTCACTACTCGTGGTGACATATGTGTACGAACACAAGGCTGGCCACCATAAGGGTTGATGGGGAAAACGTGGGAAGTACCACGGAGAGTACTGACCACAACCCAGCGACAGTCATGGCTGAAGCAGATGTCTTGTACCTAGAAATGAAATAAGAAAAGATACAAAAATGTCTCAAACTACTTGGATTTATCTAAGAGTTATCACACATCACCAAATATGAATGTAAGTGATTGCCTCATTACCAAATGTACCTAAGATGGGGTTATAAATTTAAAAAAATATTCTATAGGTGAGTTTCATATTGACAGTTGATCAAAACTCCATTAGGTAGAATGTTACTTCAATAGTCAGGGATGCAGGACCCTGAAGAGAGGTGAGATGCAAAGAAAGAAGATCTTAAAACACTCAATGCCCTTTGCCCCCAAACACACACACATAACTGATAACAACAACTCATGTATCTGCAGTGGCTGGCAAACTTTTTCTATTAGAGGCCATATGCCCTTGTAGAATGTAAAAGCTCTACTGTCTACTGCAATTACTCAACTCTACTCTTGGAATGTCAAAGCAGTCATAGAATATATGTAAAACGAACCATGAAAAAATCCTAAACCTGAACTTACCAGTAACAAGTAATGAAACTGAAGCTGTAATAAAAAGTCTCAAAAAGAAAAGCCCAGGACTAAAAGCTTCACCGCTTAATCTTAGATGTTTTACCCAATATCTAAAGAAGAACTAATAGCAATCATACTCCAACTATTGAAAAAAGTAGAGGAGGAAGGAATACATCCAACCGCATTCCACAAGGCTAGTATTACTGATAGCAAAACCAGATATACACATCAAAAAGAAAGAGAAAGCAAGAAAGAAAGAGACAGAGAGAAAGAGAAAAAGAAAGGAAAAGAAAAGAGAAAAGAAAACTAAACTACAGGCCAATATCCCAGGTGAGCAATGACACAAAAATTCTCAACAAAATACTAGTAAACCAAATCCAACAACACATTACAAAAATCTTTAGAATGACCAAGTGGAATTTATCCCAGGTAAGCAAGGATAGTTCAACAAAGTACACAAATCAATATGACACATAATATCAAGAGAATAATGAATAAAAACCATATAATCATTTCAACTGATGTTGGAAATATATTTGATAAAAATTCAACCTTACTTCATGATGAAAACTCTTAAAAAACTGAGTATAGGAGAAACATACCTCCACATAAGGAAAGCCATGTACAACAGACCCACAGCTAGTATTTTACTGAATGGGAAAAAACAGAAAGCCTTTCTGCTAATATTTGGAACAAGACAAGGATGGCTACTTTTATCACTGTCATTCAATAAAGTACTGGAAGTCCTAGCCAGAGCAATCAAATTGGAAAAGAAAAAGTCAAATGATCCTTGTTTGCAGATCATATAATCTGATATTCAGAAAAACCTAAATACTCTACCAAAAAACTACCAAAACTCATAAACAAATTTAGTAGGGTTGCAGGATACAAAATCAACATACAACAATCAGAAGCATTTCTACATGCCAACTGTGAAGAATATGAAAAAGAAATTTACAAAGTAATCCCACTTACAATAGCTAAAAATAAAATCAAATAATTAGCAATTAACCTAAGAAGGGAAAGATCTTTACAATGCAAACTATAAAACACTGATAAAAAGAAACTGAAGAGGACACAAGAAAATGGAAAGATATTCCATGTTTATGGATTGGTAGAGTCAATATTGTTAAAATAGCCATAATACCATATACAATCTATAGATTGAATGCAATCCCTATCAAAATACCAACGACATTCTTTACAGAAATAGAAAAAAAAGTCCTAAAATGTATATAGAGCCACAAAAGACCCAGAATAACCAAAGCTATCCCGAGCATAAAGAAAAAAACTGGAGGAATCACATTACCTGACTTCAAATAGTAACTGAAACAGCATGGTACTGGCATAAAAAACAGACACACAGACCAATGGAACAGAATAGAGAACCCAGACACAAATCTACATACCTACAGCGAACTCACTTTCAACAAAGATGTCAAGAAAATATAATGGGGAAAACACAGTCTCTTCAATAAATAGTGCTGGGAAAACTGGATATATATGCAGAAGAATAAAAATAGACCCATATTTCTCACCATACACATATAAATTCAAAATGGGTTAAAAACTTAAATCTAAGACCTAAAACTACGAAACTACTACATGAAAACACTGCAGGAAACTCCTGGACATTGAACTGGGCAAAGATTTCTTGAGTATTACCCTACAAGCAGAGACAACCAAAGCAAAAATAGACAAATGGGATCACATCAAGTTAAAAAAGCTTTTGAACAGCAAAGGAAACAATCAACACAGATAACCCAATCATTGGGAGAAAATATTTGTAAGCTGTCAATCTAATAAGGGATTAATAACTAGAAAATATAAAGAGCTCAAACAACTCAAAAGGAAAAAAATCTAATAATTCTATTTAAAAATGAGCAAAAGGTATGAATAGATTTCCTCAAAAGACATACGAATCACAAACAAGTATATGAAAAGATGTTCAACATCAATGATCAACACAAAAATGAAAATCAAACTACAATGAGACATCATCTTCCCCATGTTTAAAAAAAAAAAAGCTTTTGAGGTCCCTTGCGGCGGCTAGAGAAAAATTACTTGGACTTCGGGGCGGCTCCAGATGGCCACAGCCTTTACCCTGTACTCACCGCTGCAGGCAGCCCTGCTCTGTGTTAATGCCATCGCCATGCTACATGAGGAGCGATTCCTCAAGAACATTGGCTGGGGAATAGACCAGGGAATTGGTGGATTCAGAGAGGAGGAATTAAATCGCAGCTAATGAACCTTATTCGATCTGTAAGAACTGTGATAGGAGTGCCATTGATAATAGTAAACTCAATTGCAATTGTGTTACTTTTATTATTTGGATGAATATCAGTGGAGGAAATGGAGACTCAGAAGAAGACATGCCAGTAGAAGTTATCACTTCAGTCATTATTGGAATATTTATAACGCTGGCTCACCTTGCACTTGTCAAAAATGTAAAGCTGAAAATAAAACCAGAGTTTCTATTAAAAAAAAAGGGGGGGGGGTGCTTTTACCCAAAAGACAGGTAACAGCAAATGATGGCAAGGACAAAGATAAAACAGAACCCTCATACACTATTGGTGGGAATGTAAATTAATACAACCACTATGGAGAACAGTTTGGAGGTTCCTGAAAAAGCTACAAGTAGGGCTACCATGCGATCTAGCAATCCCACTGCTAGGTATATACCCAAAAGAAAGGAAATACATCAAAGAGATATCTGCACTGCCATGTTTATTGCGGCATTATTCACAATAGCCAAGATATGGAAGCAACCTAAGGACCCATCAACAGATGAAGGGATAAAGAAAATGTGGTACATATACACAATAAAAAGAAAGAATAATATCCTTCACTTGCAACAACATGGGTTGAACTGGAGGTTATTATGTTTAGTGAAATAAGTCACTTACAAAAGACAAACTTTGCATTTTCTCACTTATTTGTGGGATCTAAAACCTAAAGCAATAAACGGCCAAGCGCTGTGGCTCACGCCTGTAATCCCAGCACTTTGGGAGGCAGAGGTAGGTGGATCACTTGAGGTCAGGAGTTCAAGACCAGCCCGGTAAACTTGGTGAAACTCTGTTTCTACTAAAAATACAAAAATTAGTCAGGCATGGTGGCGCATCCCTATAATTCCAGCTACTCAGGAGATTAAGGTAGGAGAAACTCTTGAACTCAGAAGGTGGAAGTTGCAGTGAGCTGAGATCACGACACTACATTCTAGGCTGGACAACAGAGTGAGACTCTACCTCAAAACAAATTAAAATTAAAATTAAATAAACAAATAAAACAATGAACTCATGGAGATGGAGAATAGAAGGATGTTTACCAGAAGCTGGAAAGGGTAGTGGAGGGAGGAGGTGGGAGTAGGGATGGCTAATGGGTACAAGAAATAGAAAGAATGGATAAGATCTGGTATTTGATAGCACAACAGGGTGACTGCAGTCAACAATAATTTAATTTTACATTTTTAAACAAATAGAATGAATAAGACCTACTATTTGATAGCACAACAGGGTGACTATAGCCAATAATAACTTAATCATATATTTTAAAATAACTTAAAGAATATAATTGGGGCCACATGTGGTAGCTCACACCTATAATCCCAGCACTTTGGGAGGCCGAGGCAGGTGGATCACCTGAGATCAGCAGTTCGAGACCAGCCTGGCCAACATGGTGAAACGCTGTCTCTACTAAAAATGCAAAAAATTCGCTGGGCGTAGTGGCACATGCCTGTACTCCCAGCTACTGGGGAGGCTGAGGCAGGAGAATCACTTGAACCCTAGAGGCAGAGATTGCAGTGAGCTAAGATCATGCCACTGCACTACAGCCTGGGCAACAAGAGTGACACTCTGTCTCAAAAAAAAAAAAAAAAAAAAAAAACAATTGAATTGTTTATAACTCGAAGGATAAATTCTTCAGGAGATCGGTACCCCATTCCTCACTATGCACTTATTTGACATTGTATGCCTGTATTAAAACATTTCTTATCTTTTGAGACAGAGTCTTGCTCTGTCACCCATGCTGGAATGCAGTGGTGTGATCTTGGCTCATTACAACGTCTACCTCCCGGTTCAAGTGATTCTCCTGCCTCAACCTCCCCAACAGCTGGGATTACAGGGACCCACCACCATGCCAGGCTAATTTTTATATTTTTAGTAGAGCCAGGGTTTCACCACATTGGCCAGGCTGGTCTCAAACTCCTGACCTCAGGTGATACACCCAGCTCGGCCTTTCAAAGTGCTGGGATTACAGGCATGAGCCACAGCACTTGGACAAAACATAACATTTCATGTACTCTATAAATATATACACCTACCTACTATGTACCCACAAAAAAATTTTTAAATTGCTAAAAAATATTTTTTAAATAACTAAAAGAGCATCATTGGATTGTGTGTAACACAGAGGATATGTGCTTGAGGTGATGGATAGCCCAATTACCCTGATGTGATTATTATTTACAATATGCCTGTATCAAAATATCTCAAATACCCCATAAATATATATACCTACTATGTACCCACAAAAATTTAAAAATAGCTATATATATACATATCTATGAGGCATATTAGCTTCATTATAATATCATGAATTAGGTAAAAGTCCCCAAGTAGTCAAAGAAGCACTTTTCAATATACGAGATCTTCAAATAAAACTACATATTTCAGAGATGCACCATGAACAAAAGCTACAGGTAGCCATCAAAGTTTTTAAAAGAGCCTGGAATCTATTAAATAAAAAAGAAATTTTAGTCTTATGTATCAAGATAAGAGACTTCATTGGTAGAAAACTGCTAGACGAACATTATCAATACAGGAACAAACTCAAAATTCAACCACGTGTCTGCCAATCCCAATTATGTTAACACATCCAAATGACATACTAATGTTATAAAGACTGTCCTGAAAATTGAGCAATTTAACTCCTAACAATCCCAGTATTTCAGATAAATAGTTGTTCCAGAAGTGTTTAACTTCTATAGCTTGCCTACGATTATGTTCAGCTTAACTAACTTTTCTGAATAGATCAGGGATCCTATTAAAAGAAAGAATGGAAGTAGTAGAAAAGCAAGAGAAAGAGAAAGGCAGGACAAAGAAGAGTGTAAACAGAAGAAGCAAGAGACGAGAAACCCAGTACCAGAAGAAATTAATATTATAATATGAAATACATTTTCACATGACAGAGTCAACTATATAAAGTTGGACAATCTATGTTCCAGTCACATTGAAACTGAACTATGTTAAATAACATCTTTTTCCAAAACACTTATAATCAAGACCACTTCCTGGTCTGTCAATGAAAAGGAATTTCTTTCTTTCATTTTAAGAATATTCATGAAGTCCTTGCCTATGCCTATGTCCTGAATGGTTTTGCCTAGATTTTCTTCTAGGGTTTTTATGGTGTTAGGTCTTATGTTTAAGTCTTTAATCCATCTGGAGTTAATTTTAGTATAAGGTGTCAGGAAGGGGTCCAGTTTCTGCTTTCTGCATGTGGCTAGCCAGTTTTCCCAACACCATTTATTAAACAGGGACTCCTTTCCCCATTGCTTGTTTTTGTCAGGTTTGTCCAAGATTGGATGGTTGTAGATATATTGTGTTGCCTCCGAGGCCTCTGTTCTGTTCCTTTAGTCTATATCTCTGTTTTGATACCAGTACCATGCTGTTTTGATTACTGTAGCCTTGTGGTATAGTTTAAAGTCTGGTAGTGTGATGCCTCCTGCTTTGTTCTTTTTGCTTAGAATTGACTTGGCTATGTGGGCTCTCTTTTGCTTCCATATAAGTTTAACGTAGTTTTTTCCAGTTCTGTGAAGAAGGTCATTGGTAGCTTGATGGGGATAGCGTTCAATCTGTAAATTACTTTGGGCAGTATGGCCATTTTCACGATATTGATTCTTCCTAACCATGAACACGGAATGTTTCTCCATCTGTTTGTGTTCTCTCTTATTTCATTGAGCAGTGGTTTGTAGTTCTCCTTGAAGAGGTCCTTTACGTTCCTTGTTAGTTGTGTTCCTAGGTATTTTATTCTCTTTGTAGCAAATGTGAATCGCAGTTGATTCTTGATTTGACTCTCTTTAAGACTGTTATTGGTGTACAGGAATGCTTGTGATTTTTGCACATTGTATCCTGAGACTTTGCTGAAGTTGCTTATCAGTTTCAGGAGATTTTGGGCTGAGACGATGGGGTCTTCTAAGATATACAATCATGTCATCTGCAAATAGAGACAATTTGACTTCCTCCTTTCCTATTTGAATACCCTTTATTTCTTTTTCTTGCCTGATTGCTCTGGTTAGAACTTCCAATACTGTATTGAATAGGAGTGGTGAGAGAGGGCATCCTTGTCTAGTGCCAGACTTCAAAGGGAATGCTTCCAGTTTTTGCCCATTCAGTATGATATTGGCTGTTGGTTTGTCATAAATAGCTTTTATTATTTTGAGATACGTTCCATCAATACCCAGTTTATTGAGGGTTTTTAGCATAAAGGGCTGTTGAATTTTGTCAAAGGCCTTCTCTGCATCAATTGAAATAATCATGTGGTTTTTGTCTTTGGTTCTGTTTATGTGGTTAATTATGTTTATAGACTTGCGTATGTTGAACCAGCCTTGCATCCCCAGGATGAATCCTACTTGATCATGGTGGATAAGCTTTTTGATGTGCTATTGCAATTGGCTTGCCAGCATTTTATTGAAGATTTTTGCATCTATGTTCATCATGGATATTGGCCTGAAGTTTTCTTTTCTTGCTGAGTCTCTGCCAGGTTTTGGCATCAGGATGATGTTGGAATCATAAAATGATTTGGGTAGGATTCCTTCACTTTGGATGATTTGGAATAGTTTCAGAAGGAATGGTACCAGCTCCTCTTTGTATGTCTGGTAGAATTCGGCTGTGAACCCACCTGGACCTGGGCTTTTTTTGGGTGGTAGGCTCTTAACTGCTGCCTCAACTTCAGATCTTGTTATTGGTCTATTCAGGGTTTCGACTTCTTCCTGGTTTAGGCTTGGGAGGATGCAAATATCCAGGAATTTATCCATTTCTTCCAGGTTTACTAGTTGATGTGCATAGAGTTGTTTGTAATAATCTCTGATGATGGTTTGAATTTCTGTGGAATCTGTGGTGACATCCCCTTTATCGTTTATCATGACCAAAACACCAAAAGCATTGGCAACAAAAGCCAAAATAGACAAATGGGACCTAATCAAACTCCACAGCTTCTGCACAGCAAAAGAAACAATCATTAGAGTGAATCGGCAACCAACAGAATGGGAAAAAATTTTTGCAGTCTACCCATCTGACAAAGGGCTGATACCCAGAATTTACAAAGAACTAAAAGAGGTTTACAAGAAAAAAACAAACAAGCCCATTCAAAAGTGGGCAAAGGATAGGAACAGCCACTTTACAAAAGAAGACATACATGAGGCCAATAAACACATGAAAAAATGCTCATCATCACTGGTCATTTGAGAAACGCAAATCAAAACTACACTGAGATACCATCTCACATCAGTTATAATGGCGATCATTTAAAAATCTGGAGACAACAGATGCTGGAGAGGATGTAGAGAAATAGGAACACTTTTACACTGTTGGTGGGAGTATACATTAGTTCAACCATTGTGGAAGACAGTGTGGCAATTCCACAAGGACCTAGATATAGAAATTTCATTTGACCCAGCAATCCCATTACTGGGTATATATCCAAAGGATTATAAATCGTTCAACTATAAGGACACATGCACACGAATGTTCATTGCAGCACAGTTTACAATAGTAAAGACCTGGAACCAACCCAAATGCCCATCGATGATAGACTGGATAGGGAAAATGTGGCATATATACACCATGGAATATTATGCAGCCATCAAAAACAATGAGTTTGTGTCCTTTGTAGGGACATGGATGAACCTGGAAACCATCATTCTCAGCAAACTGACACAAGAACAGAAAATCAAACACTGCATGTTCTCACTCATAGGTGGGTGTTGAACAATGAGAACACATGGTCACAGGGAGGGGAGCATCATGCACTGGGGTCTGTTGGGGAGAAATAGGGGAGGGACAGCGGGAGGTGGGGAGTTGGGGAGAGATAGCATGGGGAGAAATGCCAGATACAGGTGAAGGGGAGGAAAGCAGCAAATCGCACTGCTATGTGTGTACCTATGCAACAATCTTGCATGTTCTTCACATGTACCCCAAAACCTAAAATGCAATTAAAAAAAAAAAAAGAATACTCATTATATAGAGGTGGTGTTAACAATCAGTAACAACGCAGGAAGAAAGAATTCCACCTAATGCTTTTTTTGAAAACTGTTATTAGCGAAGTGATTCTGCTCTATGACCTTGAAGACACATCAGCATATATAAATGAGCAGAGAAGACTGCTAAAGATATCAGCTGTCAAAATAAGTAGGGAAAGTTTAATCCTTTAAATAACATTACAGAGAATAACAAGTTGCGTATCCACAAAATGTAGCATAATATAACTATTGCTATTATTTAACTAGCCAGATGGTTTTCCAGACATTAAAAATGAAAAAAAAAAAACCTGTGAACATGAAAATCTAGTAATAAGATGATGACATTATCTTAATGATTTTTGGACCTCAATTATGGAATGTTATTTTTTTTTTCATTTTTTTTTTTTTTGGAGATGGAGTCTTGCTCTGTGGCCTAGGCTGGAGTGCGGTGGTACGATCTCGGCTCACTGCAACCTCTGTCTCCCAGGTTCAAGTGGTTCTCCTGCCTCAACCTCCCAAGTAGCTGGGATTACAGGCACCTGCCACCATGCCCGGCTAATATTTTAGTTTCACTATCTTGGTCAGACTGGTCTTGAACTCCTGACCTCATGATCCACCCAACTTGGGCTCCCGAAGTGTTGGAATTATAGGAGTGAGCCACCTGGCCCAGCCAGATGGAATGCTATTTCTAATAAACATTTTCTCATCATAAAAGGAAGAGCTACATAGGAGTCGAGTTGCATCACTGATTTAATTCTATGGCACTCAATACCATGAATATCATGACAAATAACATTTACCATGTACAAATTAGGCAACTGTGACAACAAATATTTTAAAAGTACAGGTACCACTCACTACCCAAACCCCTGCTCTCAAATTTAGGACACAAACATACTTAGATAATTATTTCTTTAAGACACTAGTCTTATTATTAACTAGTCAATAGCTCAGGAACTAAGCAGATGTGCATAGCAAAAGATATTTGCTTGTGTTTGGCCACATTTCAAAATGCTATGAAACTAATGCAGAAAATGATTGTGGATATGAGAAGTGGAGTTTTCTTTCTAACTGGGGTCAGCAAACTTTTTCTTTAGAGGACCAGACAATAAATTTTAAGGCCTTGAAGAAAAGAAAGCAAAATCAAGGATACTATGTAGTTGTTTATAACAAGAGAAAAATCAAATTTTGAGAAAAATTTTGGTTGATGCAATTCGAAATACAATAATTCAGTATTGTGTTTTATAATATAGATCTACAATGAAAAGAATGGCATTCTTTTCATGGGAATAATCTTTTGCTCAGTTGAAATTCAAAGTTAGTGTTAACAGATTCTTCACAGTACAGGGAAGAAAAACTATACAGAAAGTCTTCTCTTAAGAAGAGTCCATACAAGACATGAGTTAAGAATATGAGACCAATGAAATTAAGGTACTTTAAAAAATTCAATAGCAAGCCAGGCACAGTGGTTTGCGCAGTGGTTTGCTAACCTCCCAGCTACTCAGGAGGTTAAGAGAGAAGGATCACTAAAGTCCAGGAGTTACAAGGCTGTAGTAAGCTATGATTGTGCCATTGTACTCTAGCTTGGGCAATAGAGTAAGACTCCAATCTCTAAAATAAATTAATTAATTTTAAAAGACATGGATTATCTGCTTAAAAGAAGAAAAATGAAATTCAATAGCAAGCAGACATTTTGTTTACCTTGTTTTCAAGGTAGAATATAGCTACATACAATAAAATAATAAAATGTGAACAGAGAAAATCACTTTAGTATTTAAAAAAACCACACACACATAAATCCTACAACCCAGAGACAACTATTCCTCATTATCTTGGAACACAACCTTCCAGGCAACTCTTAATGCAAAAATGCAGTATTATCTATCCAGTTATATACATCACATAAATATATATACACATGTGTGTGCATACACATATAATTTCATATCAGGTTAGATTTAAAATACCAATTTGAAATAAAAAATAATCTACAAAGTTTGATATTATAGAAGATTATGAAAATACATAGAAACAATACTATAAATACAAAGCCACATATGTTATAAGCTTTACATATTATAACATATTATACATATTATAACATATGTTATAAATATAAGCCACATACGTTATAAGGCAATATATCACAGTTATATCTACCACTTACATGCTTATGAAAGTTTGTTACCAGCTCTGTGCCTTGAGATTCTTCATTTGCAAAATAGGAATAATGATGCCAATTTCATAGGGTTGTTGGGTATGAGTTATTACATACAGTACTTAGAACAGTACCTAGCACTTCATAAGCACTATTCAAAGATGTTTGCTATTATTATTATTGTCATCATAAAAATATATTCCAACTCTGTCCAAACATCTGTTTTCACTGGTATATCAACAACTGCTATCACTCTTGTGGCCAGGCATGGTGGCTTACGCCTGTAATCCTAACACTTTGGGAAGCTGAGGCAAGTAGATCACTTCAGGTAAGGGGTTCCAGACCAGCCTGGCCAGCATGGTGAAATCCTGTCTGTACTAAAAATATAAAAATTAGCTGGGTATGGTGGTGCATGCCTGTAATCCCAGCTACTCGGGAGGCTGAGGCAGGAGAATTGCTTGAACCTGGGAGGCACAGGCTACAGTGAGCCGAGATCGTGCAACCCAAGACAAAGTAGATAAATCATACTTCTTCAACATTAAAAACTTTGTGTGTATCAAAGAATACATTGGCTGGGCATGGTAGCTCATGCCTATAATCCCAGCAATTTGGGAGGCTAAAGTGGGAGGACTGCTGGAGGCTAGGAGTTTGAGGCTAGCCTGGGCAAAACAGCAAGGACCTGTCTCTACAAAAAATAAAACCAGCTTCACCTGACATGGTGGCACATGTCTGTAGTTCCAGCTACTCAAGAGGCTGGGGTGGGAGAATCACTTCACCCCAGGAGCCTGAAGCTGCAGTGAGACGTACTGGTGCCACTGCATGCCAACTGGGCAGCAGAGTGAAAACCTGTCTCTTTAAAAAGAAAAAGAAAAGAAAAGAGAAAAAGGTCAGGTGCAGTGGCTTATGTCTGTAATCCCAGCACTTTGGGAGGCTGAGACGGGCAGATCACTTGACCCCATGAGTTCAAGACTAGACTGGGCAACATGGTGAAACCCTGTCTCTACAAAAAATACAAAAATTAGCTGGGCATGGTGGTGTGTGCCTGTAGTCCCAGCTACTCAGGAGGCTGAGGTGGGAGCATTGCTTGAGCCTAGGGAGGTCAAGGCTGCTGTGAGCTGTGATCACACCACTGCATTTTACCCTGGGTGACAGAGTGAGACCCTGTTTCAAAAAAAAAAAAAAAAAAAAGAACAGCATTAAGAAAGTAAACAAAACAAAACAAAAACAATAAAATGAATGGGAGAAAGTATTTGCAAATAATACATCCAATAAAGATCTAGTATCTAGAATACATAAATAACTTAAACAATTCGACAACATAAAGACAACCCAATTAAGAATAAGCAAAAGAATGTTCTTCACATGTACCCCAAAGCCTAAAATGCAATAAAATTTAAAAAAAAAGAATAAGCAAAAAAGTGGGACAAATATTTCTCCAAAGAAGATAAACAAATGGCCAATAAGCATATGAAGACTCTCAACATCATTAGTCATTAAGGAAATGCAAATAAAAACCACAATGAGAATGGCTCAAATTAAAAAAGATGATACCACAAGTTTTTGTGAGGATGTGTAGAAACTGAAACCCTCAAATTTCCATAGGAGAAATATAAATGGTATAGCCACTTATAAAATGCTTCCACCAGGTGCAATGGCTCACCCTTGTAATCCCAGCACTTTGGGAGGCTAAAGTGGAAGGTTCACCTGAAGCCAGAGATCAGCCTGGGCAACACAGTGAAACCTTGTGTCTACATAAACAAAAAAGAAAATTAGTGAGGTGTAGTGGCATGTGCCTGCAATCCTAATCACTTCGGAGGCTGAGGTGGGAGGATCACTGGTGCCCAAGAGTTTGAGGATGCAGTAAGCTATGATTGAGCCACTGCACTCCAGCCTGTGCAACAGAGAGAAGGACTCCATCTCTAAAAAATAAAAGCTTAAAAAAAAAAACCTGTTTCCAAAAGTTTAACATAAAGTTACCATATGACCCAGCAGTTTCACTCCTAGATATTCAAGAGAACTGAAAACATATGTTTATACAAGAACTATACAAATGTTCCAGATTCCTAAGAGCCTAAATGTGGAAATAACTTAAATGTCTATTAATTGATAAATGAACAAACAAAATGTTATATATCCATACAATGAAATACTATTCATCCATGAAAAGGAATGAACTTTCTGATGCATATGTAAAAATGGATGAACTTTGAAGCATTATGCAAAGTGAAAGAAACTAGACATAAAAGGCCACATATTGTATGATTCCATTTTATATGAAAGGCATAAAATAAGCAAATCCACAGATACAGAAAATAAATTGGTAATTGCCAAGGATCAAGGAGGGGGGATGAAAAGTAACTTGAATAGGTACAAGGTTTATTTTGGGGTGATAAAAATGTTTTGGAATTGAATGGTAGTGATCAACGTATAACTCTGTGAATATACTAAAAAACCACTGACTTGTACGTTATAAAATGGTGAACTTTATGTATGCGAATTATGCCTCAATAAATCTATCATTAAAAAAATGAAAGAAACACTAACTTGCTAGTTTGCTGAAAGTGATGTTCTATAGCTTATTTTTACAGTCTGTGGTTTCATTTAATAGCCCCTTAGTTCTTAGAGATGCTTTTGCTGTCTGTGCTCAAAGGAAGATAAGCAGCTGCTGAGAAGGCTAAACTAGCATTTTTATCTGTGCTTTGGCTCATTTCACATCTGGGGTTGGGTTAAACAAGTGGCTTGAATAAGGGTAAAAGGTATAACCAGATGTTCTTAATAAAGTTTCCTTCCATTCAGCATAAAAATGTGGCATAAGAAGAAAAATTCAAGCAAACAGCACCTAACTTAATCTGGGAATCCTCATTAGGGCACTCATTATTATCAATTTAGAGTTTTTAAGTATACAAATGTCAGAGTTCTTAACTAATGAGATACACACACAGTATTACAGTGTTTAATTAAATGTTCTGCAAATTTACATTGGGTTATGTAATTTACCATTCATTAAATTTTCCTTATTATTTAGTATATTTATAATATCTCACATTTATTTCTCATTATAATGATATAAAATATGGCCAATCAGAAACCAATTAGGCCTCTAAAAAGCGAATATATTTGTTCTTAAAAACATACTGTAATCCTAGTCCAGTAATTCTGATTTACATAAAAGTACTTTGAGTGATCTGAGTTATTTGTTTTTAAATATTTCATTGATTTGAGAATTAAAAACTGTAGTATTTGGGGTAACCAATATTTAACATAGCAGATATACTCACATGAAACATAAAATTTCAAAAAATGTGTTTTCAACGATGTTCAACATTTTATCAAAACTTAATTTAACAAAATTAATTCACAAAATGAGTTTAAGTCAATGTACATATGAAACAAGAGGACTGAGCACTAGAACTAAATATTTCTACATTTCAGCATCTAAGATGTAGAAATCACCATTTTATAAGGCTGTGAATTCACCACCAAAAACTCAGTAACAAACTCAATGAACAATAGTGATAAAATTTTGGGATTTAACGTCCTAAAATCTAAAACAGAGATTCTTAAACTTTAGTGTGCTAAGAAGCACTGAGATTATCTGCACAAAATGCAGATCCTGTGGTCCCACCTTCAGAATTATGATTCAGGAGGTATTTGGGTGGGAGGGGGGATGACCAAGAAATCTGCATTTTTAGAATAGTCAAATAATAACTCTGGTATTGATCAGCAATACCAGGCTAGAAAATAAAGTGACCAGCAACAGCATTCCCTCCAACCCCATACCAAACCTTAGAAATTATTTTTTAAGAAGTATTTTTAGGCTGGAGGTAGTGGCTCATGCCTGTAATCCTATGGGAGCCGAGGTGGGTGGATCACTTGAGGTCAGGAGTTTAAGACCAGTCTGGCCAACATGGTAAAATCCCATCTCTACTAAAAAAAACCCCAAAAATTAGCTGGGCATGGCAGAGAGAGCCTGTAATACCAGCCACTAGGGAAGCTGAGGCAGGAGAATCGCTTGAACCTGGGAGGCAGATGCTGCAGTGAGCTGGGATTACACCACTGCACTCCAGCCTGGGGGACAGAGCCATGCTCCTTCTCAAAACTACTGAGAGGCAAATCCAACATCATCTCCAACATTTGCTCCTTCACTGAATGCCACTACAGATACTTAATGGGTGATTGCCTAGCCTCTTTTACAACAAGTGCTGACCAAGTTATGATCACTCAGACAAAGCCAGGTGGCTATTGCAGGATTTTGGAAAAGGATCTGCTTTCCTGATAAAGGAAATTAACATCACTGATGCTGCCCCTTCTTTCCATCTTATTACCCTGAAGGCTGAAATGATGCCCAGCAAAGTGACATTTATAAAGCAATCATGAGGGAAAGAGCAAAAAAAGTCACAAAGACATCATTGAGGAAAGACCAGCAGCAAACTTTTTATAATGTGATAAAAATAAACCCTGATTTAAAAAACCATTGTTAAATGTGCTTTTCTTTCTATGGCCAAAAGTATGCCTAATGATTCAAATTGACAACATCCTTTCTAACCCTACCGGAAAAGAAAGAAAACCCAAGAGCAAAGAATTCCTGGTTAAAAAGTCTAAAAACCAAAAGCACCAAACTTTTAGATGTTTATGAAAATGGCATTCAAATCATAAAGATAACTGCATATACCAATAATACCTTGTGAAAGTCCAAGCCATATGATGATGTTATGTTTAATGAAAACGTAAAGAAATATAAAAAAAGGAATTAAAATACAAGTTCTAGAGACCTTGCCAGCCATGTTCTTCAACAATTTTTATCCTTCAGCACTGATAAAAACACTTGCATTAAAAATAATTTCAGTCTGGGCACAGTGGCTCACGCCTGCAATCTCAGACCTTTGAGAGGCCAAAGTGGGAAGATCTCTTGAGGCCAAGGATTAGAGGCCAACCTGGGCAACACAGCAACACCTTGTCTCTAAAAAATTTTTAGAAAAATTAGTGGGGCATGGTGGTGTGCACCTGTAGTCCCAGCTACTCCAAAGGCTGAGGTGGAGGATCTCTTCAGCCCAGGAGTTCAAGGCTGCAGTGAGCACTACTACACTCTAGTCTGGGTGACCATGCAAGATCCCGTCCCCCACCAAGAAAAAAGGCCAAGTGAGGTAAAAGCCCAACATCCTGGCTATCCCACCTTATCCACAGGGTAGCTTCCCCTGTCATGCAGACAGGGAATAATGTTATCAAAGGGCAATTGTCACTGAAGCAACTAGCATGTGCACATTAAACACACTAGTCTATAATTTTCATGGGGGAAAGACATACTGGAATGGGATGTAAAACGGTGGGACCCTTTAGTCCCATTCAATGTACTACCATTGTGACTTATGTTGATGAATATATAACTAGTATTAATGGCTTACATAACTGTACTTAAAGGCTTGTGAATGTATACCAAGGTGATAGTGAGACATCTGCACAACAGACCACCTACTAGGCTTCCAGTTCCTTCCCATGTTATATGCCAGAAACAACACGGGATTCCAAGAGTAAAATGTTTAGATAAAGGCTTAATGGCTGAAGTACTCAGAGGTGTTATCTCAGTACAACATCGCCACCTGCCTGATGCAGCCATCAAGTGCACTCCCTTTTTTAGAAGGCTGCTATTAACCAGCTACAAAGTTGTAATTGTAATTGAACAATTGACCCATGGAGGCCTTGTGACTTTCTAGACTTACTTGGGGATGGGTCAACTCAAACTTGGAAATGAACAAGATGGGAAGAGCCCAACCAACAGGGACTGCTATTCAAATGGAAATGGTATATTGCAGAGTACAGCCAGCCTGGTTGAGCAGAACCTTGGGTTTTACAGCCACTTTATTTTTTACTCCACTGCCTGAAACATGTCACAGGCTCAATAGGCACTGGATTCACAGGGCTTCCTTTAAATACTTGGGCCTCATTCACTGATGGCCCAGCAAAGGTGAAACCTGATGATGCCCACTGGACCTTGACAACTGTATAACCCCAACAACTCTGGAAGGCTGATTGAAGTAAGGAGCAATCAGCATGGTAGAATAATGTAAAGCCATTACCCCAGCTTTAATTCAGGGTTAGGCAAAAACTATGACGGTGGGCCAACTATGCCCATTCACTTACATACTGTCTATGGATGCTTTTGTATGACAGCAGCAGAGCTGAGTATAGAGACCGTATGGAATGCAGAGTCAAAGATACTTATTATCTGGTCCATTAAAGAAAAAGCTCGCTGACTCCTAATTCTGACAACCCTCCAGAAGTTTTATTTTTACTGACTTTTCCTCAGTTGGCAAGGGCCTGGCCAGTGGTCTCATCTGCTGCAAGGAAGACTAATCACTCGCAGATTACAGATACACCTTTTGGGGGCCATGAGTTCTGCAAACAAATCATGGCTGCTATTAAACAATCTGGACCACTCATGCCCAAGGTAAGGTTGTATTCACTGATGGAAATGAATGGAATCAACTGCTTATCAAGCCTACAATACCTTCAATTGCACTGTGATTGCCATCCAAATCCATCAATAAATAAATGTTTTGCCTGTGGCTTAAGTACCATTTATCCACTGTTTCATATCCATTCAAACTATGCATGATGTCATAATTGAAAAGAATATGTATTCTGCAGTTGTTGGGTTTGGTTATCTATTAGGACAATGTGGTTGATAGTGTTATTCTAATAATTTATGTCTTTTTTCTCTATTTATTCCATCAAACATCAAGAAAGTGGTATTAAAAACGCCAATGCTTATTGTAGTATTACTCATCCTATTAATTCTACTTATATTTATTTAATGTATTTTAAAACTCAGTTTTAGATGCATATATTTATTTTCTTTTTTATCATCCAGCCCAAAATGTCAAGGTGCATTTAAATTATGTGCATTTAAAACTGAGTTTAGGTGCATACATATAAATTTTCCTGATAATTTGACTTTTGAACAGTACAATATATCTCTGGCAATAGGTTTTGTCTTAAATTCAATTTTAGTTGACACTAATACAGTCAAATTTCTAATATTCTTATGTTTCTTATTTTCATGATGTATCTTTTAGCATACATTTACTAACATATTAATGTCTCTATATTCGACATTATCTTATAGGCAATTTCCTCCTTTATATTGGAGTACATTTAATATTTAATGTAATCTCTATACGGTTGAATTTTTAGGTACCATTTAATATTTGTTTTCTGTTTATCCCTCTTTTTCTTGTGCCTCTGCCTTTCCCTTCCTATCTTCTTTTGCATTAACTGAACATTTTTTAGTATGCCATTTTCGTTGAAGTATTGATTTTTTATGTACAGCAACGTTGAACCTTGCAATAGTACAGCTCCATATACCTGCCTCCACCCTAGCATCTTCCATCTTTGTGCTATAGTTGTCATATGCATTACATGTACATACAATACACACAGACTTATCATTTCCACATGTTAGACACAACTTTTTAAAAGGGAAAAATCATCCTTTCTATTCAACAAGAAATTATCATATTCTTTATTATTTCCTAAAGATGCAAGTTTGCTCCTGGTATTATGTGCCATTGGCATAATTTCTAGAATGGATGTCCTGGCTTTACTGCTCCTTCATCCTTGAGGAATATTGTTGCTTGATGGAAAACTTCAGATGGCCAATATTTTATTCTTTGAATCCTTCAGACACGTTATTCCACTGTCTTCTGACTTCCATGGTTCACAATGAGAAGTCAATAGTGTGTTAAAATGTACTTTCTCTGTGTATAATGCATTATTTTCTTCTGTCTACTTTCAAGATTTCCTCCTTACTTTGGTTTCAGAAAAATGATATGATGTCCTTAGACATGGCTTTTGTTGTATTTAATCTAGTGTGCTGTTTGCTTATCTTTTTGAAGTTGCAAATGTATATCTTTTGACAAAAGTAGGAAGTTTTCCACTTTTAGATTTTTTTTTCCTCCCTTACTCTCTCTCCTCACCTTCTGCAATAACTACATGTATGTTAGCTCTGATATTGTCCCATATGTTGCTAGTCTCTATTTATTTTTTCACTCATTCAGTTTGGAAATTTCTAGTGATCTATCTTCAAATTTATTTAATCAATTCTGCTGTTAACACATCCATTTTTTATTTTTGATATTGTATTTTTAAGTTGTAGACTTTTCACTAGGTAATTTCTTACATTTTCTCTTTCTCTGCTGACATTTCCTACCCTTTTATTTAAAAGAAGCATATTTTCCTTCATGTCATTGAGCATTGTAATAATAGATGCTTTAAAATAATTTCTACTAGAAAATAGAGACTTCCAGTTCCAAAGTGGTGGCACAGAAGCTAACTGGCTTCACTACCCTTGCAGAAAACCAAAAACAAATATATAGCAATGAGATTTTAACCAGTAACACTCAGAACTCAAATATAAGGATGAGACAATTTCTGAGGCCACAGAGAAGTGAAAAAAGATTAAGAGTGAATGGTCAGAGATTCAGACTTCCAGATCTGTGATGTCGCTCCCCCAATTCTGCCTGGCATCAAGAGCATAGAAAATCTACTCCTGACTCATGGTGATCATACGAGAAAAAGTGAGACTGAGGTGGTAAACCAGCTTTCTCACCATCTTGGGTGCTCTGGCAGGAAACCTGTCCTTGCCTTAACCTGCAGAAAATATTGTGGCTGCCTGATGGGAGAAATAACACTGAGGACAGGCGACAAAGGGGAGAGGCTAAACTACTATCCCGAGCCCTGGAAACTCTGTTCTGTTACTTGGCCAAAGGAGACACCAAATTAAAGTGGCTGTTCAGCAGCACCATGCAGTAAGACATACATTACAAAGGTCCCTGGACACAAACCCCAGCCAGCCTTGACACACTGTGGGGATAACCACTTTAGGATGTTCCCAAATCAGGATAGGCAGCACTCCATTTAGCAGAGCCGAGGTGAACCTGGGCTTAGTCAGGTATGGTGTCACGCGCCTGCAGTCCAAGCTACTCAGGAGGCTGAGGTCAGAGGATTGCTCCAGCCCAGCAGTTTAAGATTACAGTAAGCAATGACTGCACCACTGTACTCCAGCCTGGGCAACAAAAATACACTAAGCAAAATATACCCAATAAAACCAAAACAAGGTAGATAAATAAAACTTAAATAAATAATCCTTTAATGCAAAGATATAAACACATGAAAAAAAAACAGCAGCAATTAGGGAATTATGACCTTCCCAATAGACAAAGCAAAAATACAGTGACAGACCCTAATAAGATAGTGATCTGTGAGCCCTCTGACCAAGAATTCAAAACAGCCATTTTAAGGAAACTCAGTGATCTCCAAAAAATAAAATAAAATAAACCACAGAAAAGCAATTCAGAAATTTATCAGAGAAATTTAACAAAGAGATTGGGGAAAAATATGAAAATCTTGGAACTGAGAAACGTATCTGTTGAACTGAAGAAGTCATTAGAGACTCTCAACAGTGGAATGGACCAAGCAAAGCAAAGAATCAGTGACCTAAAATACTGGTTATTTGAAAATACAGTCAGTGGGGAAAAAGAACAAAAAGGAATGAATACCATCAACAAGATATATGTAATTACCTAGAAAGACCAAATCTAAGAATTACTGGTGTTCATGAGGGAGGTAAGGGTAAAGGATAGAAAATGCAGCCAAAGAAATAATAATGGAAAATTTTTCAAAACTTAAGAAAGATACAAATACCCAGTTATGGGAAGGACTAAGAACAACAAACAGATTCTACCCAAATAAAAATACTCTAACACATATAATAATAAAACTCTCAAAGGTCAAGGACAAAGAGAGGATCCTAAAAGCATCATGAGAAAAGAAGCAAATACTGTATCTCCAACTTTTCTGGCAACAGACTTCCCAATGTAAATCATACAAGCCAGGATAGAATGTAACAACATTTTCAAAGTGCTCAAGGAGAAAACATTGCCATCCAAGAATATTATATTCAGCAAAATTACACTTCAAACATAAAGTGGAAATAAGTATTTCTGAGACAAACAAAAATAGATAATTCACCACCACCAGACACACATTACAAGTAATGCTGAGGAGAACAATTCCATCTGAACCAAAAAAACTCTAATGTCCAAAAAGAAAGCTTTTCAAGGTTATAAAACCCACTGGTAAAAAGCACATGGTGAAACACAAAATATGACTGAAATGGTGGTGTGCAATCCACTCATAACTCTAGTATGAAACCCAGAAGATAAATCTATCAAAAATAATCATTACTATTAGCAACCTGTTAAGACATAGGTAATACAAAGAATGTAAACAGAAACAACTAAAAGTCAAGATGCTGCAGGTGCCAGGCATGGTAGCTCACGCCTGTAATTCCAGCACTTTGGGAGGCCTAAGAGGGCAGATCATTTGAGGTCAGGAGATCGAGAGCAGCCTGGCCAACGTGGTGAAACCCTGTCTCTACTAAAAATACAAAAAAAATTAGCTGGGCGTGGTGGCACATGTCTATAATCCCAGCTACTCAGGAGGCTGAAGTAGGAGAATCACTTGAACCCAGGAGACAGAGGTTGCAATGAGTCAAGATTGTGCCACTGGGTAACTTCATTTCAAAAAAAGAAAAGAAAAGAAAAGCTAGGTGATGGAATAAAATTATAGAATTTTTTTACATCTTCTTTTGCCTTTGTTTCTAGTCTTGTATTTGTAATCTAAGTTGTAGTCTCTTAAAAATAACTTGTTATATCTATTATAAGATGTCTCTGTAAGCATCACAACACAAAACTTGGTAACCACAACACAAAAACTCGTAACACAAAATCTTGTAACTGACTCATTAAAAAGAAATAGCAACAAATTAACAACATATTACCAGAGAAAATCACTTACCCACAAAGGAAGGCACTAAGAAAGAAACCAGAAAACAAGCAAAAGAATGGCAGTAGTAATGCCTTACTTAATAATAACACTGAATGTAAATGGTCTCAATTAACCAACTAAAAGGCACAGAGTGGCAGAATGAATAAAGAAACAAGACCACGTTATATGCTGCCTTCAAGAAATCTACTTCACCTATAGAGACACACATAGGTTGAAAGTGAAAGGGTGAGAAAAGATATTCCATGTATCTGGAAACCGAAACAGCAGGAGTAGCTATACTTACATGAGAAAGTAGACAATCAGTTTAAGATTATAAAAAGAGACAGAGGAGAATACAATGATAAAGGGGTGAATTAAGCAAGCATATGTAAGAATTATAAATATCTATGTAGCCAACACTGGATATCTCAAGTCTATAAAGAAAATATTAATAGTTCTAAAAAGTAGACTGTAATACAATAAAAGAAGGAGATCCCACTCCAGTAATGGACAGATCATTCAGGCAGAAAATCAACAATGAAACAGCAGAGTTAAACTACACATTAGATCCAATAAGCCTAACTGATGTTTAGAAAACATTTTATCCAACTGCTGCAGCATACATTTTCTTTACCAGCACATGGAACAGTCTCCAGAAGAGACCATATTTTAGGTCATAAAACAAATCTGAACAAAATTTTTAAAGTAAAAATTATATAAAATATTGTTTATGACAATAAGGAACTAAAATTAGAACTTAGTAAGAAGAACTAGGGAAAATACATAAACCCATGGAAGTTAAAACATCCTCCTGAGTGATAAATGGGTCAATGAGGAAATTAAGAAAGACATTTTAAAATGTCTTGAAACAAATAAAAATGGAAAAATGGAAATGCAATATAAAGGCCAGGCATGGTGGCTCATGCCTGTAATCCCGGCACTTTGGGAGGTTGAAGGGAGCAGATCACTTGAGGTCAGAAGTTCAAGACCAGCCTGACCAACATGGTGAAATTCCATCTCTACTAAATATATAAAAATTAGCTGGGAGTGGTGGCAGGTGCCTGTAATTCCACCTACTCAGGGGGCTGTGGCAGGAGAATCACTCGAACCTGGGAGGTGGAGGTTGCAGTGAGCCAAGATTGCACCACTGCACTCCAGCCTAGGCAAGAGAGCAAGACTCCATTTCAAAAAAAATGGCAATATACCAAAATCTATGGGATACAGTAAAAGCAGTACTAAGAGACAAATGAAAGAAAAATTAAAGGCTTCAAATAAACAACTAATGATATACCTCAAGGAACTAGAAGCGAGAACAAACCAAAGCCAAAAATAGTAGAAGAAAAGAAATAATAAAAATCAGAGCAGAAACTAATGAAATTGAAGCTAAAAAATACAGATCAATGGAACAAAACATTGATTTTCAAAAATGTAAACAAAAACCAACAAGTCGTGAGCTAGACTAAGAAAAATGAGAGAAGACTTAAATAAATAAAATCAGAAACAAAGAAAGGACACATAACAACTGAGACCTCAGACACACAAAAAATCATTAGACACTACTGTGAACAATTATACACCAACAAATCGGAAAACCTAGAAGAAATGGATAAATTTGTGTAAACAAACAACCTCCAAGATTGAATCATGAAGAAATAGAAAACCTCAACAAACCAATAACAAGTAACAAAATTAAAGCTGTAGTAAGAAGCCTCCACAAAAAACAAAAAAAGCCCAGGACCTGACAGCTTCACTGCTGAATTCTACCAAACATTTAAAGAAGATTTAATACCAATTGTACTCAAACTCTTCAAAAAACTTGAAGAGGAGGACATACTTCCAAACTCATTTACAAGGTCAGCATTACCCTGATACTAAAACCAGATAAAGACACAACAAGAAAAGAAAACTACAGGCCAATATCCCTGACAAACATAGATGTGAAAATCCTCAACAAAATACTAGCAAACAGAATTCAACAACACATTAAAAAGATCATTTACAATAATCAAATGGGATTCATTCCAGGGATGCAAGAATGGTTCAACACAGACAAATCAATAAACATGATATATAATATTAACAGAATCAAGAACAAAAACCGCATATTTCAATAGATACTGAAAAGCATTTTATAAAATTCAACATCCTTTATGACTAAAAAAACCATCATCAAAATGGTATAGAAGAATCATACTTCAAAATAATAAAGACCATATATGACAAATCCACAGCTACCATCATACTGAACAGGGAAAAAAATGAAGGCCTCTAAAGACTGGAACAAGACAAGGATGCCCACTCTCCCTACTGTTATTCAACATAATACTTCCAGTCCTGGCTAGAGCAATTAGGCAAGAGAAAGAAATAAAGGCCATCCAAATTGGAAAGGAAGAATTCAAATTAGCCTTATTTGCAAACAACATGATCTTATACCTAGAAAAGGCAAAAGAGCTCACCAAAAAATTGTTGGAGCTGATCAGCAAATTCAGTAAAGTTGCAAGTTGCAAAATGAACATACAAAAATCAGTAGCATTTATAAACACCAACAGAGAACAATCTGAAAAAATAAATCAAGAAAGCAATCCCATTTGTAATAGCTACAAAAATATAAAATCCCTAGGACTTAATTTAACTAAAGAAGTGAAAGATCTATAAAAAGAAAACTATGAAATATGAAAGAAATTAAAGACACAAAAAATGGAAAGATATTTCATGCTTATGGATCAGAAGAATTAACACTGTTAAAATGACAACACTATCCAAAGTAGTTTACAGATTCAATGCAATCCCTACCAAAGTTTCAGCAACATTCTTCACAGAAATAGGAAAAAAATCTTTAAATTTTTATGAAACCACAAAAGACCACAAATAGCCAAAGCAATCCTGAGCCAAAGGAACTGAAGGCATCACACTTTCTGCCTTCAAAATTTACTACACATCTGTAATAACCCAAAAAAATAGATACATAGACCAATGGAATGGACTAGAGAAACCAAACATAAATCCATGCATTTACAGCCAATTCATCTTCAACAAAGATGCCAAGAGCACAAAAAGGTGAAAGAACAGTCTTTTCAGTAAGTGGTACTGGGATAACTGGATAGTTACGCAGAGGAATGAAACTAGATCCCTATCTCTCACCATAACAAAAATCAAAACAAAATGGATTAAAGACTTAAATCTAAGGCCTCAAACTACAAAACTACTAAAAGAAAACTTTAGGGAAACAGTCCAGGACATTGGTCTGGGCAAAGCCTTTTTGTGTAAGATCTCAAAACATAGACAACCAAAGCAAAACAGAACAATGGTATTACTTCAAGCTAACAAGCTTCTACACAGCAAAAGAACCAATCAACAAAATGAAGAAACAGCCCTTAGAATGGGAGAAAATATTTGCAAACTATCCATCTGACAAAGAGTTTGTAACTAATATATAAAGAGCTCAAATAAATCAATAGCGAAACTCCCCAAATAATCCGATTTTAAAATGGGCAAAATCCAACCCCACTAGAGACAAGAGAAAAAATAAGAAAATTAAAAATGTGCAAGAGGTCTGAACACATATTTCTCAAAAGAGGACATACAAATGTCCAATAGGTATATGAAAAAAAAAATGCTCAACATCGCTAGTCATCAGAGAAACACAAACCAAAACCACAATGAGATATCATCTCACCTTAGTAAAAATGGCTTGTATTAAAAGGACAATCAATAAAAGATGCTGGTGAGAATGTGGAGAAAAGAGATTCTTGTACACTGCTGGCAGAAATGTAAATTAGCACAGCCACTATGGAGAACAGTATGGAGGTTCCTCAGAAAACTAAAAATAGAATCACCAAACGATTCAGCACTTCTACTACCAGGTATATGGCCAAAAGAACGAAAATAAATGCATCGAAGGGATATCTGTACTCCCATGTTTATTGCAGCACTGTTCACAATAGCCAAAATATGGAATTACCCTAAGTGTTCATCAACAGATGAATGAATAAAGAATATATGGTATATATATGCAATGACATATTCAGCGATTAAAAAAAGAATGAAATCCTGTCATTTGTGGCAACACAGATGAAATTGAAGGCCACTATGTTAAGAGAAATAAGTCAGGCACAGCGAAACGTTGCATGATCTCACTCCCAGGTGGAAGCTACAAAAGTGGATCTTTGATCCTTTTGCAGTTCATAAGAATGATTGGGTTTTCACACTCTTGTGTGAGATGTGTCTCCCTAAAGCGTTGTTACGTCAGCACATTACCCATCTGATGTGGAAAAAAAAAAAAGTGGGTCTCATGAAGATAGAGAGCAGAATGGCAGTTATCAGAGGCCAGGAAATGTGGGGCAGGGGGCAATAAAGGGGAAGAAAAGAAATATAAATGTATTTATTACCACTGAACTGTACATTTTAAAATGGTAAAGATGGTGAATTTTATATGTATATTTTAATCTCGATTTTTTAAAGTGTAAAAAATAGGAGAAAGTTGATGTGGAATATATAGAAACTTTGTACTATCTTCACAAGTTTTCTGAAAATCTAAAATGATTCCAAAATTGAAATTTTATTTTTAAGAAAATAATTTTTATAATTTTCTACATCTGGGTAATCTTGGGGTTCATTCTGCTAATGTGACTATTGTGATCCTAGGGATTGAAGCAACAGCTCCTGCCTGAGATTTTCCACTGGGAAATTCCTCCTGGCCAGCCCTACTGTTTTCAGACTAGCCTAGCCAGCCCCCACAATCATATATGCCGATAAACCTCTTTAATGACCTACAGATTCTGTTTCTCTGGTAAAATCTTGACTAATGCAGAGGTTTAATCCAGTTCCTCTCATTCCATCATGGCTAAATGACAAAATTTATGATATGATTTTAAGTTTTTCAGAATTTCTCCCTGACCTCAAATATCTCCCTTACTGCTGTTCAGAGTGCTTCTAATTTTACCATCAAGTAACACTTTCTTTGGATCTTCTGGTATTTGAATATCCTACCTAGGAGAAAAAGATGCTACTATGAGGAGTTTCATGATTAGGAAAACGTGCTCTGAAGAGAAGGCCAAGAGTATAGCCTGATGATATTCTGCTGACGACATCAGGCATGTGTTTCATGGATCCACTCGACCAACAGAAGCCAGGAATAGAGACAGGAAAATCCAAGAAATATCTGTGGATTGTCCTCTTGTCTGACGGCATGGATCCCCATGACATACAGAGGAGATACACAAGGTTTTTGAGAATGTAGTATCTGTAGTATCATTTTGGACTGACAAGCACAAAGACATGATTTTAAAAAAAGAAGAAGAAGGCGGCTACTGGACTTGCAAAATTCTACAGGCAGGAAACAGGCTGATAGAGCTACCTAGGTGGAATCCTGTGCTACCCTTGAATAAAATGTATGAATCATTCCAAGGGCAGGGATGTGGGCTTAAAGGTCCAAGCAGGACCAAGCCAGGGGTGGGCAGAGCCACAGGTGCAGAAAATGAAGCTGTAGTCCAGGGGGGCAGCGCCTCAAGCCAGATAGGAGACTCCAGCCTTGAAACACAAAATGGGATTTGCCCTGCTAGATTTTAAACATGTTTGAAACCAGTGACTCCTTTATTCTTTCCCATTTCTCCCTTTTGAAATGTCTATCCTATGCATGTCCTATTACTGTATTTTGGCAGGAGGTAACTTTTATTGTAGTTTCATAGCTCCACAGAGGCACAGGAATTTTGCCCCAGGATGAATTCCAGAGTCTCAACCACACCAGAGTCAGATGGCTGAGATGATGAAATTGGACCTTTGAGCTGATAATACATATTTTTAAATTTTGGACTTAAGAGTTGATGCTGTAATGGGTTGTGACTTTTGAGGATGCTGGTAGGGAAAAAAGGTAATACTTAGCATATGGCATGAACATGAATTCTGGGGGACAGAAAAGGGAAATATAGAGAAGTGAATTATAGCCCCCAAAAGATGTCCACATCCCTTAAAAGACCAAAGAGTTACTCTCTGGCAAAATCGGTGATTAAGTTATAGATCCTAAGAGAAGGGGCTTATCCTGGGTTATCCAGATTGGTACTTAAAACAAGCACATGGATCTTTACAAGAAATACAGAAGATGAGCAGACTCGGAAATGAGGAGGATGCAATACAATGAGAGAGACAGGGATTGAGTGATGTGGCTATAACTTAAGAATGCTAAAGGCCACCATCAGAGGCTAGAAAAGGCAAAGAACAAATTCTTCCTCAGAATTTCCAAAGGAAGTTCAGCCTTGCTTACATTTTGATTTTAGATTTTTGGCCTCTAAAACTGTAAGAGAATACATTTTAGATATTTTAGGCTCCCAAGTTCATGACAATTTGTTATGGTAACCACAGGATAAAAACCATTGAGTAATTTGGGATATCATCCTAAACAACATTAATTTTATAATGTGAACAATCTGCCCAGGATTGACATTGCTGGATTCTATGGTAAGTACATATTAATATTTTAAGTAAACGCAAAATTATTTCTCAGAGAGGCTGTACCATTTTATTCATTTACTTATTCATTCACTCACTCATTTTTGAGATGGGGTTTCACTCTCATTGCCCAGGCTAGAGTGTAATGGCACAATCTCAGCTTACCACCATCTCCACCAACTGGGTTCAAATGATTCTCCTGCCTCAGCCTTCCCAGTAGCTGGGATTACAGGCATGCGCCACCATGCCCAGCTAATTTTGTATTTTTAGTAGAGACAGGGATTTTCCGAGTTGGTCAGGCTGGTCTCAAACTCCTGACCTCAGCTGATCTACCCACCTCGACCTCCCAAAGTGCTGGAATTACAGGTGTGAACCACCTCGCCCAGTCTAGCTGTACCATATTGTGTACAGCAAAGTATGAAATATGAGAAATTTAGTTTCTCTACTCACTGACTGTGGGGAGTTCTTTAAAAGTATTGTGGACCTAAGACATGTGACTTGTGTCTTTTCATTCTCATAATGGTTTTCTGCAAAGAGCAGATGTGTTTCATTTTGATGAAATAGTTTATCAATTTTTTAAATGGATTTTGCAATACACAATTTTGCAAAACAAAAAAAAACTTTTTTTTTTTGGAGACAGGGGCTTGCTCCCATGTTATAGTGCAGTGGTGTGATCATGACTCACTGCAACCTTGACCTCCGAAGCTCAAGTGATCCTCCCACCTCAGCCTCCCAAGGAGCTGGGACTACAGACATGTAACAGCAGGCCCAACTAATTTTTTTTTTTTTTTTTTTTTTTTTTTTTTTTTACTTTTGTAGAGACAGAGTCTCCCTATGTTGCCCAGTCTGGTCTTGAACCCCTGGGCTCAAGCGATCCTCCCACCTCAGTCTCCCAAAGTACTGGAATTACAACTGTGTTCGACCTTAATGTCACATTTTAAAAGTCTGTGCCTCACCCAAGTCACAAAGATTTCTTCTGGTTCTCTTGTAATAACTTTATAGTCATAGGTTCCACATTTAAGTCTGTAATCTAATTTGAGTAAACTTGTTTTAAACATCTTCGCACCTTTGTCAAAAATAAATTGTCTCCATATGTGTGGAAAAGGTCACAGGATCCCTATCAATTATTACAGTTTTCATAAGTCTTAATATAGGTAGTGACATTCCTCCAACTTTTTCATTTTCAAAATTATTTTGCTCACAAGTCCTATGCATTTTCATGTGAGTTTTAGAATTATCTTGTTCATGTCTACCAAAAAAAAAAAAAAACCTGCTGGGATTTTTATGCAGATTACACCGAGTCTATGGATAAATTTGGACAGAACTGACATTTTAATGATGGTAAGTATTCTAGCATAAGAAAATGGCTTAATTCTCCATTTATTTACATCTTTATCTACTCTCAGCAATATTTTCTAGCTTTCCGAGTACAAGTCTTGCTTCCTGAATGTCCGTAGTATGTATTTTTGGATATTCTAAAATGATCAATTCATTGCTATTGGTATACAGAAGTCCAACTAATTTTTGTATATTGATCTTATATCCTGTAACCTTGATAAAATCATTTATTAGTTCTTTTTTAAAAAATAAAATCCTTTAGTTTTTCAACATAGACAATCATGTCATCTTTGAATAAAAGAAGATAGTTATACTCTTGCCTTTCTGGTCTGATGGTATTTTTTGTTCTCATGTCTCCTCTGCAGATCTCCGGAATTCTCTCTCTACAGCTCCCATATCACTGGTCCACTGTATTGAGAATCTATGATCTTGGCCTCCTGGGACTCTTAGCAATATCTCATCAATTCAGGGAGACTACCAGGCTCTGTTAGGGTTCCCCCTTCCTGCACCATGACTGGAAACTCAAGGCAGTAAGTCGGGGAAACCACAGGCATCCTCTCTCTCATTTGTTCTCCATCTCTCAGGGATGGCCATCTTTCAACAACTTACGTACCGTAACTAGGAAACCACTATTTGTTGTTTAGTTGTTTCAGGTAGGAGAGTTAATCCAGCTCTTAACTTATATTGGCCAAAAGTAGAGGCCCTAATATTAACTCTTTATTTGGCATTTACTGTGCCAGTGCTTTGCTAAGCATTTTACATATAATATTTCTGATATTTCCTCAAAACTCTGAAATCAGTATCGGCCCCATTTTACAAAAGAGTAACTTGAAGATTAAAGAAAGTATTTAGCCTGTCCTTAGTTATATAACTACCAATCAGCGTCCAAGTATATAGGGGAGCTGGGGAAATAGGAGTGACTGCTAATGGATAAAGGGGTTATTTTAAGGATTACAAAATTGTTCTGAAATTAGATATTAGTGATGATGTGCAAACTCTAAGCACATAACAAAAACCACTGAATTGCACTTCTAAAAATAAATTTTATAGTATGTAAATTTTATCTCAATAAAAATGATGTTTTTGGGGGAAAAACTGAAGAAAATTACATGAATATAGGGCCATGCATAGGGTTGCTAAATTCACAAAAATTCCAGAAAGTCCAGTTAAATTTGAGCATTAGTATAAGCATAACTAGGCAATATTTGGAACATCCTCACACTATTTGCATTTATCTAAAATGATCATCAAATAGTTATCAGTTAATAATATTGAATAGCTAGATTGTTTTCCCCTTGACAATTGAAGATACTAATCATATTATTTTGCAGTATTATTCTAGTATGGCAAAATTAACACTTTTCTGATTTACAGTTGTTTCAAAAGCAAATTTGCCATTACCAAAATTATGCTAAGTACAAAAATGACCTGAGTCTGCTTGAGAAAGTATGTTAACAAAATACATGTAAGGTTTATATTTACTGTTGAAAACAAAGACTATTTTTCTTACTACATATGTGCTTTATGAGGAAAATTACTGTCAGATGCAAAGGATATCCCAAGTCATAGACCACAAAATAACTTAATTCAGTATAATTAGATCCACATACTGAATTTTTTCGTTGCCTGATTAAAGTACCCTCAGAGTTCTTGGAAGAATCCAGAAAAACATACTTTTGTAGTACTCAAAGATGGCCAAATAGATCATGTGATATATATAGATTTCATGACTGGGGCTAAATTTTATATATTAGTTCAAAATAATTTTCTGTAGAACCTTATAAAAATTAATTTTGTGGTCACTAACTGAGGTCCTGGTATATGGGGTTTAGAAATTCTCAATCTCCCAAATTACAGAGTGTGTTCTAGAGCACAATCATATAAATAATTTCTATTTGATTTTCCTGCCTGTTAAGTAGGAATATCATTGGCATTAGCAAACATTTGCACCACAATATGCAAGGCTCCATTCTAAGCATGAGCGATACCAAGAAGCTTACGCAACATTTCTATTTCCATATTGGACTTATAGATAAATTAAATAGCAAATAACTCTAATACAAAGAGGTATCAAAAATAGGTGGTAAGCACTTAAAATATCCAAATTCTAAAAGGTCATAGTTGAGGTAGAGCATCTCAGTGACTACCTCATCTATGATATGACAGGGTTTGAAACAGAGTTAAGAAACAAAATGCGCCGAGAAGCACACTGAAATATTAACTCTAGATAAAATCTTCATCAAATTTAAAACTTCCATACAAAAGAGACAAAAACAAATGGTAACTAAACTTATGAATAAGCAAGTTAGTTGTGCCAGAAAGTAAGGACAAGCTCAAAGAGTGGTGAAGATATGTCAAAAGGACACAGACACCAAGTTATTGGGCTCCCACTAGCCAAATGTAGGACATTTTGTGCACTATAATAAATATTGAACAAATATAATCCAATGAATAAAATAGGAATCTATGAGGCCAAAATGATAGGTAAATAAAGGAATAAACTGAAAGTTAGATACAGAATGGGATATTTACATAGTTTTAAATTACTGCCCTGAAAAACCACGTAAATTTTTATAAGTACAAAAGAGTAACTGCACAGTGAAGACTAGTAGACACCATCTCAGCCATGTGATTAAACTGATCATCATCAATAACAAATCAAAATCATGTACCACCTGATAGGATGCAATAAAAACCAGCATCTACTCTGTGACACTCCTGTCAAAGATAAGTAAGATGAATCTAATCATAATGAAACATCAGAGAAAAAAATTGAGGCACTTTCAACAAAAATAAATGCCTTGTAATATTTAAATGTGCTGAGAGCATAAAAGTCTAAGAAATAATAATGACCTGTTCCAGAATGAAGGAGACTAAAGAGAGATAAAAATTCAGTTACCCCGAACTAGATCCTTTTGCTAGTTACTGGGACAATCAGTGAAAACTAAAATGGAGTTTGAAAATCAGATGGTGGAAATTTATTTGATTTTTTTTTTTTTTGAGACAGGGTCTCGCTCTGTCGCCCAGGCTGGAGTTCAGTGGTGCAATCTCAGCTCACTGCAACCTCCACCTCCTGGGTTTAAGGGATTCTTCTGCCTCAACCTACTAAGTAGCTGGGACTACAGGTGCACACCACCATGCCCAGCTAATTGTACTTTTAGTAGAGATGGGGTTTCACCATATTGGCCAGAATGGTCTCAAAGTCCTGAACTCATGATCCACCTGCCTCAGCCTCCCAAAGTGCTGGGATTACAGGCATGAGCCACGGTGCCCAGCCTGATTTGATTTTTTATGATTACATAGAAGAATGTTCTCATTTGTAGAAATACACATTCCACCAATGAGGGTAATATGGCATCATGTCATGTTGGCCATCTACTTTCATATCATCCGAGGAAAAAATATATCTGTCTTGGTGGAAGACCTGTGCATATAAAAATCAATAAAATACAATTTATTTTTAAAAGCAATCCCAGTATTAGTGGTGACAGACAAGTAGACAACCAGTCAAAATACAAAATAACATGTACTATAATGGGGCATAAAATTAATGACACAAAGAAGAGAAGAATTGATTCCATCTAGATAAGGAGGAGAAGAAATAAGGTAATTTTGAACATGAATATTGCATAAATAAAAAATATAAATCATGATCTAACTAATATACTTCTAAAATGAATCTTAATAGAAGAATCAATTTCATTAAATGCAATAGGAACTTTAAAAGTATGCATTGTAGGTATTTTTGGGAAGAATAAAGCAGATATAATAAACAATCCTCACCCTAAAGAAGGTAAAAACATTTTAAGTATTTCTTCCAGAAGAAAGAAATTGGGCATTATATGTATGAGATGTTAAATATTCCCATATTCATTCATGAATGAATTAAAATTTGCACATAAATGATAATCTGCCTGATGGGAACATTGGAAGAAATGAAAAGATACTGAGCTAATGACTAAAATTCCATTTTCTAGTTTTTCTCTAATTGAGGAACTACTGGTATGGATAAAATGGTAAATAGTGATAGCTTAGAAAAGTCATTCAATGCTAAAGGTTAAGATTGCCTGGATGATGATAATGAATGCACAACAGTGTTAATTAATACCATTGAACTGTATGCTTTAAAATGGTGGGGTTTCTTTGTTTTTGTTTTTTGTTTTTTTGCATTTCAGCACAATTTTCTAAAATGACAAGGCTTCCAAACTATTTTAAAATTCATATGAAACCAAAAAAGAGCCCAAATAGCCAAGGTAATCCTAAGCAAAAAGAACAAAACTGGAGGCATCATGTTACCCAACTTCTAAATATACTACAGGACTGTGGTAAGCAAAACAGCATGGTGCTGATACAAAAGCAGACACACAGACCAATGGAACAGACTAGATAGCCCAGAAATAAGGCCCCACACC
Source organism: Sapajus apella (assembly GCF_009761245.1). Lineage (NCBI taxonomy): Eukaryota > Metazoa > Chordata > Mammalia > Primates > Cebidae > Sapajus > Sapajus apella. The sequence continues at coordinate 29,687,314 of NW_022436952.1, forward strand.
TGCCATCTGATCTTCAACAAAGCTCACACACCTGCCATCTGATCTTCGACAAAGCTGACAAAACAAGCAATGGGGAAAGATCTTCCCATTCAATAAATGGTTCTGGGGTAACTGGCTAGCCATATGCAGAAGGTTGAAACTAGACCCCTTCCTTACATATAAAATATTTCCAAAAATGCAAATAAAGCCTCATATTCCTAAAAAAAAAATCAATTCAAGATGAATTAAAGACTCAAATATAAAACTCAAAGCTATAAAAACTCTGGAGGATAACTTAGGAAATACCATTCTGGACACAGGAATTGGCAAAGATTTCATGAAAAAGACACCAAAAGCAATCACAACAAAAGCAAAAATTGACAAATGGGCTCCAATTAAACTAAAGAGATTCTGCACAGCAAAAGAAGCTATCAACAGAGTAAATGGACAATCTACAGAATGAGAGAAAATATCTATAAACTATGCATCTGACAAAAGTCTAATATCCAGCATCTATAAGAAACTTAAAGAGACCAGGTGTGGCGGCTCATGCCTCTAATCCCAGCACTTTGGGAGGCCAAGGTTGGGGGATCACAAGGTCAAGAGACTGAGATCATCCTGGCCAATATGGTGAAACCCCCTCTCTACTAAAAATACAAAAATTAGGGGGGCATGGTGGCACGCACCTGTAGTTCCAGCTACTCGGGAGGCTGAAGCAGGAGAATTGCCTGAACCAGGGAGGTGGAGGTTGCAGTGACCCGAGATTGCACCACTGCACTCCAGCCTGGCGACAGAGTTAGATTCCATCTCAAAAAAAAAAAAAAAAAAAAAAAAGAAAAACAAAACAAAAAAAAAGTTGAACAAATTTATAAGAAAAAAAACCAAACAACTCCACTAAAAAGTGGACAAAGGACACAAACAGACACTTTTCAAAAGACTGTCATCAGAAAAATGCAAATCAAAACCTGGAGAAACCACCTCACACCAGCCAGAATGGCTATTATTAAAAAGTCAAAAAAGAAGAGATGCTGGTGAGGTTGTGGAGAAAAGGGAAAGCTTATACAGTGTTAGAATGTAAATTAGTTCCATCACTGGGGAAAGCAGTATGGCAATTCTTCAAAGAGCTAAAAACAGAACAGCCATTCAACTCAGCCCAATCCCATTCCTGGGTATATACACAAGGAGATATCAATCATTTTGCCATAAAGATAAATGGATGCGTATGTTCTACTATTCATAATAGCAAAGACATGGAATCAACCTAAATGCCTATCAATGGCAGACTGGATAAAGAAAATGTGGCACATATATACCATGAAATACTATGCAGTCATAAGAAAGAATGAGATTATATCTTTTGCAGGAACATGGATGGAGCTGAAGGCCATTATCCTTAGCAAACTAACACAGGAACAGAAAACCAAATACTGGATGTTCTCACCTATAAGTGGAAGCTAAATGATGAGAACACATGGACACACAAAGGGGAACAACAGACACTGGGGCCTACTTGAGGGTGAAGTATGGTAGGACGGAGAGGATCAGAAAAAAATAACTATTGGGTACTAGGCCTAGTACCTAAATGGCAAAATAATCAGTACGACAAACCCCCATGACAAAAATATACCCATATAATAAACCTGCATATGTACCCCTGACCTTAAAAGTTTAAGCCAGGCACAGTGGCTCACGTCTGTAACCCCAGCACTTTGGGAAGCTGAGGCAGGTGGATCACCTGAGGTCGGGAGTTCAAGACCACCCTGGCCAACATGGTGAAACCCCATCTCTACTAAAAACACAAAAATTAGCTGGGCATGGTGGTAGGCGCCTATAACCCCAGCTACTCAGGAGGCTGAGACAGGAAAATTGCAGGGGCCAGAGGTTGCAGTGAGCCAAGATTGCAACACTGCATTCCAGCCTGGACAACAGAGTGAGACTCCATCTCAAAAGAAAAAAAATGTTTAAAAATAACTTTTAAAAAATTAAAAAGACTTCCCAGTTTAGCCTGATGATAAAATAACAGAGATACAGAAAAATGTGCAAACCCATTTCCTGTCTTTAATCTTTTATGAGCTGTAGCAACAATCACACAAAAAGTAGAAAAAGTATACAATAAAGGATACGAATTCAAGATTTTAACATTTTAATTAAAGCTGATGAATTAATTCAAATAGAACTTGGACTATGAAAATGCCAAGACCCGGTCAGGCATGATGGCTCACACCTGTAATCCTAGCACTTTGGGAGGCTGAGGCAGGTGGATCACCTGAGGTCAGGAGTTCAAGACCAGCCTGGCCAACATGGTGAAATCCTGTCTCTATTAAAAATACAAAAATTAGCCAAGTGTGGTGGCAGGTGCCTATAGTCCCAGCTACTCGGGGGCTGAGGCAGGAGAATCACTTGAACCAGGGAGGCGGAGGCTGCTGTGAGCCAAAATCACGCCATTGTTCTCCAGCCTGAATGACAGAATAAGACTACATCTCAAAAAAAAAAAAAAAAAAAAAAAGAAAGAAAGAAAATGCCAAAACCGTATCCATCAGTATGTTAAATTTTCCCCCAGATATTAAATAGAAATAAACGTACATAGCTTTTAAGCACTATTGATCTTTAACTGTTAGAACTCAAATTAGAAAAGTTAAGTAAAATCTTTTTATTTAATCCTCAGATCTCCAGTGGTAGGGTAATAACTTAAAAACATATAATACCACTGCACTGTTAAGAACAATTTCATCTACATGAATAAGTATGCGAATCTTAAAAAGGCACAACAGATTGCCGAGCAAAGCAGCTCTGGTTGCAGAGAGGTTAATGGGTCAGGTAACTTTGATGTTTTGCTCCATGTATTTCCAGATTGTCTAAAATTTACCTCCAAATGTTATTATGTATTACCTATATAATAAAATATTCAAGAAATAGAGCAAAACAATAAAGTAAAACAAAATATTATTCAAAAAGCAAAGAATATAGCTATCACTACAAACTTGCATAATATTCTAGAGTTCCTAGCCAAAAAGAGAAAAATAAAAGCAAAAAGCAATGATTTTCAGAAAATGTATTCCACTTAGAAATTCCAAGAAAATTTAACTGAAAAACATCTTACAAGAGAATCTAACAAAGCAGGAAGATGCAAATTCAATACAAAATTTTCAATAGTTTTGCCATATCACAGCAATGACAAACTTTAAAATGTTACAATTCCTAGTTGCAAAACTTCCACAACATAAAGATGTCAGTTCTAATTGTTTTAAAATGTAATTTCAATTCAATTTAAATCGAAATCTCCACAGGATTCACTACGTAACGCAATAAGGTCACTCTAAAACACAACAGCTGGGAAAGCTTTTGAAAATGAACAATAAATCAAGTTATAAAGCTAAAGCAAGTAAAAAAGTTGGTGAAGGGTGTTATTTTTGCTTCCTATTAGAGAAATTTCCAAACATACAAAAAGTATAGAGAATGTTAACATTACCCACCTATGTGGATATCACAACTTCAATAATTAACACCTTGCAAATCTGTTGACGCTATCTCATTGTTTGTTTTGCTAGAATACTTTAAAGTACATTACAGATACCATATCTATTCACCTGTAAATAATTCAGAATATATGCCTTGAAAAGTCAATAAATAATGACTTGAAAAGATTAGTTATAAGAAAATGCAGTGGCTTATGCCAACACTTTGGAGACCGAGGTGGGAACCCAGGAGTTCAAGACTAGCCTGGGCAACACGGCAAGACTCTGTCTCTACAAAACAGATATACAATTACATACACGGCAAATTAGTCACACTTGATAAACATCATATATATCTAGCTCATAGTCAGTTTTCTCCAACTGTCTCAAAAATGTCTCTTTATACTTTATTTAGATAGGGTCCAAACAAAGTTTTCACAATGCATTTACTCAATGTGTATTTTAAGTCTCTTATAACCAATATAACCATCCCTCTATTTTCTTCTGTCACTTATTTATCTTATTATCTAACCAACGCTCCCCTCCCACTAGATCATTTCAAAGCAAATTCCAGATATCTGTAAATACTTTTGCATCACTAAAAAATAAAGACTTTAAATTCTTAAATATCTAATAATATTATCTATATAATATCTAATAACAATAAATAATGTATGGTAAGTCAAATGTAAAAATATCACTGCTTGTCTGAAATGTCTTTTTATACTTAGTTTGTATGAAAGATGATTTAAATAAGGTCCACGCTTTGTATTTAGATGATATTCTCCAAAGTCTCCTTCAAATTTTTAACAGTTCACCTTTCCCCCACCACACATCAACTTTTTTTTTTTGAGACAGAGTCTCTCTGTGTCACCCAGGCTGCAGTGGAGTGTAGTGGCAGGATCTCAGCTCACTGCAACCTCTGCCTCCCGGATTCAAGCCATTGTCCTACCTCAGCCTCCAGAGTAGGTGGGACTACAGGCATGTGCCACCATGCCTGGCTAATTTTTTTTATTTTTAGTAGAGACGGGGTTTCACCATGTTAGCCAGGATGGTCTCGATCTCCTGAAGTCGTGATCCACCAGCCTCGGCCTCCCAAAGTGCTGGGATTACTGGCATGAGCCACCACAACAGGCCAACTTTTATTTTCCCAATACAATTATTTGTTAAAGAAATCGAACCATATTTGTATTGTAGAACTTCATATATTTTAGAGTTGGATAGTTTCAGTTTCATGGTATTGTTTACTTTATCCCTCTATTTCTGTATTTTCTCCAAAGTGCTAACTATATCTAGAAGCTGATTTGTTAGTTTGGTGCAAAAGTAACTATAGTTAACAATAATTTATTGTATATTTCAAAATAATTAGAAGAGTAGATTTAGAATGTTCCCAAAACAAAGAAACAATAAATGTTTGAGGTGATGGATATCCCAATTAGTCTGATGTGATCATTATACATTGTACGCTTGTATCAAAATATCACATGTACCCCAGAAATATGTACAACTATTATGTACACACAAAAATTAAAAATAGGCCAGGGTGGTGACTCACACATGCCATCCCAGCACTTTGGGAGGCTGAGGCAAGAGGATCACTTGAGCTTAGGAGTTTGAGACTGGCCTGGGCAACACAGTGAGACAACATAGTGCCACCTCTACAAAAAAAGAAAACAAACTGAAAAAGCTGCCAGGTGTGGTGGCATGCACCTCTAGCCCCAGCTACTTGGGAGGCTGAGACAGACGGATCACCTGAACCCAGGAGGTCAAGGTTGCACTGAGCTATGATCCTGCCACTGCACTCCAGCCTGGATAACAGAGCTAGATCCTGTCCCCAAAATAATATAACAAATAAATAAAATTTTATAAGAAACTTTTAAAATGATTTTTAAAATTTTACTTAAGCTTTTTTTATGTTAGACTATTACAATGAAGCTGGGCGCAATGGCTCACGCCTGTAATCCCAGCACTTTGGGAGGCCAAGGCAGGCAGATCATGAGGTCAGGAGTTCAAGATCAGCCTGGCCAATATGGTGAAACCCTGTCTCTACTGAAAATTCAAAAATTAGCCAGGAGTGGTGGCACACACCTGTAATTGCAGCTACTCTGGAGACTGAGGCAGGAGAATTGCTTGAAGCCAGGCGATGGAGGTTGCTGTGAGCTGAGATTGTGCCACTGCACTCCAGTCTGGGCAGCAAAGCAAGACTCCATTTCAAAGAAAAAAAAAGAATATTTCAATGAAAAAACTTTCCCTCATCAACTACTTGTCTTATTAAATTGATATAAGAAGAGTGGAGTAAACACTGTATATTTTTGGTTTATCAATTTTCAGAGTGAATTAGTAAACAAGCAACCTAGAGTAAGAACTCATGCTTTTTCAAACATATTCTTATAACTGTTAGAGTTTAAGTTCTCTATATTTAAAATGATTCGGTCCATTATAGTCATTTATTTTGGGGGGAATTTAAGAGAAACCACTTTAGACTGTTGGAAAATGATAGGCTAGTCAATAAATAGAGTAGGGTTAATCAGCTATCTCATAGAATAACATATATACAGTACTGGCAAGTGCATATAACCTATGAGACAAAAGGTATTTGAGATTTTAGGCTATTAAGAAAATATACAGATCTACCATGTGATATTAAGAATATAAAATATCTGTGAAGTACTTAGCATGATGCCTGATGTAAGTACACAGTAAATGATACATATGAACGTATGTGTACCCATGCATGTATACATAATTATGTGCTGGTAAATGTTTAAAATCCAGCTCTATGAAGGAAAAAAAGAGCCCTGATTTGTAGTTTTTGCAAATTTTCATGATCAAATAGTCCCACCATGGATGATTTCATACAAACAATATAATGTCACTAAATATCACACTAAAGAGGGATGTGCATAACTGTTTCTCACTAGCCTCCACTATATTCATATATCCATATTCATCATGAATCTATTTTTGTTTATATGACTATGTCCGTATTTATATGTATATGTGTGTGTATGTACGCACACACATATTTATGTCCAGAGAATCAAAATGCCAAGTAAAAGTCAAAATGAATGACAGGGATTTTCTCTGGGGCAAGAAATGGTATAAGGTTGGAAAGAGCAGGATAAACAGAGCTACTGTTCTATCAAAATTTGTTGAATTTTTAAACAAAAAAGTGTTCATCTAGTGTTTATGTATTTACTGGGTCAAATGGAATTTTTCCCTAATTATCTAACCCATTCTATGACAGAGAGCAATATTTTCTCACAAACATCAACATTAAGCTGCAATGTGATATAAATGACCAGCTAGAGTAGATGTCATATTACACCAAGAAATCGCCTTCTGAAAAAATACACAGCTTACTTTGGCTTCAGTTTCTCCCCGGTGAAGAGTGTACAGATGGTGGACAGCACTTTGTGATGAGGACCAAGGATGAGTCAGAATTTGGAAGACATGAAAGTCATGGCCAAGGGTGTCTGTTGTGACTAGAAGCATTCCTGGAAGACAAAAAACAAAGAGTAAAAATAAAAATGATTCTGTATGTGGATGAAATATTCTAAAAAGCTACTCAACAATATTTAAAATATTATCAAAGAGAAAAAAATTACAAAGGCTCTAAGACACTTTACAAAAGGAAAAATTAAAACAAAGTATTTTTTTCATGAGAATACCAAGCTTAATGACACATCATTATATCACCAAAGTATAAACACTAGATAGGCAGGTATTATGGCATTCATGTAGAACTAGCAGAGAGAAGTTTGACATTCTTGAATTGATCAGTGATGAATTTACAGAATTCACAATTTTATTTTATATTTTCCTGAAGCAGAATCTCACTCAGTTTCCCAGGCTGGGGTGCAGGTGCCTGATCACAGCTTACTACAACTGCAAATTCCTGGGCTCAAGCAATCCTCCTGTCTCAGCCTCCCAAGTAGCTGGGACTACAAGCACATGCCACCAGGCTGCCCTTAAAATCTGGGCTTCAAGCACTCTTTCTGTCACGGCATCCCAAATCTCTGAGATTACAGGCATGAGCCACCATGCCCAGCCACAATCATTTTTCAAAACAAAGAATGTGAAAGCGGCATACCCACATGGAACTAAAATCCACTCTCTCTTTCACAATTTCTTCAAACTTTAATTCTACACTCCAATTTATCTACTGATCCAACTACTTGCTCTACGTAATTCACCAGCTTAAAACTTATCTCGGCGGGGCACGATGGCTCACCCCTGTAATCCCAGCACTTTGAGAGGCTGAGACAGGTGGATCACCTGAGGTCAGGAGTTCCAGACCATCCTGGCCAACATGGCAAAACCCCCTCTCTACTAAAAATGTAAAAAAATTAGCCAGGCGTGGTAGCATGCACCTATAGTCCCAGCAACTCAGAAGGCCGAGACAAATTTTCAGTTTTCAAACATGTGGTTTTTCTTTTTTTTTGAGATGGAGTCTCACTGTGTCTATCAGGCTAGAGTGCAGTGGTGCAATCTCAGCTCACTAAAACCTCTGCCCTCTGGGTTCAAGCCATTCTCCTGCCTCGGCCTCCTGAGTAGCTGGGACTACAGGCGTGTACTACTGTGCCTGGCTAATTTTTATATTTTTAGTAGAGACAGGGTTTCACCATGTTGACCAGGCTGGTCTTGAACTCCTCACCTGTGATCCACCTGCCTCAACTTCCCAAAGTGAGCCAAAGCACCCAGCCTGCAATATCCAATTTTTATGGAATGCTAACTACAACATTTTGTTCAATTTTGTTTATTTCTCTTCTCAGGCTTTCTTGCTGTTTTGAGACTACTTATTTTTAATAATCTTTAGTGGTGAATGTTAAAAATAAATAATTTATCAATGGACTTTTGGGCTATATCTCTTTATATTAAAATTTTACTGTTTGTTCCAGAGATTATAATACACATATCTAACTTTATGTGCCTGCTCATTTGTATTTTGTCCAGGTTTCATAATTGTTTTCTAGGGGAAGAATGGTCTGTACATTTACCTTGCTATTCCCAGAAGTAGAATCACATTAGTATAAGCATTTAAACTAATGTTTTGTTTAACAAAAAGGTATGAAAGAATATTAAGCATCTGAGGGAAAACAAGATAGTCATTTCAGTGAAAAGATAAAGTATATTTGAGTTTGCTATTTCTTTGGCAAATACAAGATACAGCTCTAGTCACTATATTAAAATATCCTACTAGATGCCACTGTCCTGGCTATTTCCAAGATAATACATTTGAGAAAATGAAAGGTGCCATTTATTATAAATAATTTAATAAATTATTTATTAAATGTATAACGATATATAATCTTACCTCTCATAATATATCTAGCAATGATCATAAGATTATTGACATACTTTACATTCCTTACTTATTGTTATCCAAACAATGAATTTCTAAGTTTAGGCATAAATGCTTTGTTGTCCATTTGCAGACATTACTTTGCCACTCTTCCTACTTTTTTGCTGAGTTACAGTAAGCTTGAATTATCAGTAAATCCACTACTATCTTCTGATTCCACCTCTCTGTAACAAATTTTCTGCACTTGACAAACAATTCAGTACAAATATTCTGACAAAAAATAAGATTAATTTGCATTTGTAACATATATTCCTCACCTACAATAAACTTCATTACATTTCGTTTTAAATCATACCAATGTTTTATGCAGAATGAGCACTCAAATAAAGGTCCTCATTTGCAAAATCAAGACTATTACTGTTTTACATGTGAATGAAAATCACAAATGAACACTTTCCCATATGTTCCTATCTTTGCAAACTGGCATTCATATCTGTTTAGTTATGATTATGTAAAACAAATTCAAATTTTCAGGAAAACGTCCGTTAAACATCGTCTGTGTATCCGATCTCAAATACTTTTTTTCCACTCCTCCATGCAAATGCAATCCACCAATAAGTTTTTTTTCCACAAAATTTTAAAAATAATAGAAAAAACTGAAGGAGCAGAAAGAAGAAAAAGAAATAGCTAGTACAGGACTATATACAATCACGTGCTTTCTTTTCATTTACAATTTCCTCTTTTGCACACATTCTGCTAGGGCAATAGCAAGCTTTTTTTTTTCTTCTAGAAAACAAGTTAAAATGTACATATACATAAAAGGAAAAACTTGTACAGAGTAGACTGTGGCTTGAGAACTATTTATGCAGCATCAGAAGACTAAACCAGACTCTGGCCTGGCCATAAACTAAACCCACGCCCCAAATGAGGTGCCAAGCCACAAAAAGCATTTGCGTCATCTGGGAATACAAGGAAAAAGAAGGACTTCTAATTATAGGGCCTGGAAGCGGAAGCCTAGAGTGATTAGCTGTTTAGGCACTGCTGTATGTTTATCTGGAAGCTTCCTCTCCCTCACTCTCAGCCTCAAGTTTGATAGATGAGCATTAGCGTTAGAGGGTGGGGATTGAAGCTGCTGATGGTACACAGCGTTCTCCAAAATCTGAGTTAGCTGGAGACTGAACATTAAGGCTTTTGTGGCCTCACACGAACATAAGTCTTTTCAACTGGGCGTCAGCTGGTTAACCCAAAAAGTAAATTAAAGAGTAGCAAAACTTCACCAGGCATATGCTATAAAATCTTGGAAACATGAGTAGGTTTGCCTTTTTTGCCATATCCTATTTATAACACCTACCTAATTGCATGGTTATCATATGCACACATGTGAACTAGAAGATGAACTGCCAGCTATTCACACTCTTTCCCAAAAAGATATATAAACACAATTATGCTGAATCAAATAGAAATCTTTACAGGAATTCAGATTATATCACTCATAAAACAATTTTTTACTTTGGCATTAATGCTTGTACATGTAATACTTTTCAATTAACACCTGTATAGATGCAAACCTACAAATTAATTATTTAGAAAAATACCCAAATTTGTAAACACAAAAGCAAAGAAACAGAATCCCAGTACTGAAAGAAAGCTCTAACCTCAGTTTTCACAAATCCATATCATAGCGTATTAAAGTCGGATTAATAAAACTTTCAACCTGAATATGAATACTGGAAAACAATGGTCCCAAAGTCTCCATATGAGCAGTATCAATTTCTTAAGTAGCTTATAGCAGCATATTTTTAAGCTGCTTACAGATACTAGTAATCAAACTCATCAATGTATTCTCCCACTTAAGTAGCCTAAAACATAGTAATATTTATCAAATTTGCTACATAACACTCTGTTAAAGGCACTGAAGTAAAAACTACCAAACAAAGCAGATGATTTAGCTGATCCCTTACAAAGGTTGCATATATCCATAACCAACATAAATTAGAAAGAAATCGATAATATTGCCCTTATTTGTTTCACATGGAAAAGTATACAGAGTCAACAACTGATTTTCTAGCTCACTTTATTTTTTAACTTGTTATATTCATCCTCCTGAGTTTTTAGCAGTTCGAAGTGTCTTAACATCATTATTTAAATATTTAATTATTTTCTTTCTCTTTGAATCATAAAATTTTCAGGCTTATGATGACATCTCTGGTCATTTCCAGTGCATCTTCACATTAAGCATTCTAATGTTCACTATTTTTAACAGATTTCTTTACCAAATAGATATTTGGGAAAGTGGTGTATGTCTATGTGCATGTATTCTCATTTTTTTTCAAGTAGTTGAGAACATTTGTCCATTGCCAGAATATATATTAACACTTTAATCTTTACTAATATATAATTTATATATAATAAATCCATTCATTTTAAGTGTATAGGATGACGAATCTGACAAATACATATACCTGTATAAATACTACCATATTCAAGAGAGAGAGCATTCAAAAAAAAGTTTCTTTGTGTTCAATTGCAGACCATTCTCTCCCCATCCACCTGGCCCCAAGCAACCATTCATGAGCTTTCTGTTATGAGGGATTAATACTGCCTGCTTTAGAATTTCATGAAATGTAAACACACAATATATTCTCAGTCTATTGGCTGCATTTAACAGTATATCATTCATTGATTTATATTACTGACTAGTGTTCCATTGTAAGTATATACCACAATTTATATATCCATTCCCTGGCTGTTTCTCTCTTTTTCTTTTTCTTTTTTTTTGAAATGGAGTCTTGCTCTGTCATCCAGGCTGGAGTGCAGTGGTGCCATCTCAGCTCACTGCAACCCCTGCCTCCGGGTTCAAGTGATTCCCCTGCCTTAGCCTCCCAAGTAGCTGGGATTACAGGTGTTTGCCATTACACCTGGATAATCTTTTTGTATTTTCAGTAAAGACAGGGTTTCACCATATTGGTGAGGCTGGTCTCAAACCTCTGGCCTCAAGTGATCCGCCCACCTCAGCCTCCCAAATGCTGGGATTACAGGCGTGAACCACCATGCCTGGACTGTTTCTAGTTATTTAATATTGTGACTCAAACTGCTATGAACATTCAAATACTAGTCACCATGTGGACATATGTTTTTATTTTTCTTGGATAAATATTTAAGAGTGGAATCGCAGGGTCACATATGAAATATTTATAAGAAACTGCCAAACTATTTTCCAAAGTGGCTGTATAATTTTACATTCCCACAAGCTCTGTAACCTCACCAACATTTGATACTGTCAGTCTTTTTAATAATTTCAATTGGTATTCTCACAGTTTTAATGTGCCAATATTCCTTGATGATCAGTGATGTTGATCAGTTTTTCATGTGCTTACTGGCTTTTAAATATTTTCTTTTGTGACAAGATTGTTTAAATCTTTTCCTCATTTTAAATTGTGTGTTTTCAATATCTATCTATCTGTCTGTCTATCTATCTATCTATCATCAGAAATTTTCTCCCAGTCCGTGGCATACTTTTTCACTATTTAACATCTTTCCAAAAGATTTTCAATTTTGATGAAAATTTTGTGATTTGGCTGTTCTAAGAAATCTTTCTCTATCCCAAGATTAAAAGATAAAACCTTTTGTTTTCCTTTAAAAGTTTCATTGTTTTAGTGTTTATGCTAAGCCTATTATCCATTCAGAATTAATTTTATGTATGACATTAGTAAAATTTATTTTTCCACCAAAAGCTATTCCAGTTGTTCTAAGACCATTTGTTGAAAAAAACTACAGTTCACTTATTTAATTACTTGCCACTTTTGTCAAAAATCAAATATATTTCTGGACATTAGATTCACTCATCTATGTTTATATTTACCCCCTAAAAAATCCTTTCTTGGTGAGCTTTAGATTAATTCAGAAATTTATGTAGCTTAAGTCTTTTAAATTATCTTTTTCAAGATTGATTTGGCTATTTTAGGTCCTTTGAAATTTCACATAAATTTTGGCCAGGCGTGGTGGCTCACATCTGCAATCTCAGCACTTTGGGAAGCCAAGGCAGGTGGGTCACCTGAGGTCAGGAGTTTGAGGCCAGCCTGGCCAACAAGGCGAAACCTCATCTCTACTAAAAATAAAATAATTAGCCAGGCATGGTGGCAGGCACCTGTAATCCCAGCTACTCGGGAGGTTGAGGCGGGAGAATTGCTTGAATTTGGGAGGCAGAGGTTACAGTGAGCTAAGACTGTGCCATTGCACTCCAGCCTGTGCAACAAGAGTGAGACTCCATCTCAAAATAAATAAATGAATATATAAAATAAGGTTAAGTATTCATGAATAACAACACACAAAATACTACTAATATATCAGGGCATAAAAGTGACAAAAAATTTTATCACATTTTGTGTGACAAAATTTTTATAAAAATATGCTCTGTTATCAGAATTAAATGGGTTTTCTTGCTCATATTCTAACATTGCAACATGGAGGGTCACTGGGATGACAAAAATGTTAAATTACTTAGGTAAAGTTGGAGAATTGGAAAGATATGAAAATTTAATTTGGATAGATTAAACTGACTCATAACTTTATTCAGGAAAAGAGTAAATGATACAGTTCCCAGTTTTCTGTCTCAAGAGGGCATTAGAAACAACTTCATTTCAATTAACAGATATGATGGCTGAAATCCACAAAGGGTGAGAAATATCACTGGAAAAATCTAAGGATAAAATAGTGTTAGCTTCTGGTATATATTATGTTCCAACACAAAGCTTAGTACTCAAGATCTATAGGTATCTACATAGCAGTATCAGATTATAACCAACCTCAAGGAAAAATTATAGATACAGATACACACATAAACACACGGTCAACTAATGCTAAATTTGTGTGATAGACAATAATTTCTAGAAGTACATAATAAAGTACACCCTAAATGGAGGTTAACAGGAATTTGCGAGACAGAAGGGATAGTAAAGTGAAATAATTATGAACAGCATAAGACAGGAAGCAGAAATAAAGAAGAGGATTTCATGGAGACCAATCCTTACCAAGCAGTTTCTTTATGTGTTAGGAATTGCAAAATAATTTGAAAGGTAAATTTGGAAATGCAGAAATTTCTAAACGTAGGGATGGCATTCCGTCTGTTTCAGAGATGTCTGAAAGAGATCTTTTAAACTATCTGGATGTTGCTTAGAGGGTATATACATACATAAAATTCAACAAGCCATATACTTAAAATTTGTGCAACTTGTGTTACATAAGTTACAGTCCAATAAGAATGAAGACAGATGAATGCAAAAAAAACACATGAGGACAAGATAAACATGTTGGTTTTATATGGATGAAAGGTGAGAGGGAAAATACAAGATGTTAAATAGACCAGTTAGAAAGTTAAAACACTTGAGCAGCTACCCCACCCCAACAGAAGGAAAAAAAGAGAGAGAAACTCAAAATACAGCATTCAGAGAAGGATATATAAAAGAAACAGATATATGGTGAGGGGTTAAAAAAAAGAGGTCAGTGAGTTTGAGCTTGGCTAAATGGGTGCTCAAAGAGCCAGGTATCATAGTACTAACAAGAAAATATAACAGACATGAATCAGGGTTCTAGCCCAAATGTTCAGAAACTAAGTAACACATGATGATGAGATGAAAGATAAGTTTTCAAAGATAGTCATCAAGTATGCTGTATCAAACTGTACATCAGTTAACACATTTTGGGTATCTGAGCATATTTTGAAAATATTACCAAATGACCAAGTGTCTCTGGAAATTAGGTTTGATTACCTACAGGAGCAGTGTCAAAGCATAATTCTGTAACTATGTTACAGAACAAGAATATATAAGAACAATGGCTGATCCATAAAAAAGATGACCGAGTAGGGTGGGCACAGTGGCTCACGCCTGTAATCCCAGCACTTGGGAGGCCAAGGCAGGCAGATCATGAGATCAAGAAATTGAAACCATCCTGGCCAACATGGTATAACTCTCTCTCTCCTAAAAATACAAAAACTAGTTGGGTGTAGTGGTGTGCGCCTGTAGTCCCAGCTATTCAGGAGGCTGAGGTAGGACAATCACTTGAACCCGGGAGGCAGAGGTTGCAGTGAACTGAGATCGCGCCACTGCAGTCCAACCTAGCGACAGGGTGAGACTCCATCTCAAAAAAAAAGAAATAGAAAAAAAAAGGTGACTGGGTAGGCAGGCATTCTGTACACAATCAAATTATACATATATTTACTTATTCAATGTCTTCTAAGAAACAAAGGAACAAAGGGAAAATTATAAAATCAGTTCATTTTAAATTATATCAATAATTATAGTATAAATTCTTTATGATTTTATTTAATAGTATTTTACACTGTTGTACTCTTAAAACTGTAGTAACATTACATTTATTAATTCTCAATTCTAATTGATATCCTTTTTAGACTTCAGATACATGGAAGAATTAATCAGACTTTTCATTTCATCTATGTTAATAAGTCTATACATAAACCTTCTCTTGCTGTTTTTATTGTATTGTATTGTATGATTTTTATTTTTGAAACGAAGTCTTGCTCTTCCACCCAGGCTGAAGTGCAGGTTTGCAATCTCGGCTCACCGCAATCTCCGCCTCGTGGGTTCAAGCAATTCTCTTGCCTCAGCCACCCAAGTCGCTGGGATTACAGGTGCAGGCGCAAGCCAGCATATCCGGCTGATTTTTGTATTTTTAGTAGAGACAGGGTTTCACTATGTTGGACAAGTTGGTCTCAAACTCCTGAGCTCAAGTGATCTGCCTACCTTGGCCTCCCAAAGTGCTGGGATTACAGGCATGAGTCACTGCACCCAGCCTCTTACTGTTTTTATATTTTCTCTTTGTTCTTCCATTCCTGCATCCACTCTTCATTTCTCACTGCTCCCAACCACAGATACCCACTTTACCATATCTAATAAATCTCTCTGAAATGTATATATATCTTTGAGAAAAATCTAGGCTATTTTCAAAGCGATGTGAAAATATTTAATGTATGGCAAGATACAGGCCAATCTGAATGAGAACAGCGAAACAAGGTATCCACAGCCTGGGCCACTGAGGGAGACCCAGAGGCAAGTGGGAGGGGCAAAAAGTATTCAAGTGCTTCAGCGTTTAACAACCAGTAAGGGTAAACTGATAAATGAAAGTTGAAATCAACAGGTGTTTTGCATGTATGTACCTGACTACCTAGATCCTTCTTTACCCTTTTCAAAATTAAATTAAATATTATGTTTATATTATTGTTAGTATATCTGTTGTCCATAGGTATATTTTTACAGGTATATATGTTTACTTCACATTTTTACAAAGTATCCAGTGTATGCATTCACATCTTCCATGAGTTCATGCACTATTAACTGAGCACCTTTATTCAATGAAGTGGTAGTGCTGTGGCAGTGGTGATGAAGAATGGGCAAGGCTCCTCACTTACTGATGGAACCCAGGGCTACATTGGGACTTTAGGTGGGACCTGGGTATTTTTGTCTTCATGGGCCCTCTCCTCCATGAAAAAATATTTAAAGTTGTATTTTATGACTCCATTATATTAACTTAAAACCATGATTTCTTTGTGCTTTTAAAAGAAATCAGAAGATTATAGCGAGGTTCTAAAAGTACTGTGGTCCCTAGACACTGAACCTACTACACCTAATGGTAAATCACCTCTGCAAAGATCCCTCTCTTACACAACTACGGTGCCACAATGAACAGGGGGCAAACAGAACTAATTCTTCAGGGAGTAAATCCATTACGTGAGTAAAGCACACCACCTTACAAGATGATGAAACAAGAAAGTACAAACCTACTATGGAAACATCCTCTTCTAATGAAAAAAGGAAATAAATTCTTCAAGTTGCCTTTGCATTGTGAATGAAATAATATAGGTGTCTGATAGGGATAAACCAGAAGCTGTCAGATTAAAAATCTCAAGCTATGTTATTCTGCGGATCTGTGATGCATTATAGATGTTAAAAACAAATCAAGACACAGTATTTCTCTAACCACTTGCTAGAATCAATGGGACTTTTATGTCCAAAAAGAAAAACCTAAAATGATTAACCCAAGACCACAATCACCTTTCAATATATAGCATTTAAGTAACCAGAAGAATTTCAAGTCTGTTAAAGATGTAGCCAAGCATCTAAAGGGGTACATATTTACTCTGTTTCACTAGAGATTCAACATTCATTTTACTCTTATTAATGGATGGAAAAGCAATTTCCCTGCCAAAGAGGGGTAATTATTTAAAATGCAGATGTGTTATACCTCACAGTCCTCAGCTGCTCAGCTGGCAGAAGTAATACCTCTGGGAAAGCAAATCAATTATTTACTGAATTAAAGGTGGCAGGTCTGTTTATGTCAGGCTTATTGCAGAGAATTGAGGATTTCTTCCTTATGTTTCTAATCGACAGTTTGATAAATAAGAAATATTCCTTTGTTGTTGTCTAAAGCAATATAATTAATAGTATACTAATCTATTGGTCTTATGACATAAAAAATGTTATTTCCACAGGGTGCTTTTTTTTTTTTTTTTTTTTTTTTTTTTTGAGACAGTCTTGCTCTGTCGCCCAGGCTGGAGTGCAGTGGGACCATCTTGGCAACCTCGGGCTCCTGGTTCAAGCAACTCTCTTGTCTCAGCCTCCCCAGTAGCTGAAATTACAGGTGTGTGCCACCGCGCCCAGCTAATTTTTGTATTTTTAGTAGAGACGAGGTTTCCCCATGTTGGCCAGGCTGGTCTCAAATTCCTGACCTCAAGTAATCCGCCCTCCTTGGCCTTCCAAAGTGCTAGAATTACAAGGATGAGCCACCACATCCGGCCTCCATGAGGTATTTTTAATTAACACCTATTACATATTTCAGTTTTAGTTATCTGTGGTATGTAACTGCAAGTATTATAATTTGCCATCATGGATCACTCCCACAATACAAAGACAAAGACAATTCTTATTCAAACCACAATTTAGACATAAGCTGATTTTATTCAACAAATGAATAACAACATTGAATAAATGTCTTAACTTTGTCCTGCTACAGTTTTTCCATGATTACAATTATGAAACAATCCAATGGAATTAATTATTATAATTATTCAATGTGCATTTACTCAGTATCAAGTATATGAAAGTTACTTGGCTAATATGTGGGGACAAAATGTTAATAAAAGCTTACCTCTAACAGAGAACACATTGAAAAGATACTCTGATGTAAACAATTTTAAAACTAAGATGAAGGTGATTGATAATAATGAAAACAGAAACAACCAGTATCTACTGAGGTTATTTTATTTGTTAGGTATTATTTTATTTTTCATTTTTTTAGACAGGGTCTTGCTCTGTCACCCAGGCTGAAGTGCAGTGGCACAAACACGGCTCACTGCAACCTCTGACTCCCAGGCTCAAGCAATCCTCCTGTCTCAGCCTTCCAAGTAGCTAGAACTACAGGCATGCACCACTACACCCAGCTAATTTTTGTATTTTTTGTAGAGACAGAGTTTTGCCATGTTTCCTAGGCTGGACTTGAACTCCTGAGCTCAAGCTATCCACCCGCGTTGGTCTCCCAAAGTATTGGAATTAAAGGTGTGAGCCAGTGCACCTGGCCAGGTATTATTTTAGATACCATTATTAGCCCCCATTTTATTGATGAGGAAACTGAGGTATTGAGCATACCAAGCAGATTAACTAGCTTGCCCAACTGGGTGACAAAGTGAAGGAGGAAGGGGAACATGATATTTTATGTAGAGTCAGGGAAGACTTCTTAAATGATATTTAAGATAGGACTCAGTGTAAGAGTTAGCCAGGCAAAAGATGATTCTAGCCAGGCGTGGTGTCTCACGCTTATGATCATAGCACTTTGGGAAGCCAAGGAAGGCAGATTGCCTGAGTTCAGGAGTTTGAGACAAGCCTGTGCAACATGGTGAAACCCCATCCCTACTAAAAAAAAAAAAATTAGCGGGGCATGGTGGTGCCTGCAGGACTGAGTGCCCATAGTCCAGGCTACTCAGGAAACCAAGGCATAAAATTGCTTGAGCCAGGGAGGCAGAGGTTGCAGTGAGCCCATGTCATGCCACTGCACTCCAGCCTGGGCCGGAGAGGGAGACACTGTCTCAAAAAAAAGAAAAAGAAAAAGAAAAGAAAAAAAAAATTGACTTCAGGCAGAGGACAAATTATATAACATGTTTAAGGACTGAAAGATACTTAATGGAAGGAAAATGGGTATCACTTCAAGTCAGGAGTTCGAAACCAGGCTGGCCAACATGGTGAAGCCCCATCTTTACTAAAAATACAAAAAATTAGCCAGGTGTGGTGGGACATGCCTGTAATCTCAGCTACTCTGGACGCTGAGGCAGAAGAGTTGCTTGAATCGGGAGGTGGAAGTTGCAGTGAGCCGAGATCATGCCACTGCACTCCAGCCTGGGCAACAGAGTGAGGCTTCATCTCAAAAAATAAATAAAATGCATTAATTTTTTTTAAGTTCCCTAGAAAATGTTGTTCAATTTGTCCCTGAGAGCAACAAATTTACACTGTCCATATTGAATCTGCCCAGATCTAAGCATGAGGATCAATCTGGTACTTCTAAACGAATCATAAATGCTGCCACTAAAATATTTGTTTTAATTCCGGACTCAAAGTCACAGCTAACAAACAAGAATGGGAATAAAAAATTGAAAAACAAACTGAATGCAGCTGCTGAACTAGAAGTTTCACAATTCTATTTAATAGCATACTTCATTTCTTCTCTAACTAGGTCCCATACAAGACAGAAATGTATGCCCCCCAGTCGACCAACCTACATTGTCTCCTAAATTCATTTTGCACTGTTATTCCATCATGTAGGTTTTGTATTATTTTTAACGTTTCCCAGGAGGTGGCTACAGGCCTAGTTTGTTCTTGGATTTTGTTGTTCAGGACATGTTTATAACACTGTCATCTAAAAATATGTCTCTCTTTTAAAAAAGACTAAAATGGGCCAGGAGTGGTGGCTCACACCTGTAATACCAGCAATTTGGGAAGCCAAGGCAAGCAGATCACAATGTCAGGAGTTTGAGACCAGCCTGGCCAACATAGTGAAACCCTGTCTCTACTAAAAATACCAAAAAAATTAGCTGAGTATGGTGGCAGGCGCCAGTAGTCCCAGCTATTTGGGAGGCTGAGGGAGGAGAATCACTTGAACCCAGGAGGCAGAGGTTGCAGTGAGCCGAGATTGTGCCACTACACTCCAGCCCAGGCAACAAGAGCACCTTAAAAAAAAAAAAAAAAAAAAAAAACTGAAAGGGCCGGGTGTGGTGGCTCATGCCTGTAATCCCAGCACTTTGGGAGGCCAAGGCATGCAGTTCACCTGAGGTCAGGAGTTCATGACCAGCCTGGCCAACAGGGCAAAACCCCATCTCTACTAAAAAAACCATAATTATTAGCCAGTCCCGGTGGCACGCACCTGTAATCCCAGCTACTTGGGAGGCTGAGGCAGGGGAATCACTTAAACCCAGGAGGTAGAGATTGTGATGAGCCAAGATTTAACCACTGCACTCCAGCCTGGGTGACAGAGCAACACTACATCTCAAAAAACAAATAATTAATTTAATTAAATAAAAGATGACTAAAAGAAATTTCTTTGTATTCTTAAGTGTGCCAGTGACAAATACAGGTAAACTGGTTTGAGTAAGATCAGCTTTAAAAACAAAAATCATGCAATCAACTTTATTGCATGTTTTGTTTTACATGAACTTCCCTAAACTAGTAAAAAGTACTCTAACAAGCAATACTGTTATTATTAGCTATATTACACACCCCATGAAAATGCCTTTAACCAAATTAGAGAATTATTAGTGGGTTAAAACTTCCTAATATAAATTTTAAAACATATATGGTTACATGTATGGGTAAAGAAAGACTAGAGTATATTACTAGAGGATCTATAAGCTATATTTTGGAAAAAGCCAATTTAAATTAAAAACTGTAACTAGTGCGTTAAGGCCTATTGAAATTACATATCTTTGTACAAAATGCCAATTAATAAAATTTCAGAATCTAACAAATATAATTCAGCCAGTGTGCAGAGAACTACTTCATTTAATTTTTAATTATTTTTCCAGACAGACTTTTACTCTGTAAACCAGGCTAGAGTGCAATGGTGGGATCAGAGCTCACTGCAGCCTTAATGCCTTGGTTCAAGCAATTCTTCCATCTCAGCTTTCCAAGTAAGTAGCTGGGACTACAGGCACATGCCACCATGCCCAACTAATTTTTTTTTCACTTTTTTTTTTTAGAGACAGAATCTTGGTATGTTGACAAGGCTAATCTCAAACTCCTGGCCTCAAGTAGTGGTCCTCCTATCTCAGCCTCCTGGGTCACTGGGATTATGAGCACTCCAACCTCATTTTATAATGTCCCATTTCTTAATCACATTAGTAAATTTATTTACTAATGGGGAGGACTTAAATGAAGAGTGTTAGAAAATACATCATTTTATCTCACAAAAACACTTTTAAAACTATAAGACAAATAATAATTTACGGGAAAAAACCCAGCTACTGAGGTATCTATGCATTTACAAATAGCAGTGCAGTTTCCTTACTAAAACATAACCTCTATATATGTGTGTGTATACATATGTGTATCAATCAGAAGGGTTAGAACAGTAAATATGAACCAGAAACTAGCAGAGCAAAATAAAATGTCACCTAGTGATATGACCTGATTAATGGTTAGAAGTTATGGCTAATCCCAACAATTTTTTTTTTAATAAAGCTGGGTAGCTACTGACTAGCACTTGCTAACTAAAAAAAAAGAAAGAAAAAAATACAGACTTCAAATAATTAAGAATTGAACATTTTCTGCATGCTTTCTCATAATCAAGTAATAAGTCAATATTCAGAACAGCAGAAATACTCAAAGATGAAAGTAAATAATTAAGATGAATTATAAGGAATTACATAAAATTTTGCCTACCAGCTACTATAAAGCACTGTGCAAACCAACTGTATGAGCAGTTGCTGAGTTATATACCCTCCGCTGAATACAAATATCTAAACAGATGCAAAAGATTTATAAAATGTTGCAGAAACGAGGACACATTGAAAAACATATCTGTGCACAACAAACTAATGAGTCCACTATATAGATTATGGTTCGCAATCTATTTCAAATGTGCCACATTTTTCTTGCCTCTTTCATTCAAATAATATTTACGATGCCAGGCACTGAGTCATTATTATGTAATTACATATCTTTTAGGTCCAAGCTTGGAATTGATTTCCTTTTGAAGAGCTGTCTCCAGTACCTCAAAACCAGGCTAATATTTATCCCCTAGCATGCTGTCCTTACTCCACAAAGGGTTTTCCTTCCTTAAGACCCTATTTGTGCATTTGTAACTAACCAGCAAGCAGACTCCATGCATAGAGACTATCTCTTATTAACTCAGTTACCAAGACTTAGCCAGACTAGGTGAATAGAGTCACTAGTGAAAGTGGTATCTTCCAATGCGTCAGCTGAAACAGGTGAAATCATACCAGAAAGCATCAACCTTTTCGATAAAGGGTTCTAAAACATTTTTGTAGTGTGGATCCTGTTAGCAATATGGTAAAGCCTAAGAACTGCTTTCTTAGAATGAAATTATTTAAAACACAAAATAAAATACCTAAGATTTTAAAAAATTAAAATATAAGTATTTTAAGTGCTTTTTTGTTACTATATTAAATTATAGGCTCTACCATAATTTTGAAGCATGAGCAATATTTAGCGAATTATAAATAAATGTGAAATCATATTTTAAAAACCATTATTTTCATCACTCACAAGTTTACACATACAGTTAACTAATTGGATCTCTGTATGGGATTATTTCCAATGATATTAACAGGCTTCATAGATTGCTATATGAAACAACTATCTAATATCAGAATAAGGAAACTCTATACACCATGAACCATTCCAAAGTGAATAAATTCCAGAAGAACTTCAGTAAACTCTCATCAAAATTTCAATTAAAAAATAAGGGAAAAAAGTATTTAAAAGTACTGGACTGACCTATCACCTTCATTGTCAAAACAGTGTCTAATACAGTGTCATATATCTATATAGTTCAAAATAATTCACTAAGTTTACTATTACTCTGAGACACCATGCTAAGCAGTAGAGATACAAAGATTAATGACATCTGATCTCTTTGTAGGAGGAACAGGGAAGTTAGCAAGGGAAACAAACGTTTAAACAAATGATTATCACAAAATAAATTACATCATAGAGTTATAAACCTAGTGTCCCAGCAACACAGAAAAATAGGTATAAATAATGCTATTTTTAACCTTATTATATAAGCACAAATGTGAGAGGTCAAAGAAATCAAATGGCAAATGTAGATCAAAATTATGAAACCATTTTATGATAGAAAATTAATTGCGGATGACTGCAACACTCTTTATATTAAAAAATACATTCTTCTTATAATGCAAAGTCATAGGAAAAAAACACAGCTGCCAGTGTCAGAAGCACTGTAGGACTATATGAAATGTACATTAACAAAAAGGAGATTTGACATAACAGATGGAATATCAAAATGAGCCATACTGGTTATTCCAAGTGGAGTGCTACAAGTAATATAACTTCCAGATTGTTTTTTCACATTTAACTTAATTCCCACAATACTCAGAGAATTTCAATATATCTTGCCTTTATTAATTAAATCAATCCTACTGATCACCAATCACGATAAAAATCCTGCTCCCTTAATCAAAGATGACTTAAGATATTAGAGGATAGATTATTCGAAGTGATTTATAAAATAGTATCTCTATATAATGATAATCTCTTACTATCATTCTTCATTTGAAAAGATGAAAAGAAGGAGAAAAGGATGGGC
This sequence comes from Sapajus apella, assembly GCF_009761245.1. Taxonomy (NCBI): domain Eukaryota; kingdom Metazoa; phylum Chordata; class Mammalia; order Primates; family Cebidae; genus Sapajus; species Sapajus apella. The sequence continues at coordinate 29,710,900 of NW_022436952.1, forward strand.
TTTTCCTATCAATTTTAAGTGATATAACCATTTCTGAAAATTAAGATAAAAACAGTATGCTCTTAGATACATCAACCAAATGGGTAAGATCTGAAAAGACTGCAAGTTTCTGATGACTATACCAGCTCTGAAAAAAAAGAGCAGTTTTATTTACAAAGTATTTTTAAAATACAGATTGAGCATCCCTAATCTGAAAAACCAAAATCCTCCCAAAAATTTATGTTCTTCCTATAACACAAACCAAAATGCTCTGAAATGCTCCAAAACTGGAGGGCTGACATGATGCCACAACTGAAGAATCCACACCTGACCTCATGTACTAAGTCTCAGTTAAAACGCAGTCAAAACTATGTTTCCTGCACAAAATCACTTAAAATACTGTATGAAATCACCTTCAGCCTATGTGTATAGGTTGTACATGAAACAAATTTTGTGTTTAGACTTGAGTCCCACCCCCAAGATAACTCATTATATATGCAAAGATTCCAAAAGCAAAAAAAAAATTTTTTTTGAAATCAGAAAGACTTCTGGTCCCAAGCATTTCAGATATATAGTACTCAACTTGTAACTTGTTTCCTACTACTGGAAGTATTACACCAACTCCATACTGTGAAAAATGGCCATTTAAAAAAAGGGAGAGAGAGAGAATTAGGCATTTATACTGCTTTTGATATATAGGAGAAATGCTGTTTACTCCTGGCTGCTGAGAGAAAATATTTTCTACAGAAGAATAACATTTAATAAATGCGGACACCAGGACAGAATTAAGAAAACAATCCGCCATTCTATAACCTTCAATGTAACAAAATTATTAATTAAAAAGTTGCCTCAAAAATAATGTCAAAATGACATACTGCAGAGTACTTGTTAATCTCCACAAGAAAACCCTATTTCCAATAATGTAGATATGTGATTGTCATTACGTATTCATGTGATCAAATATAGCACCACAAATAGGGAGACAAGCTAAAATAATGTGTCTCCCATGGGAATGAAATTATATAGACAGCAATACTTACGAAGTTTAGAAACAAACAAACAAAAACTCCTCAGCCTGAATGGATTTATACCTCTAAACTTAACCTCCAGTTAACAGATATCCAAGGAATGGAGAAATATAAAAACATCATAATGAAAAGAAATCTGGCCAAGCATGGTGGCAACACTTTGGGAGGCTAAGGCAAGAGAATTGCTTGAGGCCACAAGTTCAGGATCAGTCTGGGCAGCATAGTGAGACTCTGTCTGTATCTTTTTTAAAAAATAATTTTAAAATTAAATAAAAAATTTAAAATCTTACAAATGCAGAATTTAAGACAACTGCTTGTGACATTGCAAAAAAAATTAAAAGGTACAAATCATATGCTATATTAAAAGGAACTAAAGAGATAACAAAAAGGAGTAAACCTTAAGAACAAACAGAAAAACAAAGAACACCACTAAACAAAATCAGAGAAAATTAAATTAGCTTACAAAGTGTTGTAAGTTACACAGAAACTTCAAGTTACAAAAAAAGCACTGCTCATATCCATTAATATTCTAGTTTGGAATACTGAAGTTCTTGGAGTAATTATAAATAGAAATTAATATAACTCAATAACACCGCTTAAATGGCTACTGTTTAATAGCTACTTTATTGAGAACAAAATTTTAGAGTATTAAATTTTTATTATAAATTCATTTATTCAATATGATAACTTAATAACTTTTCTAATATACACTGATGCATGAAGAAAAGTCAGATTCCATATTCCATATTTGGCTGGAAAACCCATTATATAAATGGTCTGCAGAGAGAGAGAGAGAGAGAGAGAGAGAGAGAGAGAGAGAGAGAAACTTACCACTTGTGTTAAAAGCCATGCAGCACACTGGCTTCTCATGGGCAGGGAAGTGGGCCACAATGCCATCACTGTCAGAATCCTCACTCACAAGCACCTTTGCAAAAGAAATGAAGACAAATGGAGGTAAATATTTTCTCACCAATAACCAAGCTTGAAGACTATAAGAAGGTACATCACAATACCACTGACCAAATAACATTTCCACTCTAGTAAATTATGCTTGTATATAAGGAGAGAATTCTATTTTAGAATCAAGAAAGAGATATAACATGCCCCTAAGCAGATCAGTCATATAAACTCTAAAAAGAGTCAGCTAACTTGACTGTAGATGACAGAAACAATTACTTCTTCAAGTATACGTTCGGAGAAAAAAAATAATACAATCAACTACTTTCGATTCTTTACAAAATCACTTAGAGCTTTATCCAAGGACAGGAAATATAGGTCTTACTGTGTTATGGGATCTGCTGGAAAATCACTTTTTTTTTTTTTTTTTTTTTTTTGCCCATTATTGAAATATAACAGGAGAACAGGGAAAATAACATGTTAAACATAAACAAGGGGGTGTATAGAGAAATCACCCAATAACATTTTCATATTATAGTTTGAAAGTTGTGTTCTTCAACTCCTAGTTTACAGAGAGAAATAGAACAACTTTGAAACTACTATCAAATCATAAAAGCAGAGGTGTATTAGTGGGTAGCTCTGTATGTCAAATGGAGTTTCTTTTATTCACTCCTCTTAATTTTTAAGACTATATTGAAACATAATTTACATCCATATAATTTCCCATCATAAGTTAAACAACTCTTAAAAAACTGTTCTTATCTAACGTTTCAGAAAGAAAACCTATTACACCAATTTTGGAACATGATATTTAGACGCAGAGAAATTTAATTTCAAGTAACCTTGGAAGTTGTCCTACACTGGCAATGCTAATTTTTTTCTTTCAAAAATGCATGTTAGACTAAAGTCCTACTATGTGTAAAATACCCTGCGCTAAGAGCTCAGAATAAAGCTAAATGTTATTCCTGCCCTGAAAGATACAGAGTAAATGACTAGAACAGTTTTTCTATCAGTTACAACATATTTGCAAAGATAGCTCAAAAAACAATGTACTTAAGCACCAAGATAGTATTTGTGTGTCTGAAAGTTTTACAAAGATACAACTTGCATACCATAAAAGCGACCCATTTTAACTTTACAGTTCAATGATGCTATACAATATCATAACGATCACAAGCCATCACAAAAATGTCTGAAATGTTATCCTTTCCAATCTTTAAAATTTATTGCTCTAGCTAGAACCTCCGCTTCAATCTAGCTACAAATACATTGATTATATTGATCTTTTTAAAGAATCAATTTTAGATTTTTCCAATATTTCACTGTTTGCTGTTCCATCAATTTCTATCCAGATCTTTATTATTTGCTTAATTTGCCTTGCATTGGTTATAACCTGCACCTCTTTTTATAATCTTTTAAGGGAAACACTTGCATTATTAATTTCAGACCATATTCTTTTCCTAATATAAGCATTTAAAGCTGTACATTTTCTTCCATACAATAGTACAGCTACACTCCTTAAATTTTTATATGTTCTGTTTTCATTTTCAGTCAATTCAAAATATTTTCTAATGTCCCTAAGCTTCTTTCTTCGACCCATGAGTTATTTATGTTTTATTTCCAAATATTTGGAAATCCTCCAAATTGAATATTGTTATTGATTTTCACCGTCCTTAGAGAAATACTCTGCATGACTTTAATCCTTTTAAAGTTATTGAGATTTGTTTCATGGCCAGCATCTGTTCTATCATGTAAAATGAATGTCCCAGATGTTTTTGATTAATGTGCATTCCGCAGGTTTTGGGTGGTCAAGTTGGTAAATAACGTCAATCATGTCTTCTAAGTCTTTTCGAACTTTCTATCCAATTGTTCTATCAATTATTTTTAATAGAGAAATAGTTGTACATGTTTACTAACATGCATGGGGAAAATTACAGAGTGCTTACTCCTATCAACTAATGAGAATAAATTATTGAAAGCTTGGGCTGTAACAAAGAGCTAAAATTTCTGCTTTCGATTTTGTCAGATTTTGTTCAATGTTTTCAGGGGCTGTGTTGCTAGGAATTTATGCACTAATAATTGTTTTATTAATCATACATATTAATAATGTTTTTCTAGAACAAGTATCACTGAGCAAAAAGAAAAAATTGTTTTATCTGTATTATGTATTAACGATTGTTTTATCATATTGACCTTTTTATCATGAATGAAAGAAATGTCTCTCTTTAGCAATACTTCTTGATGTAAAGTCTTTAAAATTACTATAGCACTCTAATTCTATTATGGTTATTGTTTACATGACATATTTTTTTTTAATTTCAACTTTTTTTTTTTTTTTGAGACAGAGTTTCGCTGTTGCCAGGCTGGAGTTCAGTGGCACAACCTTGGCTCACCGCAACCTCTGCCTCCTGGGTTCAAGCGATTCTCTTGCCTCAGCCTCCCAAGTAGCTGGGATTACAGGCGTACCCACCACGTCCAGCTAATTTTTTTTTGTATTTTTAGTAGAGATGGGGTTTCTCCATGTTGGTCAGGCTGGTCTCAAACTCCCAACCTCAGATGATCTGCCCGCCTCAGCCTCCCAAAGTGCTGAGATTACAGACGTGAACCACTGCACCAAGCCAAGGTTTTATTTTTTTGACCCACATCACTCAGAAAATTTTCTTGCTTTGGTACTGTACTATGGCTACGAAATATATCGTCATTCAGGTTAAGTTGAAGGAAGTAAGGTGAAAGGCATGTGCAACTTACTGTTAGTCTAAAATTATTTCAAAACTAAAAGTTAAAAATATAGAATATATTGCAAGCTTTTGAGTGGCTCAGTTTCTGATAAGTAAAAAGTGGTATCTCACTTCTAATTTGCAGCTCTCTTATATTAATAACAAGTGAAGTTATGGGTATACTTTATATCATTTATATGTATAGTTGACCTTTGAACACCTCATGTTTTACAAGTGCTAACCCCCTGCACAGCTGAAAATCTACATATGACTTTTGCTTCCCCAGTATTTAACTAGCGATAACCTACTATTGACTAAAAACCTAAATGATGACAAAGAATTGCCAATTAACACATATTTTGTATGTTATTTTTTATTATAGATTATATTCTTAACAATAATGTAAGCAGAAAATACATTTACTGTTCATTAAGTGAAAGTGAATCAATCTTAAAGGTCTTCCTCTTCAATGTTTTCAAAATGAGTAAGCTAAGGAGGAGGAGGAAAGCCAGGAAAAGAAGGGGTTGGTCTTGCTGTCTAAGGGCTGCTAGTAACAAATAAAATCCACATATAAGTGGACCTGCACAGTTCAAACCCATGTTGTTCAATGGCCAACCGTATTTTATTTTTTTCTGTGAAATATCTATTTCTATCTTTTGCCATTTTTCTACTTTAACCTTTATCTATAAAATTCCCTTTCCTTTCGTATATTATAACCCTACATCCTATATGTTTCCTTCCAACACAATTAGCATTGAGTATTCAATTTGATGGCAATAATAAAGACAGAAGCTATCCAACAAAAAGACACATTAATCTTACCACTACATAAGATTCTTTGAATGTTTTCTTTATGGATTTCACAAATATAAACAACCAGATACTTTTGGAATAATCTTCTCCATTGCATCATCATCTAGTCTAAAACATTAAACCATTAATGTCAGAGATATTCCAATATAATTTTCCTAAGACATGGAATCTTTACTCACCACTTATCAAAACAAGATGAACTCTTAAGTCTGTATTAACAACCTGACTACATTAAACAAAGCAGAGCACATGAATTGATTTAAGGTGGATAAGTCTTTATCAAATGAACAAAACACCTCAGAAGCTATTAAATTATTATGAATAACACTTGCTCCTCAAGCAAGAAATAGCTCAGATTTATGTCATCATTCTGAAGCATTTTATTTCCATTAGAGATTTTGCCACATTGCTAACTTCAACTACATAAATGTGTAAAAAGCAAATTATACCACTTAACTTATTCTGGTCAAGAAATGCTTTTAAATAAAACATGAAAGTAACACAGATAAAAATGGATGCAAAGTCAATCAAATCCATTCCTCCTTAATGCAGTTAACACACAATGATCCCATCACCATAAAATCAAACTAATCAATATGGCATCAGAAAGATGGTGAATCCAATTTTATATACTACCATTATAAACACAAAACATATCATTATTAAAGGCTCGATGGATTTAAACAGAAAAAGTCAATGTATTGTCAGCTTTTCATATACAATCTAAGTTATATCTGGAAAAGGAAATTACAGTTTAGGCTAAACATCAACCGAAGGGGCTAAAAGCAATAAATCTATGACATTAACCACTGCAGTTTGAATACAATCTGGCATAATCTAAAAAGAGCCTGTACTCCAACTGAACTACTTATCAGAGAAAAAAACATTTTATTGACAAAAAACAGATTCATGTTAATTAAAAGAAAGTATCATACTGTACAAATCTTGCTTTAAAAATTATAACTCTTTAAAAATGTACATACTAATTTCCCTTTTATGGAAAATCCATTTCTTTCCTGTCCTCTAACAGAATTTTTTAATCAAGTTAAAATTTCGGAATATGTCATAAGTGGAAGATTGGTGCTATCAACCAATAACAGAAAAGGTAGAATGTTCTATGTTGAACAACATTTAAGATTCTTAACTTTCAAAAGTTAGTATTTCTATGATTCTTTTTAATCAATGTATTTGTTTCAAGTGTTATCAATGCATTTATCACAAACAAATGAACTTCTGCAACTCTGCATTCTATAGTCTACTTCTATACTCCAAAATGAAGACTTCCTTTTTAAAGGTCATAAAGAGTTAATGAACTTGAAGAAAAAAATTAAACCACATTTTAAAACATAAGGCCTAAATGTTACATTTTTATGTATGTCCCCATACTTCCATTTAACAAAATAAATATACAAATTACACCTCTATTTCATCAAAAATGCTGAGATAATATTTTTCTATTTTGAAATAACCCCAAATCTCTCCTCAACAAATGCTGGATCTTTAACAGATGTATGGACCTAGACAATGTTGAGGAGACTTGCTACTACCCAATAAATGTGGGTGGCCTTATAGGTGAATTAGTTAAGAATCAAAAATCAAAGAACAAAAGGAATTTTTTCACTCTCTCACAACACTAAAGGTTAATACATTTCATTTCAATTAAAAACGAGAACATTTGTGTGCATCCAGATCAACTAATTAACACAGTTATTACAGTCAACTGAAAAGTTTTCCAGCACTTCATTAAAAAAATACAAATTTGTAACATATTTGGCTAACCACAAAGTTAAGACAGGAGAGGCAGAGAATTATTATTCAGATTTCAAGTAAAATACAACAGCCAAATTTAATAACCCAGAATTTCAAAGTTTTTTTTTTTTTAATTGCAATAAAATTTTCTTGATGCCATTAATCTTACTATAGGAACGAGCAAATAAGTAGTTGTCATATGTAATTTTTCATCAAGATGTCGACCCATATATACTGGAAACATTTTCTCAAAACATATGCAATATTTAAGGTTAATACTCTAACAGCTCACACAGTTTCTAACCATTGTGTTCTGAATACATAATTATATATTCTATATAAAAACTAACAGGAATTTTATTTCACAAATACTGCGTATTCCTATCTCACTCTAGGAACTGATTTTAGATTGCATTTTTATATCAATGATCACACAGTATCAGAATAAAAAAAATACCTTCCTTTAAGAAACATTTATTTAAAATGAAGACTATGATATAAAAGAAAACAAAGTTTAAGAGTGCATGGGGGAAAAACACAACCCAAATGTTATCTTACCAGCAAGATTTATATGCAAAGGTAACATGTATTTTCATGCTTATAATCACCCATTGTAAATGTTTCTGAAGGTAGATTTTTAAAATTTCAGAACATTGTATCAGAAGAAACAAAATTTTATAATAAGCTATTGCCACATATGTATTCTGATATGCTACTTTAAGATTTCACATATTTTTATAGATAAGGAAATATCTGTTATAAACTGTGATACTACTCACTAAATTATGTAACTTGCAACTATTAATTAATTTTTATAAATTCCTCTAAGTAAGTATGGTCCTGCCTTCAAAAAGAAATTTATATGACCAGGGGCAGTGGCTCACGCCTGTAATCCTAGCATTTTGGGAGGCCAAAGCAGGCATATCATCTGAGGCCAGGAGTTCAAAACCAGCCATGACAACATGGAAAACCCTGTCCTTACTAAAATTATAAAAATTAAGGCTGAGCACAGTGACTTCCAGCATTTTGGGAGGCTGAGGCAGGCAGATCACTTGAGGTCAGGAGTTCAAGACCAGCCTGGCCAACATGGAGAAACTTAACTCTACTGAAAAATACAAAAATTAGCAGTGCATGGTGGCACACACCTATAATCCCAGCTACTCAGAAGGCTGAGGCAGGAGAATCACCTGAACTCAGAAGGCAGAGGTTGCAGTGAGCCGATATCATGCCATTGCACTCCAGCCTGGTGGACAGAGCAAGACTCTGTCTCAATCAATCAATCAATAATAAAAACATAAAAATAAGCTGAGCGTGGTGGCACATGCCTATAATCCCAGCTACTCAGGAGGCTGTGGCAGAAGAATCACTTCAACCCAGGAGGCAGAGAATGCAGTGAGCCAAGATTACTCCACTGCACTCCAGCCTGGGCAACAAAGTGACACACCATCTCAAAAAAAAAAAAAAAAAAAAAAGAAAGAAAGAAAGAAAAAGAAAATTATTAATCTTATAATTTATGTTATGACAAATGTCATTACACACGAAAAAGAAACAGTAGTTGAGTCTCTGGGGTGGCAAGTTAAGAAGAAAAAGACTATTATGAACAGAACAGTATGAAACGTTACATAATTATGTATTTATGAAACAAATATCCTCACAGAGCAAGAAGAGAATCTTAGAACCTTAGAACCTTGACTTTGCCTTTTAGAACCTTGACTTTGCCTTCATGTTTGAGACATTAATAATGTTCAAAATAACAGGTTTTAACATGTTACTAATCATTTTTAAAGAAACACCTCATCTGAAATAATCTCAATTCCTAAAATTCCAAATTAATAATCTCCTAGGCCAAATACATGTTGACTAATCTTGATCTTAGCCCCGTCTTTGCAGGTAACACACATTGTGCACACCAAAAGTTCTTCTTACCTGGCCCTCTCCAACAGTTTCAGTGTCAATAACTGTGATGATGCCTGGGACCAAAGGACTCCGCCGTGAATTACTATGGATGGCAATGTCATCTTCTGTCACACCTGAAGGCAGTGTGCCTGTCAGCTGAGTCACCACTTTCCCCACCATTGTCAGGCCACTTTTCAATGTCTGTACAATAAAAGGTAAAATATATGACTTCACATCAGTATTTGGATACTACATAGAAATATGCATTTTTTTAGTTTTCCTAATCATAATGCTAAATTCTTTATTCTCTTACAATATTTTATATAGCACTAAACTGTCACAGACATTCGGGCCTGACTTTTAATGACCTTGAATTTTAATTAGAATATCAGTATTACTTTGAGGGAAGGGCATCAGTAAAGTCTTTAAAGTCTTCTGATATACCAAAACTTACATCTTTAAAGACTTTACTGATGCCCTTCCCTCAAACTAAGACCTCATCATGGCAGGGATAAAGCCATAGTTAAACAAATTAAAGCACTCTGTTTTACATAAGGGTACAATTACATTTTTATAAAAGATATTTCTTTCATTCCCTCCTCTTAATGTATACATCTTAAAATTAATAACATAGAAGTAGCAACTATGAAATGTTCAATTTTTGAAATATTGTAAATTTAATTGTATATCTATTTTCTAGTATGAAAAAGACTGAGACATTAGTAGAATACCTATGTGGAAAAGAATGTGCTTCAAAAGCAAATCTATAAATATGCTGTTATATAATACTGTATACCAAGATTTAGCATACAGAAAATACAGTCTCTGTTCAAGATATTAATTACTGGATGAATGAATTATCATACTAAACTAGTTAAGAGAGTTATTTTCTATCTGGTAACAGAAAACAATTAAAATGTGGTCTCCTACTATATTATTTCAATTAAAGATAACTTAAGATGTTTATAATTACATTTTAGTTCCATTTCATACAAAACAAAAGAGTAAAACTAACTCATGTAATATACTTTTTTCTTTGTAAATATCTGATTATCCTCATACACATTAATAGAAAAATTTCTTTAAATAACAAGTTTTTTAATCTGAAAGGAAGAAAGCTTCAAGTTCCTGAGTCTATAGAAAACAAAATGAAAGGAAGAAAGCTACCAAAGACAAATATATGCGAGTCACACATTGCTGAAGAATGTCATCATTAGAACCAAAACAGGCAGCCTAGAATACACAGATATATCAAAAATTACATTTTAAATAATATTAGGTACATTTTTCCAATTCTCATGTTGTAAGAAAAAAATTTCATTAAAATATTTCAAGTTAATCCTCCATGCGGTGACTATCTTTTCTAAAATAATTATGAAAAACAAATATCCTCACCTAGTTCTGGCACATGCTATGGCTAAATTTGAGAATATAAACTATTATATACATGGTATTTCACATTTTAATTCATGAAATGTGATTTAAGCAATTAGATTAAAATTGAAAAGGGGAGAAGTATTTTAAGAAGAAATGTTCTATTAAAATACCATAAAACTAGCACTAATAATAGATGCATTATTTTACTGTAGCTATGTTCCACAGTGCCTTTTCTATGGACTAGGGACTGGTGAAGGCACTTGATACTTCAATTTTATGAAATAGAAAATTGAGGCTAGGGAAATTAAGCAAAATGGCAGCTCAAACAGTTACCCAATGACAAAGTCAGAATTCAAAACTGGGATCATCCATCTCCACAGCCTGATTTTTAACCACTATCCTGTACTGTCTTGTAATCTACTTCTGTTACTACTTGTGATCTCACATCTAATGAATATAAAACACAGATGTCTGATGGGTAGAAAAGAGGAAAAATTAAGATCCATAATAATGTACTAATAAATACTTAAATTAAAATGACCAGCAAAGCTATCTGCTGAATTCAAACAAAAAGATATAATTTACAGCTGACTAAAACCAAGAGAAAGCCACAAATCAATTGTAATTGTTTTGTTTAGTGCTAAAAACTCAAACTCCAGTGATTATAAAACACATATTGTTCCTCAATTAGCAGCCAAACGTTTCTTTCAATAATTCACAAGAAATGACTTACACAAAGTCTGTTAGAGTGTTGTCAAGTAAGCCTCTGAAGAACCAACAGAATCAGGCGCCACAGTGTATTGATGTCAAGAGCAGGCCAGGAAGCCTGATTAACCTCTGAGATGCCTCAGCTGATGTACTCACTCCATTAATGCTAATGGAGATGCTCCCACTTAAATGCAGCTATGCCTTTATCAAAGGAATGCCTTTTAGTTTTAAAGTCTTTGGTTGTATATCCTCCCCATTTGCCCCTGAGCCTATTATTTCATGCTCTTATACCAATGAATAGGAATAAAACTAAAAGAACTGGAGCACATAAAAAGTGGAAAGTAATGTACCAAAGCAAACCACAAGATAACAGTAAAAGTTAACATAAGAGAACCAGGGAAAAGATTCACAGAGAGAGAGAAGACAGCAGTATATTTCATAGTCAGTGGCTCACATTACATGAAGAGTGCTTGATATTTCCTGGGGACAGGAGTGGGAGGGTGTGGGGGGAACTATGACTATTGATGGAGTCATCTTATTAGTGGACAAAAATCAAAACTCAAAATTTAAGAAATCTATTCTGCACTTTGTATAGCAAGTTACAAGTTACTACTATTTATCATAACCATTAACTATGCAGAGAGCCAAGGTGGTTATAGAGAAGTGTTGAAAGTTTTCTGCATTTGTAAAGACCCTTGCTTTTAGGGTAAACTTGTTTCCATTTTAGAATCAAGCACATCTATGAGCACTAGTGTCCAGAAGTTAACTGATAATGTTATTTAATGCAAATCTAAATCACCTCACAGTAATTTGTTTCTCCAATTATTTTTAGTAAAAAGAATATGTATATATCTATTTTCTCAAATATATATGAAAAATTATAAAGCCTCAGCAAAAAACAGAAATGGAGAAGTATAATCTGGACAAAATGAAAAATTAGACTGAGTGTCCTCACAATCTGAGGTATCTGCATAAAAAAGTTCATTAAATCACTGATTAATCTTCACACGAGTACTCACAGAACTAAACTGTAGCTGTAAGACAGCTGAACATTAGAGACTATAACGAAAGTGTGAGAAAATCCGTTATGACCTATAATTCCAATGAGCATGGTACTTATTCTGTTCTGCTGCAAGCAGATTTGCCGAAGGGTCACTAGTCATCTTTAACCTTTCCCATGCCATATCAGTTGGCCTTCCTATCCATTAGTGCTAATGGTGCTGCTCTCACAAAAGCTGTTAGTTGTCATTAAGAAGTTATCAGATAACAAGAGAAAACAGGGGCAGTTTTATTAAATCAATTGATCACACTGGGGTTAACACACATGAAAATAAGATCATAATGAGGGAACTAGAAAATATGGACCAAGATTTTATAAATGTGTCAAATAATCTCATGTGAAGAATTTCAATATCAACGTTTTTCTTTATCACTGCCATAGAAAATTCATGACTCTCATATTTTTAATGAGAAAAGTCAAATTACTTGTGATGAAAATCAAAGAAAAAAAATTAGTAGCATAAATATTATAAAACTGAATTTGAAAATGCAGAAAATGTAAAAAAGATTATTTCCTCTAAGGAGCTCCAAGTGTATATGCAATGAATATATTTATCCTCACATGCAGTGAGACAAAAAAATTAATAATCAATCCTTCTATATAACAAAGCGGCTAATAACCTCCATGAAGCCACAAAGGAAGCCGTCATCAGAAAGAGTAAAAAAGAGTGGTATGTTTTCAGAGAAAGTGACTTAATAAGATAACTGTAAAATTAAGAGTTTTTCTTAAGGAGCACATACTACATGGCCTTTTAACATACTTCCCATGTTATATCTCAAAAAAATCATCACCTAGAAATAAAAAATGTATTTTCTATTTTTAATAATGACAGGCTGGGGAAGTCGGATCAATCTGATTTCCACTAATGAGAACAACTAGGAAAATAAAAGAGAGTATTTTTGTAAAATGCTGCTTGAAAGTACTGAATATTTAACAACACGGTAAAGAGTTACAAGGTCAGAATCAGAAACAACAAGGAAATCCAGACATTTCAGCTGGGCGTTTAGGCCTAGAAGTATCTTGGTGATTCTAGGAAGCAGGAGATAGGATGCTAAGAAACTAAGTGTGTTTTTGATAGCTGGAACTAGAAAGTCATAGATGAGAGTCAAAGGCCTCTCAAATGCGTCTACCTGGTGATATTCCCTCCAAGTTTGGATTTGAACATAAAGAAATATACAATAGAAGAGTGCACCTACAGCAATAAGGTGAGCACAGCTATTGCAGGTGAACTTACTGAAATAATCTCAATCCCTAAAACTGGATTATTATTCAAGATTAATACTGTCCCAGCACTCCACTGTCATCCCAAACTCAAAACTATTTCTAAAAAGTTTTGAAATAAATTCTGGCAAATAAGTTTCATAGGAGTTAAAAAGAAATTATTTAGGCATTTAGTGAGAGTTAAAAAATCAGCCCCAAATCATTTCTTTTCTAACAAAAAGCAGCCTAAAAGATCAAGCTGCAAGCATAGATAAGCAAGCTGGAAGCTTGCATAGGTGAATGCTAGCAGCTGTGACAACAGAAAAGGGATCCCTGGAAGTCAGATATATTCAACACAGAGGTTCCCTCTTCCCTTTTCTTTGTCACCATATGTGCAGGCGACATAGCGCCAGCCAGGTAGAGACTCCATTTGCATAATAAAAAATTATGTTGGGATAGCCAGCCTCTACACGTGCTATGCAAATGACACACCTAGTCCAACCAATCCACTACACCCTATGAAAATCAAACACTGCCTCTTCAAGCTCATCTATAAAACCAATCGCATCTCACCCCAATCCCGGAAACCGGCTCCAGCCCCCTCCCTCTTGGGAGGAAGCTCTCTTCTTTCTTGTGCCTATTAAACTTCTGCTCTTAACCCCACTCCTTGTGTGTCTGCGTTGCCAATTTCCTTGGTATGAGACAAAAACCTCAGTTATTACCCCAGACAAACAACACCACTTCACAAGGACTCAAGTCATTATAAATGAGAAATAGCAGAAACAACACACAACAGAAACGGACCCAAAAGGGAACCAGACATTAGAGTTATCAGAAACAGACTCCAGTATGACTAGGTTTACTGTGTTTAAACAAGTTTGATAATTTGAGAAAATTTTAAAAATCCAGAGAACCAGAAACTATCTCTATTTATGAAGATATTATCAATGAATATATGTTCAATTTTATCAAATAGTTTTATTCATCTATTGAGATAAGCATATAATTTTCTCCTGTTAAATGTGCAAATTATGCTCATTGATCTTGAGTAATAAACCAGACTTACACTGTGGTTTATCTCAAATGGATTGTGACACATTATATATTGTCTTATATACTAGAGAATTGTGTCCTATATATTCTTATACTAAATGGATTGTGGCACAGCATATATTGTGTCCTATATATTACTTATGTCCTATATATTCTTATCCAAATGGACTGTGACACAGTATATTGTATTCTACATAATGATGTTTTTCTGCAAATATTTTATTTAAGATTTTTCACATCTATGTTCATTGATTCAGACTGTAGTGTTCTTGCATTATAATGCTCTTGTAAAGTTTTAGTATTGAGGTGATCTGGCTTCATCAAACCAGATTGGGTATAATCTGATTTTTCCTTTTCTCTGGAAGAGTCTTTGTAATTTTGCCATCGTTTATTCTTAACGGTTAAAAAGAATTCTCTAGACATTGCTAGGTCTGGAAACCTCTTTGTGGGTTTTTTAAAAAAATAACCCTTATATTCTCTCAAACAGAAAAGTAAAGAGATTACACATGTATGAGTTTTCACAAGTTAACAGACTAAGAGGAGTATAACACACAATGTAAGAGTAACGAGGAGAAAAAGTATATTTAGAATTACACTATGTAATTAGAGAAGTCATTCTGATGTAGTTACCACACAAAAGTAGAACTGTGTCATACCTCAAAAAGTTAATTTAACTACAAACATTTGTAGAAGGTAATATCCAATACCTTATTGGGAGAAATTACCATTTAGGTGGGGAAATCATTCCAACTTTTCAATCTTTTCTATATAAAATATCCAAACTTTGAAAGTGAAATGAAGGATCCCTCTATGTCTAGAAAAAGTTGTGGGGTTTTTTTGTTTTTGTTTTTGTTTTGTTTGAGACAGAGTCTCGCTCTGTCACCCAGGCTGGAGTGCAGTGGCCCAATCTCAGCTCACTGCAACCTCTGCCTCCTAGGCTCAAGCGATTCTCCTGCCTCAACCTCCTGAGTGGCTGGGATTATTGGCAGGCACCACCGCACCCAGCTAATTTTGGGTTTTTTTTGTTTGTTTGTTTTTGTTTGTTTTTGAGGAAGAGTTTCACTCTTGTTGCCCAGGCTGGAGTGCAATGGCACGATCTCGGCTCACCGCAATGTCCACCTCCCAGGTTCAAGAGATTCTCCTGCCTCAGCCTTCCAAGTAGCTGGGATTACAGGCATGCACCACCACGCCCAGCTAATTTTTGTATTTTTAGTAGAGAGAGTGTTCCTCCGTGTTGGTCAGGCTGGTCTCGAACTCCTGATCTCAGGTGATCTGCCTGCCTCGGCCTCCCAAAGTGCTGGTATTATAGGCGTGAGCCACCACACCCAGCCTAGAAAAAGTTTTAACAAAATAATTTGACAATATGTTTTAATTCCAAAATATTCATACTCTCTGACTAGGAGTCCAATATTATGGGGATAAGGAAAAATGTACATATATAACACATGAACATGAAAAAAAATGTTTTCAACAATATTTAATGACATTTGAGTTAGGTATATTTATTATAAGTTAAAAGGTCAGGGTACACTATGCAATTAGATTCAGAGTGTTTCTAAAAATTAAACATGCAGACCAGGCACAGTGGCTGATGCCTGTAATTCCAGCCCTTGAGAAGACCAAGGCATGAAGATTGCTTGAGCCAGGAGTTGGAGGTTGTAGTGAACCATGAGCATAACACTGCACTCCCAGCAAAGCAAGACTGTCTCAAAAAAGAAAAAAATGTTAAATATAAATAAGTAATAACAATTTAAAATATGCATGTATACACAAACATACATGCTATCAAAAGACAGGTAACTTTAATGTTCATTAGTGATTTTTTCCCTTTATTTTGTAAATTTATAATCATGAATATGAATAAGCATTGACATCAGGCAAAAATAATTAAACTAAAATTAAACGTTACCCACTTTATTCAAAAACCAATTGCAGAAATTTATATATTGCCAGAGCTTATAATGAATTATAACCAACCTACTAATGGCCAATAGCCTACTGAAAATTGAACTAAGATTTTTTTTTTTTTTTTTTTGAGACAGAATCTCACACTGTTGTCCAGCCTGGAGTGCAGTGCAATGGACTGCTGGTGCAATCATGGCTCACTATAGCCTTGGCCTCCAAAACTCAAGCAAACTTCCCACCTCAGCTTCTGGAGTAGCTGGGACAACAGGCATGCACCACCAAACTCAGATTATTTTTAAATTTGTTTTTTAGAGATAGGGTCTCACTATGTTGCCTACCTAAGCTGGTCTCAAATTCCTGAGCTCATGTGATTCTCCCACCTCAGCCTCCCAAAGTGCTGGGATTATAGGCATGAGCCACAGTATCCAGTCCTAAGGTGTTATACTAAAGATAATTTCTTAGGGTCTTAAAAGTGGAAGACATGAGTATATGCCTCACAGTTCCCAATACTGAGGTATGAGAAAGTGGGATGTCTACACTCATTATTTTATTTTTTTTTATTTATTTACTTTGAGACAGAGTCTCACTCTGTAGCCCAGGTTAGAATCTAGTGGTATGATCTCGGCTCACTGCAACCTCTACCTCCCAGGTTCAAACAATTCTCTGCCTCAGCCTCCTGAGTAGCTGGGATTACAGGCACCTGCCACCATGCTGGGCTGATCTTCGTATTTTTAGTAGAGAGGGGTTTCACCATCTTGGCCACGCTGGTCTTGAACCACTGACCTTATGATCCACCCACCTCAGCCTCCCAAAGTGCTGGCATTACTAGTGTGAGCCACTGCGTCTGGCCTGCACTTGTTATTTTTAAAACATCTTAAGTCCAGTCTCACTCCCTCCAGCAGGTACACAACAAAACACAGACTGAAGGTCACTTTGTTTTTATATAAGCACATAAAAACATAAGAATAGCAAACAGGAGCTGAAAAGTTATTCTCCATTCCATAACTGAAAATGACTCAAAATGATCATAAGCTAAGCTATTGTGATCCATGTGTATGAGACAGAGAAGTTGAAAAGGAGTCTAATACTTGAGATAAAGATCTCATTGTTATATTTTGTGGATAAATTAAGGAGACTCATACTAAAGATGCTTTCTAAATACTCTCTCTTAGCTCTTCATTGAAATAACCATCATAATTTTTTTTTTTTTTTTTTTTTTTTTTTTTTTGAGTCGGAGTTTTACTCATGTTACCCAGGCTAGAGTGCAATGGCGCGATCTCGGCTCACTGCAACCTCCGCCTCCTGGGTTCAGGCAATTCTCCTGCCTCAGCCTCCTGAGTAGCTGGGATCACAGGCACGCACCACCATGCCCAGCTAATGTTTTTGTATTTTTAGTAGAGACGGGTTTCACCATGTTGACCAGGATGGTCTCGATCTCTTGACCTCGTGATCCACCCGCCTCGGCCTCCCAAAGCGCTGGGATTACAGGCTTGAGCCACCGCGCCCGGCCACCATCATAATTTTTTATACACAATTAGAAAAGTGAGCAATCTTTATTAAGATCTCTGTAATTGCTGGGTATGGTAGTGCACACCTATAACCCCAGCACTTTGGGAGGCTGAGATGGGTGAATTGTTTGAGCTCAGAAGTTCAAGAACAGCCTGGGTAACATGGCAAAACCCTGTCTCTACAAACGATACAAAAAATTAGCCGGGCATGGCAGCACGCGCTTGTAGTCCCAGCTACTTGGGAGGCTGAGGTGGGTGTTCACTCCAGCCTAAGCTGTCAGAGGAGACCCTGTCTTAAGAAAAAAAAAAAAGATTTCTGAAGTCTAAAATTCATAGTGCTACAGGCATAAAGACTTAAAGGTTAATTCTCTTTTGGGTGCAAAATACGTAATGCTTCTCTCATCAAACCAAGGAACACATTCTGAAGCACATCATGTAAGCGTCTGTGATCAAATATGAAGTATTTTTGTATTTGTTTTACATAAAACAGTGTGACCTTTGATTCCCACTCTGTGGTTTGCTTTAAACTGTTGTTCTTTTCTCAATGGTTGTGCTTTCTATTACATGCTGTCATTTAGATCCACTCTGTCATTCCTATTATTAGAATTGTTTTGTTATATACTTCACAATTCAAAAGGTTAGTGGTTATGAGAATACCTTATAATCAGCATAAAGTTTACCAGCCATCATCAAAATTAACCCTCATACACATGAAAAAAAAGAGCTCACTTGACAAACATGAAGGGGGCAGCCCCTTGATATGAAAGAATCTTTGAATGTGACAAGGAGCTGACTCAAGTTTTCATAGGGAATAATATTCTTTTCATGAGAAGAAGCCTCAGAAATGTTCAAAGATGCAAAGGGAGGTCAGTGTAGGTAGAATGATGCAAATCACAGAGAACCCAGAAGTCACTGTTTAAAACATGGAAAGCTTCTTCCAAATGTGGTAGTAATTTGATAACAGATTTGAAGCTAGCTAACAAACTTAAAATATTTAAAATTGGAGAAGTACAAGCACTACAATCATTACAATAGAAAATATAATTCAGGAGAGAAATCTGAACAATTACTACACATAATCACAACTCTCTGAGATTTCAGAGGTACTCACTTTAGCAGCACTAATAACTGTGGCAGTGTAAGACTGAATGTTGTCTCCACAGGCTCCACCACGGGACTGATGACATCGAATCAACTGAGAAAAAGAGAGAGAGAAAAACAGAAGGTCATTTCTATTACTCGATTTAACTCTGCAGGCTATTAGGATAGAGCTTATTCACCATGCATAGTGATGGTGATGGGATGGAATGTTTGCATGAGCGTATTTCAGACAAACAGCTAAAAGCGCTGCTGAGACATTTTTACCCCTTTTTATAATCTACTGGTGCCACTCAGGCAGTTTCATGCTCAACTACAGTTTTAATTACAAGATGAATAGTCTTTAAGAATCTATAAACTCTGAAATGGTAGGATTGGGGTCTGATGGCCTTTCCACAAATAAATTTTAAAAACATACTCAAAGGACTTACACATGACTTCCTAACTTAAATCTCTGACATGTTAACAAATTATATGTTTTATCCTGTTAATTCCTCCACAAAGATTATAAAACATAAAAAGTAGACAAAAGATTTTGCCATATTTGCATTTTCAATTGTGTCGACGGAAAAGTGTTACAATTATGTGTAAATCAACTATGACACGTATACTAGCTGTCCACTTCAGAGAGCTTAAGCTTTTCCCATTAGGAATAAAAAAGACATATCCTTATTTGTGGCTGACATGAATAAAGCAAACTGCCAATTTTCAAAGTGAATCCCTACTTTGAGATACATGATTATTTCATATGCTAAGTAATCAACCAGGATTAAATTCACCACTGGTCCTCACTTCCTACATTTAGTAAAAAATGTCATTAGCCAGATTTGTATGTTTAACATTTTTAAAAAACAAAATGACAAGGTTAGAGTATTAGAACCACACATCATGAGTTTTTTAAAACCTTTGGAACTCACAGAGAATCTGTATCTCCCAAAACATAAAAATTAAAAATGCTTTACATAGTTTAAAACCAGATCCTCTGATGAAGACTGATATGTAATTCTTTTATTCTTAATTCAAAATTTTCTTCATCACTGACATTGTTATTTTAAATATCCCTGAAAGCAATAGTAATATATTATAATAGAATGGAAAACTCTTAAAAGTATGATATGATGCAAAGTCAAGATTTTTTTTTTAGGCCATCTGTTATGTCACACTGAATGACTGCTTAAGTAGATTTCAAAAAGAGAAGTGAGGAATTTTCCAAATGATAGGTGGTCATCAAATGTGGTTTCACATAGAGTGATCATTTTAGCAAACAGAATCTTTTTCTCGCTCACTCATTCAACCACAAATACACATTCGAAGGATTATGAAAATTATTCCTCTGCTGCCTCCTGCTGCATGAGCAAGGAAAGAAAGGTTATTGCTTATTCTCTGCTTCTGGCAATTAAAATACTCAAGGACAAACATATAAAAACAAACAACACTCTTACCTTCCTTTCCTTCTTATTTTTTTTTCCCCCCCGGAGGCAGAGTATCACTCTATCACCCAGGCTGGAGTTCAGTCGTATCATTTCAGCTCACTGCAACCTCTGCCCCTCGGGTTGAGGCAATTTTCCTGCCTCAGACTCTCAAGCAGCTGGGATTACAGGCATGCACCACCACACCTGGCTATTTTTTTGTGTGTGTATTTTTAGTAGATATGGGGCTTCGCCATGTTGGTCGGGTTGGTCTCAAACTCCTGACCTCAAGTGATCCATCCACCTTAGCTTTCCAAAGCACTGGGACTACGGGCGTGAGCCACCATGCCTGGTCCTATTCTTACCTTTCAAATTCAACTACAACTGAGTCAGTAGTTCTACATAAAAGTAACTAAGTCAGAAATTTTGGTCTAAAATTTAGAATCATCAGAAAATTACATTTGCATCTTGGTTCAACAAAATTAAAGACAGGTCAGAATTTTCCACAGTGCAAAATTATATCAAATCAACTAGTTTCCAGGAAATATTATTAAGAAAAAGAAAAATAAAAAGTTTCCCAAAGAGCGTATATACTATGTTATTTTTGTGAAAGAAAGGATTGGTCAAGAACCATTTCATGTTCACCTCCTCCACACAGGAGAACCAAAATAATGCATGGAGAGTCACGCTTCAAATACATTGTCCAAGGAAGAAGACTAGAATTCATCAGAGAAGTAACAGGAAACAGCAAAAGTGGATAGGAGAAAGAAGACAGCCTGCTTGGCTAGGATAGGCTGAGAGTGACTTCCTAACACAAGGAAAGGATAAGTAAGAGAACTCCAGCAGCCCACTTCCCCCACCATTGAATCATGCAATCTTAGCCAGAGGAGAGACCCTCAACCCTCCCAAGCCCTGAAACTTAACATAGGGAGATGTTGGGAGACTGCTGAACAGAACTGCTACAGGGAGGGTCCTATACACTTTCTGAGACCTAAGTGGCTATAGCAAGACACCATTGTCTTTTCTTTTTCTTCTTCTTTTTTTTTTTTTTTTTTTAAAGAGACAGGGTCTTACCACATTGCACAGGCTGGAGTGCAGTGGCTATTCACAGTTGCCATCCCACTACTGATCAGCATGGGAATTTTGATCTGCTCTATTTCCAATCTGGGCTGATTCACCTCTCCTTAGACAACCTGGTGGTTCCCCACTCCTGTGAGGTCACCGTATTGATGCTGAACTTAGTGCAGACACCCAGTTGCATAGTGCACTACAGCCCAGAACTCCTGAACTCAAGCAATCTTCCTACCTCTGCCTCCCAAGTAGCTGGAACTACAGGCACAAGCCACCATGACCAGTAAGACACCATCTTCAAACCTAGTTATTGGCAGATGGCATGCTGCGCTGGGGCCTAGCAGTGCTGGGACTGAGATGTTAAAAAAACAAACAAACAAACAGCTCAGAGGCCAGGCACAGTGGCTCACACCCGTAATCCCAACACTTTGGGAGTCCAAGATAGGCGGATCACAAGATCAGGAGTTCAAGACCAGCCTGGCCAACATGGTGAAACCCAGTCTCTACTAAAAATACAAAAATTAGCCAGGCATGGTGGTACATGCCTGTAATCCTAGCTACTCAGGAGGCTGGGGCAAGAGAATTGCTTGAACCTGGAGGTGGAGGTTGCAGTGAGCTGAGATCAGACTACTGCACTCCAGCCCGGACAGTAGAGCAAGACTCAGTCTCAGAGGGAAGAAAAAAAAAAAAAAACCTCAAGCTGTCACTGCTGAAAATAGGGTGTGATCTGGGCACACTCCCGCAGTAGGGGCTGAGAATCAAGTAAAGCATGGGCTGTAGCAGCTACCAATGCAGGAAAGCAAGTGCTACCAGGACAGAGACGAGACATGCATGGGTTGCCACTGAGACTTGGTTGTGAGCTGGGCAGAGGCTACTACAGCCAGGGATGGGGGTTAGACAGGTATATGCCATTGCCACCAGGACTGGGAGGTGAGCCCCACTGGGACTGGGGTGTGAACGAGACACATTTTCTCCACCCACCAGCCTAGCTGTGGCTACTGAGGCCAGACCTAACCTCTCCAGAGGCAGCCACTCTCCCAAGAACTGTTCCTAGGATTACCCTGTTCCCACCCACCATAGCTGGTATCTGTTCTCACTGCTGCAGAGCCTGAGAACAATCCTACCCAGCCTAGTTCTGCCCTCAACCCGCCAAGACAGAACACATAACCCAGGGTCCCTGGATTGCCCAACCCAATCCACTTCTTTGGGTATATAAGCACTACTCTAGGGAGTCTAAAGCTTGGCCTTATCTCCCTACCACTGCCCCCACAGCTGGCACCTACCTGGAAGCTCCAACTACAGGCCTGAAGACTGACTCCTGTAGCCCCAGACCACTGCAGCCACCACCAACACCAACACACACCACCAGGTACAAAAAGAATCATCTTGCCACTGCTACTATTATCACGATGTCACACTGGCTACCCAGGGGCCCAAGACCCAGCCCACCCACATCATTAACCACCGCCACTGCCAGCATCCAAGCAAGCTACCTGGAGGACCAAGAATCAGCCCACTTGTAACCACCAATATAGGTGCCAATGTACATCACTCTGGGGCACAAGGATAGGCATACTTAGCCCAATGCTGCCACCACTGCATACTGATGAACAGCCAACTTGGCATCCCAGTCTCCAGCAAAACTTCACCACAGCCACCACTAATAACCACACCCTAATTCATTAAGTAAATAATAGATACCCCTAATGATGTATACAGCAAAAAAAACAAAAAACAAAAACAAAAAAAAACAGACTACATTACTGTACACACCCAGAATCAAGACCAAGACCAAGTTGCCCTACCCAACCAGTACTATAGATACATCTTCATCCATAAAAAAGTCCTCTATGAAAATAAATGTCAAAATATGAAGAGGTAACTGTTGCACCAGATGTGCAAATATCAATGTAATGATACAGGAAACATGAAAAATGAAGAAAATGTGATGCCTCCAAAGAAACACAATTCTCCAGCTTCAGATTCAATCAAAAAGAAATTTGTGAAATCCCAGACATAGAACTCAGATAATTTAAAACAATCTTGTGAGATACAAGAAAATTCTGAAAAATAATGCAGATATATCAGAAAAACAATTCAGAATATAAATGAGAAATTTACCAGAGCGATTGATATTTTTTAAAAGAATCAAATAGAAATTCTGGCCAAGTACAGTGGCTCATGCCTGTAATCCCAGCACTATGGGAGGTCAAGGTGGGAAGACTCCTTGAGCCAAGAAGTTCAAGACCAGCTTGGGCAACATGGCAAGACCCTATCTCTACTAAAAAAAAAAAAAAATTAGCCTAGTGTGGTGGCGCACACCTGTACACCCAGCTACTCAGTCAGGAAGCCGAGACAGGAGAATCACTTGATCCATGGGGGTCAAGGTTGCAGTGAGCCATGATTGCACCACCGAACTTTAGCTTGGATGACACAGTAAGACCAGTGAGATCCTGTCTCTTAAAAAAAAATTAAATTTTTAAATTTTTTAAACATAAAATATAATAAACATAAAAATTTAAAAAAGAAATTCTGGAAGTGAAGAATATATTGGAGGAAACAGAAAACACATTAGAAAGTTTTAACAATTCACTACATCAGGCAAAAGAGAGAATCTCAGAACTTGAAGATAGATCTTTTAAAAACAATTCTAAAGTTCATATAAAAAAAAAAAAAAAAAAAAGGCCTAAACAGCCAAAGCAGTCCTAAGTAAACAGAACAAATCAGGAAGCATCAAACTATACTATAAGGCTGCGGATTTCAAACTGTACTACAAGGCTGCAGTAACTAAAACAGCATGGTACTGGTATAAAAATAGACAGAGCCTGGGCACAGAGGCACGTGCCTATAATCCCAGCACTTTGGGAGGCTAAAGTGGGTGAATCACGTGACATCAGGCATTCAAGACCAGCCTGGCCAACATGATAAAACTCCATTTCTTGGTGCTTCTCATTTTCTGATAATTTTTCTCTTGTTAAATAAATGTATTAAAAGATATTTTCATAAAATAAAAAAAAAAAAAAAAAAAAAAAAACAAAGAAAAAAAACTCCATTTCTACTAAAAATACAAAAATCAGCCAGGTGTGGTAGCATGTGCCTGCAGTCTCAGCTACTCAGGAGTCTGAGGAGAGAGAATCACTTGAACCCAGGAAGCAGAGGTTGTAGTAAACAGAGATCACAACACTGCCCTCCAGCCTGAGCGACAGAGCAAGACTCTGTCTGAAAAAGAAAAAGATACATAGATCAATAGAACAGAATAGAGAACTGAATAATGTCAGATACTTAAAAGCAACTGATCTTTTTTGTTAACAAAGTTGACAAAAATACAAAAAGGAGAAAGGACACCCTATGCAATAAATGGAGCTGAGAAAATTGGGTAGCCATAGCAAAAGAACGAAACCAGACCCCTCAGCATATACAAACATTAATTCAAGATGGATTGAAGATCTAAATGTAAGACCTGAAACTATAGAAATTCTAGAAGAAAACCTAGAAAAAAAAAAACTCTTCTAAACATTGTCCTAGACGAGGAATTTATGACAAAGACCCCAAAAACAAATGTAACAAAAATAGACAAATGAGGCTTAATTAAACTAAAAAGTTCCTGCACAGCAAAAGAAATAATTGATAAACAGACAAATTACACAAAGGGAGAAAATATTTGTAAATTGTACCTTCAACTGAGAATATACAAGAAACTCAAACAACTGAACACGAAAAGAAACAAACTCCATGAAAAACCCCAAAGGACATAAATAGACATTTCTGAAAAGAAACGTTAAGTGACCAACATAGAAAAAAATGCTCAGCATCACCAATTATCAGAGAAATGCAATTAAAAACCACACCAAGCTATCATCTTACACCAGTGAAAATGGGTTTTTTTGATTTTTTTTTGAGACAGAGTTTTGTTCTTATTGCCCAGGCTGGAGTTCAATGGCACGATCTCAGCTCACTGCAACCTCCACCTCCCAGGTTCAAGCGATTCTACTGCCTCAGCCTGCCAAGTAGCTGGTATTACAGGCATGCTCCACCACACCCAGCTGATTTTCTGTATTTTGAGTAAAGACAGGGTTTCACCATGTTGGCCAGGCTGGTCTCAAACTCCTGACCTCACATAATCCACCAGCCTCAGCCTCCCAAAGTGCTGGGATTATAGGCATGAGTCACAACACCTGGCCGAAAATGGCTATTCTTAAAAAATCAGAAACAGATATTCTATTGAATATGTAAAATATGCATGAATATTTAGAAAAGGGGATCCTTATACACTGTTGGTTGAAATGTAAATTAGTTCAATCTCTATGGAAAACAGTTTGGAGATTTCTCAAAGAACTAAAAATAGAACTACCATGCCACTCAGCAATCCCACCACTGGGTATCTAAAGGAAAAGAAATCATTTTAAAAAGGACCTGTACTTGTATGTTCATTGCAGTGCTAGTCACAATAGCAAAGTCATGGAACCAAACTAAGTGTCTATCAACAGTTGACTGAATAAAGAAAATATGGATATACACACCATGGAATACTATGCAGCCACTGAAAGAATGAAATTGTCCTTTGTGGCAACATGCATGGAGCTGGAGGCCATTATCCTAAGGGAACTAACTCAGAAACATAAAATCAAAAATAGCATGTTCTAACTTATAAATGAGAGCTAAACAATGGGTGCATATGATGATGAAAATGGAAATAATAAGACAGTGGGGACTCCAAAAGGGGGAGGGTGGGAGGCAGCTGATGGTTGAAAAATCACTTACTGGGTACAATGTTGAATATCTGGGTGATAGATATATTAGAAGCCCAATCACCACCCTTACACAATATACCTATGTAATGAACATGCACATGTTCCCCATGAATCTTAAAAGAAAACAAAACCAAAAAAAGATATATTGCTTCTCAAGATTTTATAGTCAAAGAACATTTTCACTGAAGGAGATTGTTACCCCAAAATTCAATTCAATTTTATAATTCCATACTCAGCCCCAAAGCTATAACAATTAGAAACTAATAAATGCTAGCTCTTATGAAAATACTATGTGGCCAGGCACAAAGGCTCACACCTGTAATCCTAAAACACTGGGAGGCTGAGGCAGGCGGATCACAAGGTCAAAAGATCAAGACCATCCTGACCAACATGGTGAAACCCCGTCTCTACTAAAACAATACAAAAATTAGCTGGGTGTGTGGGCACATGCCTGTAGTCCCAGCTACTCGGGAGGCTGAGGCAGGAGAATCACTTGAACCTGGGAGATGGAGGTTTCAGTAAGCTGAGATCATGCCACTGCACTCCAGCCTGGCAGCAACAGAGCAAGACTCCATCTCAAAAAAAAAAAAGAAAGAAAGAAGGAAAAAAGAAAATTCTATGTAAGGACATTTATCTAGAAATATTTTCAAGATGAAGGTACATTTGATTCACAAACTCCTTGTGAAGGCCACTACGTTGTCTGGTCTCTGTACATGACACCAGATATTAACACGTGTTCCTGAAGAGGGAAAACAATTGGTGTCTATTCAGGCTATGCATCTATGAAGGGAGTTCTTTCCCCTCAAAGACAATATGTAACTATTCACATATTATCTCCACTTTCAAATGGGCAGTTCCCCACATGTAAGAACAGATCCACAAGACCCAAGGGACAATTTATACATCTTTGTCTTGGGTGTCTCCAGCACTCAAGGGAAATGCTTTACAGACATAAACGTTAGAAGATACCATTGTGTCACTGCACTTACTTGTATTCCTCCAGTCTTGTTAGAAAAAAGTAATTTGAAAGAGCTATTTTTACAAGATATACCAGAAAATCAAGAGAAAGGACAGGATGGAATATAAACACAGAATTCAGTAAGATGTAACATATCTAGTAGTTGCAGACAGACTCATGATTAAGATCTCAAAGTATTTATCCAGAAAAATAATTTTCTTCAGTAGTTTCTTGGTTTTTGCACATTCCAGAGGCTAGAGATCTAGTAGCCCTGTGGCTTTATCAAATAATTACTTTACTTACCACATCCTAACTTTGTCAAGAACTGAACTATTTCATACTAATTTATATGAATCCCAAGATACACTCATTAACTATGCAACCAGCAAAAATATAACCAAAGATAGTAGTCTTCTTTGAAATCTGTAATATGTTTTAGATTTCATTCTACATTCACATGCAGGGTAATTAAATTAAAAGAATTTTATCTTTCTTTTTGAAGACTCAAATTTACCTTTTCCCTTGAATTTGACATAAATAAAATTCGTAGTATATAAATACAATATCTTCACTTAATACGATGACCTTAATAAATAAATTGATAAATAATTGAAAAAGGCAACAGAAGGTGAACATATATGATGTAATTATTAAAACAAATGGCTGGGGCCAGGAGTGGTAACTCACACCTGTAATCCCAGCACTTTGAGAGGCTGAGGTGAGTGGATCACAAGGTCAAGAGATCAAGACCATCCTGGCCAACATGGTGAAACCCCATCTCTACTAAAAATATAAAAATTAGCCAAGCATGGCGGCATATGCCTGTAGTCCCGGCTACTCGGGAGGCTGAGGCAGGAGAATCACTTGAACCCAGAAGGCGGAGGTTGCAGTGAGCCAAGACAGTGCCACTGTACTCCAGACTAATGACAGAGCGAGATTCCGAATCAAAAAAAAAAAAAAAAAAAAAGGTTGAACCCTTGTTTAGATCTAGTTGTTAGCATATGGTTAATGTCAATTAAATTATTCTATACCCATGCTTCTAATCTACCAATGAAGATAGAAGTTACCTCTGTCTCCTGATTTCTAAAAAGTCAGAAACTACTTTCCTTAATATCACTACTGGGGTAATCTCAATGCTGCGCTCTAGTATTAATTAACAGGATAAAGTTCTCTCTATAAAACCAAGCTTAAAAAATTAAGGTTCTACAGAGTCTGGACTTAATGACAACTGTCAAATATTTATGAATCCTTAAAAGAATTCAATTATTAGTTGCACAATTAAAACCAAACCAAAGCAAATGAACTAGTAAGTTAAACATCTATTATTGGTAATCACCTATGGAGCATAGGTATTTATTATGGAAAGTACTTCAACACTTACTTCATTACAAATAATCCAAACACAGGCCACATCTTACCTTGTTTTCTGCATAAGCAAGCCAGCGGCTCCCAAGAGCAATAGGATTCATGTTTGGCCCTGGACATGGATAGCAGCCTGAAAAATTTCAAATGGCACTATTGAGAAATTTCTTAATAACTTTTCTACTGGTACATCATATGTCGATGCCAGAAAAATAGAAAAATCACATGCTTATATGTTTTCAAGTCTCGCATAAAATTCCCATAATACTCGTCATTATTTTGATAGTAAATAAGCTTCATTTTTTTCCTCCTCTGTTTCGTTTCTTTGGATTTTTAACTATGTCCCAATAAGAAACAAATCTGGAAAGAACTGGTCATCACTTTTGGCAAACACTGGGCATTTTATACAGTTATTCCTAAACAAGAGAATGAAGCTAAGAGGGGCCATTTTAAGTCTAACATTCATAAATCAAGGAAGGATTTTGGGAGAGGAGAGACGGAGGATATGATGGGTTCAGGAATGTAAGGGCAAAAGATAAATAAGACTATCAGACATGATACTGTGATGGGGAGAAAAAAGTATTTAACCACATTGAGGCCAATGAGGACAAGTAACTCTGAACAGCTGCCTCCACAGAAAGATGATGGGGAACTGCATAATCTTTTGTATTTATATTTCACTCAATATCATTCTTCTTGCTTCCAGTTTTAGACAATAAAAACAGTTAATTGTTCTACGACATATATTTACCACTTATTTTCTATCTTCCTCCAGCTTGATTAGAAGGATATGTAAATTGAAGAATTTGTCTGTTTTCTTCACCGCTCAATCTCCCCTACACGCCACTCGACAGTCATTCTGACCATGGTCCTGTTGCTGTGCTCAAAAGCACTAAAGAAGCATACCTTACTGTTGCTTCCAGTAAACAGCCATTTTCAGCTCGGCTCCCTAAATTGCCATCTATTCTGAATCATCATCTTAAAAAGAAAATAATAAACTTATAGAAGAGACAGACTCCAAAAGAAAGTCTACATAAATAAAAGCTTTCTCATTTTATTGCTCACTTTTTAAAAAACTGCTCATTTATGCTACTGTTTGAAGGAGTATGTTTGCATTGCTTTGGGTTTCTGGAAAACAGACCTCAGGTTAACTGTAATATTACTATTATCTACTGAATGCATATTATATAAACGTATATAGAATAAAAATACACTAAAAATTATACAAAGGCAACATACTCTACTATAAATTGTGTAGTATTTACACAATAAATTACTCGAGTAAATTAATCTTATTCATGAAAAATATACTTTTATACATGAGTCTGTATAATATATTCCTTAAAAATTTTAGAGCTGGAGAAATGAAAATAAATATCATCAAAAAAGTTTTCCTCCTTTTAAAACTTGTCATGAAAACAGAACCAAGTACCTGTGAACTGCAGTGTCACATTAGACACAGCTCATCCCGAATTAGCTTTAAAACTAAATAATCTGACTCTCAATCAATTCTGATAACCACTTTAACCTCACACATATAAAAGGATCCTAAGAGAAAATGCAGTTTACAATTCTTCATTTCATCTTTTGAGTCCATATTTTTAGAGTTCAGTGGACCTCAAGAATTACATTGTATTTTAATGAAAGCAACTGTTTTCCTGCTTACCAAAAGAATGCTTTAGAGCTAGAATCAGCAGAACATAAGTCACTCAGCACTATCCCAACCTTACAAGCATGACTCCTTGAAAGATTAACCTTTGCCTCTAGGTAAACTCTGAAAACAAGTAGTTGGGCAGACATGAATCTCTATAATACTAGGCCTAATTCTAACACATTTACAATGTTTTTGAACAAAGAAAGAGAGAACTGGATGGTAAAAGAACTCATTTCCCAATTTTAATGAAGGTAAAAAATTTTTAGAAGCACACTGTATTTTTCCATTACTAAAAAAGTAATTAAGAAGGCACACAAGCATGACGTAATTTTAGATGGTATCCTCCCAGAAAGTGTTCCTAATGGAGAGGTGACCTGAACTTGTTTCAAAAAACAAAAAACTGAACTACTCTCTGTGACACTTTGCCTTATTTTTCCTGGCAAGGACAAAGTAAAAATTTCAGCCCTTTAAATTTAAAAAAAAAAAAAGGTATTTACATTTATAGTCAACTGATTTTCAACAAGAATTCCAAGACAAGTCAAAGGTTAAAGAAGTCTTTTTAACAATTGGTGCTGGGTCTACTGGATATCCAAATGCAAAGGCATCTGGATGGGGATGAAGCTGGACCTCTATCTTAATCACATAGAAAAATGGATCAAAGGCTTAAATATAAAAGTTAAATAATTAAATCCTTAGAACAAAATATTGTAAATTTTCATGACCGTGGATTAGGCAATGATTTCTTATATATGACAACAGAAAAATTGGACTTTATCAAAACAAATGCAAACTTAACATGCTTTAAAGGACACCATCAAGAAAGTGAAAAGACAACCTAAAGAATGAGGAAACATTTTTTGCAAAAAATGTATCTGATAAGTGACTTATATCTACAATATAAAATAACTATTACCATTCAACATTGAAAAGTCAAATAATTCAATTTAAAAATGGACAAAGATATACAAATGGCAAATAAGCACATTAAAAATGGTCAGTGCCCACCAGGCACAGTGGCTCACACCTGTAATCCCAGCACTTTGGGAGGCCAAAGTGGGTGGCTGACAAGGTCAGGAGATTGAGACCATCCTGGCTAACATAGTGAAACCCCATCTCTACTAAAAATACAAAAAAATTAGATGGGCATGGTGGCACACACCTGTAGTCTGAGTCTCAGCTACTCAGGAGGCTGAGGCAGGAAAATTGCTTGAACCCAGGAGGTGGAGGCTGCAGTGAGCTGAGATTGTGCCCCTGCACGCCAGCCTGGGCAACAGAGGAGACTTCATCTCAGAAAAAAAAAATGGTCGCTGCCGGCCAGGCGCAGTGTCTCGCGCCTGTAATCCCAACACTTTGGTAGACCAAGGTAGGCGGATCATGAGGTCAGGAGTCCGAGATCAGCCTAACATAGTGAAACCCTGTCTCTACTAAAAATACAAAAATTAGCTGGGAGTGGTGGCACGCAGTTGTAATCCCAGCTACTCAGGCAGAAGAATCACCTGAATCTGGGAGGCAGAGGTTGCAGTAAGCTGAGATTGCCCCAGCCTGGGTGAAGAGCAAGACTCCATCTCAAAAAAAAAGTCAGTGTCATTAGCCATCAAAGAAATTCAAATCAAAATTACAAAAACTTATAGCCAAATGACCATACCCAAGAGAACATATAATGTTCACCAAAAAACTTGCACACTAGTGTTCATACAAGCATTATCTACAACAGCCTAAAAGTAGAAACCAACCAAATATCTATCAACTAATGATCAGATAAAATGTGGCATATATATGCAATGAAATATAGGAAAAGAAAGGAAAACCTGATAGATACTGGACGGTGGAGAAACACTGATTATCAGTGAAAGACACTAGTCATGAAAGACCACATATTGTATGATGTCCAAAAAAGATTATGAACATCTTCCCCAGAAAAACATACAAGCACATAAAATATTAAATATCATTTCAGAGATTTGTTTAACCATCACACAGCTGATTAATGACCCTCTTAAGGTTTTATGAGCTTTGAGTTTAAAACTCCTATTTTATTGTTGGTTTATTTTTCATGTATATGAAGCATACCATGAATTTCAGAGTACTGCCATTCTAAGACTCAGTGGGTGAGAATTGTGCGCAGAGAATAAGTCACACGTTAGTTCACTGCACACATATTCCTTGAGTGTCCACTATGTATCCTGCACCAGCACGTGCCCTGAAAACATCATAGTGACCTTGTCCATGTTATGCGGAACCCAGAAAAACAAAGATAGGTTTAACTTTTAATGTAAGCTGAACTTAGAACTCAGACTAACCTAGTGCTGAATTCTCATAAATATCACAAACTTGTTTCTTCACATAAAAGCAAAGCTCCTCTTTCAAAAATTAAAGATAATTTTGCATTTTAAAGTAAAATTTGCATTTCCATTTGTTCTATTTATTATTCATCATTAATATAAAAGAACACACTAAAACCAAGAAATAACACAAAGATTGTAAGAAATAATTTTTCCTCTTCCAAGTAAATACAGAGGCCAATGGAACAAGATTGCCTACTGTATACTCCTTTGATCTCTCAGGAGACTTCATATCTACCTTTCAATTTAAGGATACTGAAAATGACTGCTAATGACATCTATCAGTCTTTGTCTTTTGTTTTCCTAATCATACCTGGTTTTGGATTTCCACATCAGACAGCTGCTCAAGGCGACTTTTTCTTTATATTGAAATACAAAGGTGTCTCCTTTCTCATCATATTGGATGTGTTCCATTAACAGTCCTCTATCAGCTCTCTTTACCTGTTCCCTCCACACTTTGGCACAAATTCCCATGATGCTTGATCTGATGGACACAGCTGTCTCTACTTATTTTACAGTCCTTTCATTGTATTCGTATATAACCAATGCACTAAGAAGGTAGTATGCAAAAGCTTTTCAAACTATTTTAGAAGATAACTGCTTGCATGATCAAAACAACACCCTCATTAAGTAGAAATCTTGTCACTCGACATGGGCTATGGTCCTACTTTAAGAACTAGGTACCAATCAATGGAGAAAAACTATGTGCTACAGGCAAATGAACTACCACAGATGCTATCTCAGTATGCCCTGTCCCACTCGCTCCCTATATCCCAATAATCTGTCCTCCAATCTCTGTATCCTATACCTTTCAGTCTAATGGGCAAAACCAGCTTACAAGCATGGGATTAACCTGACAAAAGTTTCGGTCTGTATAAAGGAACAGGGAGAAGATGGAGAAACTGGAGGAAAATAAGATTCTTTCAAGTTTGAAGTGACACCCTTTGTTCCTTAATTTCAAAAATCCAGTCATGGTGAATTTTGTTCGAAATATTGATATAAATCACTTTAGAAGAAGCTGTAATTTCAAAGAAAAGCAGCCAAGTTCTTTCATTCAAATATTTGCAGAATATAATCAATCTTACCAACTTAAAATCATATATCAGATACATAAATTTGACCCCAAGACTTTTCAAGTAAAATAATTTGTAACTAAGAATGACATATTTCCTAATGGAAGTATGAAATAAAATACATTACTACTATTGGTAAGGGTATCTGTAGATGAACAGGTAAAGGAGACCTGTAGTGAAATGCTACATCAAATTGTATCCAGAGTATAAAGAAAGAAATCACAAACATATGCTGCTGTTGCTTTCTGAATTTTTTCATATTAAGTATGTATTGAAATATAATATACATGTAAAATTACCCAAATCAACAAAGTGAACACATATTGAACACATACCAACCAAACAAAAAAAAGACATTATAGGCTCCCCAAAGCACCCTCTTATACTCCTTCCCTTTCAATCACTATTCTTCCCAAGGATATGCACTATCCTACTTTCTGACAACCATGTTAAAATTAAGAACATCTTCCCTAAAAGACCTTACTGGCTGGGCATGGTGGCTCATGCCTGTAATTCTAGCACTTTGGAAGGCCAAGGCAGATGGATCACCTGAGCTCAGGATTTCTAGACCAGCCTGGTCAACATGGTAAAACCCCATCTCTACTAAAAATACAAAAATTAGCCAGGCGTAGTGGAGCATGCCTGTAATCCCAGCTACTTAGGAAGCTGAGACAGGAGAATTGCTTGAGCCCAGGAGGCAGAGGCTGCAGTGAGCCAAGATCATGCCACTGCACTCCAGACTGGGCAAAAGAATAAGATTCCATCTCAAAAAATAAATAAATAAATAAATAAATAAAAGACATTACTGGGCTTATATACATAGTTTGTTACACTTATTTCCAACATTTATTCCCAAAAATGACAGAATGTACTTTGATTTACTACTCTTTTTTCAACATTTTAACCATTAAGTAACACCCATTTCAGATTTTATGAAATCCACACTGAATAGATTTTAAGGAATCCCCAACCCATGAGAGCCGTTATACAAACATTACTATGAGAGAATAAGTGATGGGTCAGGAATTACTGAATATTCATCACTGTGGACCTCCAGCCACTTGACCAGGACTTAATTAAAAGCTGCATGCCACTTTTAAAGTACCTTTCTATGGTACCAGAAACACTGCTGACCCCTCTAGATTTCTTCCTGTTGTGAAGATTCACAGGATACAAGAAAGACAAATGCTTTTAACAAAGCTTGTTTCCTCTATTCAGTGGTCCAGTAATTCAGGGGGATGTATACAGGAATACATGGCAAAGATGTCCCAAAAAGATATTAAGGAAAAAGGAAAGCCCAAAATTCAAAACAGAGTGCTAACAACTCAGTCTGCTGTTCACTTTTATCAAATTTGACTTATATTTTGTGCTTACTAAAAGTTTGCGAAATAGAAGATCTCATTTTCAAAGAGGAAATCCTTTAGATGGACAGGAAAGGTACTCAAGAGCTGATGCCTATAAAGACATAATTTTCTAACAAACTCATTCTTTACAAAATTTCTGTATTTACCCCAATGTGATTTGTAAGAGAAAAATTTCATTCATATATGCATATATATGTGTGTGTGTGTGTATATATATTCATTGCTTAAAATATTCACCAAACACTTTTAATTTGCAACTCAGACCTATAAAGATCTGTACTAATCCTACATAAATAATTTTCTTCCTCATCTGATAACTGTTGACAGAGTAGCACTACGTTTTCAGATATACTATTAACACAAACATTTTTGTTACCTAAGCGTTCTGAAAAAGAACTACTTGTGCTTTGAAACCAGAACCCCTAATTTTGATGAATGTATTCACCTTAAGTGAATTGGGTTTATTATGAAAAGAACAACAAAAAGTATCATTAATATTTTTATGTTGGCAAGAACATAACAGACACATACGCCTTGCATGATATAACCTTATATCATCAATCCAAAACAAACTGAGTACTCTTCCCCCAATGAGATTACTGTCTAGTGGCAAACAGATACAAAATGTATACAAGACAGAATGTAAGTGCCTTAAAAGACACAGAGATTACATACTACAAAAGCATTCCCAAAGGGTGTTAGGTAACAAATGAAGTCTGTTATCAAATAAACACGGGAAATAAAGAAACATATTAAATAAATTTAAAAAGACAAAATAGTAATCACCATTGCCAGTCTCAAGAGAAGGTAGCATTTCCTAAGCATATTTGACCAGGGCATCCTGATTTGCATAGTATGTTGAAAATCTAATAATGTTCTGCAGACAGAGAGTGGGAATTGTTATCTTTAGGAGATTTAAAAAGAGAAGTTACTGTAAGCTAAGGGGCTCAAGAAAGACTTCATGTAAGAATTACTATCTACACTGGGCCCAGAAAGATATATAGGATTAAAACATCGTAAGAGGGGGTATTAGTGAAAAGTTCATTCCAGTCAAGAAGACAAAGGAAAAATGTATCTCCAACAAAATGAGAATAATGAGTGGTTCAAATTAAATATGACATAAGAAGCATCGAAATTGAGTTGTAGAAAAGATTTAGCAAGGATGCTCATAAAGTAGGTTTTGGTGCACCAAAAACTTTGGGAGTTTCATTGGTAGTAAATGGACAAGATAACCATATATCTGTGTTCACTTTGGACTTTACATATGTTGATCAGAGTTAAGTCCAGTGGCAACTACGCAAATCAAAAGACTGCAGTTTGGATGATAATTATATAATCACTTGGTAATTTTTCTAAGTTCTCATCTTTCAGATGTCCATAATAAATATGTACAAATTAAATTCTATAATGTCTGCAATAGGCTTCAAAATAATTCAGAAAGGGGTATAAATGAAAATGATTGTCCATTATTTGATAGCTGTTGAAACTAGATAATAAATGCATGGGTGTTTTTAATATGACTTTTCTAGTTATATACATGTATGTGTTTCCCCAAATAAAAAGTTATTGTATATGGTCTTTACAGGAAAATAAATGGCATATCTGTGGCACTAAAAATGTAATTAAGATACAATATTTTTGCCATAGCACATGTTTACATAATAAGCCAAATTACTGAATATTGAAGACATTTATATATTTAAAATACATTTAACCACTTTAAGATGGCTAAAAATATACTTTTTCCTTCCAGAACTTTTAATTTCAAATAGCAATAAAAACTAAGAAGAATACATCCTCTATTCTCTCTTCCGCTTAAAACTTTGTTTTCACTCTTATCTCCGTCACATATGTTTTGAGAAGTTATAGTAAAATTGGTAATATGAAATTGCTAAATTGCTTTCTTTGAAAATATGCCAACCTCTATACTGATTCTGTCCATGTATTTTTTCCAAGGCTTTATATATTTACATTTTGTTTCATCATACAGAAAATCTGTACGTTGGCCCAAATGAGGACTTGCCACAAATTCTATTACAAAATCTCAAACAGCCAAAACTCCCACTGAAAAGCTGCAAATACTCTCAAATTACAAACACAAACAAAATTTTTAAAGGAAATTCTCCTTACAGTCTTATAGGTACATTTTTCCTTTGTCTTCTTGACTGGAATGGCCTTTTCACTAATACCCCTTTCTCCTTATGATGTTTAAATCCTATATATCTTTCTTGGCCCACTGTAGATAGTAATTCTTCACATGAAGTCTTCTTGACCCCCTTAGCTTACAGCAACTTCTCCTTTTAAATCTCCTAAAGATAACATTTCCCACTGTTTAAACTAAAATATGTTTATTTAACAGTATTGAAGGTTTTAAAACATTCTTTTAAAATGTAAGTCCATACTTGAAAAATATGTATTTTTTTTCACCTTTTGGTTAAATGACAGATACTCATGTTAGTAGAAACAAATTTTGCTCATATGTAAAGGTAAAATGTACAAGATAAAAGTATGGTATGTTAAGCAATTTAACAACTGCTTTGAAAGCATGAAATAGCTACATGAAACTAAATCACAATTTCTCAAGGAGAGTATGTAAGGAGAAAGGTAACCTACAACAAAGCTATGAAGAAAATGTGTTAGAAAGTTGAAAATATATATCATACAATTATATTACTCAATGAGGACATCCACAGAATCACAATTACCAAAACTGAAAACATTAAATACTGTTGAGATATTTACAGTTAGTTTTCTGATTGTGTCAAGTAAGTTGTATAAACCCAAATGCATATCAAGGGGAAAAAAATTTGGTACATACTTGTGACAAAGAATTTCTTTGTGAAAGTACAGCTATCAAAGGCAGCAATTTTCTCCTGCAAGACTACGACAAGAATCCTAAAATTAGAAGTAAAAAAAAAATACAGAAAGAAAAAAAGTGAATGTGAAATTCAATAAGTGGAATCAGAAATGCATTATATCATCTAGATGAAAACAAATGCCTATTAATGCAATTTGAAAATTAAGCATTTCCTATAATATTTAGGCTAGGAATTTCTGCCTCTTAAAATGTAAAAATATAAACCAAAAAGAATCCTATATATAAGTAAGACAGAGATGAGTAGAAGACAAGTCATGAAAGAAAAAACTACCACCTCAAAAAATGTTTGTCTTTTAATGAAGTTTTGTTTTGGCCAGGTGTAGTGGCTCATGCCTATAATCCCAACATTCCTGGAGGCTGAGGCAGGAGGATCACTTGAGACCAGGAGGTCAAGACCAGCCTGGGCAACATAGGAAGACCCTGTCTCTATAAAAAATAAAAATAAAATAAATTAGCCAGATGTGGTGGTATGAGCCTGTAGTCCTAGCTACTCAGGAGGCTGAAGCAGGAGGATCACTTGAGCCCGGGAGGTCAAGACTGCAGGAAGCTATGATTGTACCACTGCACTCTAGCCTGGGCAAGATCTCGTCTCTAAAAATATATATGCATAAAGTTTTGTTTTCATTTATTTTTGAATTGAGTAAATCTACATTAAGAATGGATAACATTAAGCACAGCACAGTGTTGCATGAGTGTGATCCCAGCTACTCAGGAGGCTGAGGCAGGAGGATCACTTGAGCCCAGGAGATTGAGACCAGCCTGGGCAACATAGTGAGGTGTTGTCTCGAAAAGAAATGGAAAAAAAAAAGGATAAAAAAGATAGTAAATTGTTGGCTATCTACTAAAAGTGTTTCCCAGTGATGTTTTAGTCATGGTATTAAACATAAAATGGATTTATGTAACCTATCACTTTAAGTCTAAATGACTGATACATATAAATCTAAGACAACTGCTACTCAGTGTAAACAGGTCATTTCTGATGACTCAATATAGTAAAATTCACTAAGAATCTGTAAAAGCAGTATTTTTCCCAATGCCCAAGATTTATAAATAATCAGAAAATAATTTAGTTATAAACACATTATTAAAGCAAAATTTCTAAAATATATCCAAAACCACTACTTTATGTTGTGTTGTTCCTTTCAGGACATTAATATAAATAGCCAAGCTTAATATTTACTTCAAAAAATCAAATAAAGATGATAATTGTTAATAAATATTTAACAAACTAATAGCTTATTTTTCCAACTTGGAGGCTGGTAAATCTGGGCAACAGATGCTAATATGAGTAAGAAAAAAACAAAAAAATGTGTTATTTAATATGCGTGCTTTGTTAATTTTGTTCATTTTTTTTTTAATTGTACTTTAGGTTCTGGGGTACACGTGTAGATCATGCAGGGCTGTTGCACAGGTACTTACATGGCAAGGTGGTTTGCTGCCTCCATCCCTCCATCACCTATATCTGGCATTTCTCCCCATGTTATCCCTCCCCAACCTCCCTATCACACACTGTCCCTCCCCTAGTCCTGCCCCAACAGACCCCAGTGTGTGATGCTCCCCTCCCTGTGTCCATGTGTTCTCATTGTTCAACACCTGCCTATGAGTGAGAACATGTGGTGTTTGATTTTTTTGTTCTTGTGTCAGTTTGCTGAGAATGATGGTTTCCAGATTCATCCATGTCCCTACAAAGGACACGAACTCATCATTTTTTATGGCTGTGTAGTATTCCATGGTGTATATGTGCAACATTTTCCTTGTCCAGTCTGTCATTAATGGGCATTTGGGTTGGTTCCAGGTCTTTGCTATTGTAAACAGTGTTGCAATGAACATGCGTGTGCATGTAACTTTATGACAGAACGATTTGTAATCCTTTGGGAATGTACCCAGTAATGGGATTGCTGGGTCAAATGGAATTTCTATTTCTAGAGCCTTTAGGAACTGCCACTCCCAGGAGTGTAAATTAGCTCAACCACTGTGGAAGATACTGTGGCAATTTTGTTCATTTTTAAAAACAGAACAATTTAATTTACTGATGCAGAATAATTCTAATGAGTGACTACTGTTAAATCCTTGTGATTTTTTTTTCTAGCTGGGCCTGTTAAAACCTTTTCTAGGCCGGGCGTGGTGGCTCACGCCTGTAATCCCAACACTTTGGGAGGCCAAGGTGGGAAGATTTAGATGAGGTATCTAAGGGCTAAAGATCAAGACATTTACCATCCTAGGGCTTCAGTTTGCTCAAATGGAAAAGGAAAGTGCTAAGTGATAGAAGAGTCTTAAGGTTCCTTTCTCCTCTAATGTTCTGTGATTAATTTGTCATTAGCACTAGAAGTCAGATAGAAGTTCAAGATAGATTTGAATATTTTCCCACCAACTAAATGAAATAAACGTTAAGGATAAAAATCAGCCTAGTCCCTATTTTAGTGCCATTGTGAAGTATGAAGGAATAAAAAATATTTTAAATCATTTTTTATAGTTCAGGAACATGATTTTCAAAAGTTTTGGTGGGTTCGTAAAGCAAAATTACATTTCACATCATAAATCAGCATATACATCATACATATAAAAAGCTGTATTAGGCCGGGCGCGATGGCTCACGCCTGTAATCCCAGCACTTTGGGAGGCCGAGGCGGATGGATCATGAGGTCAAGAGATTGAGACCATCCTGGTCAACATGGTGAAACCCCGTCTCTACTAAAAATACAAAAAATCAGCTGGGCATGGTGGCGCATGCCTGTAATCCCAGCTACTCAGGAGGCTGAGGCAGGAGAATTGTCTGAACCCAGGACGCGGAGGTTGCGGTGAGCCAAGATTGCGCCATTGCACTCCAGCCTGGGTAACAAGAGTGAAACTCCGTCTCAAAAAAAAAAAAAAAAAAAAATTGTATTAAAAGATTTCTCAAAACAATACTTAACTGTTTTAAGTTTGCTCTGATACTTTCTATTTATTTCCATTTTGTTTTACAAATGCTCATTGTAACTCACTAAACTGAATTCACAGTCCCCTAATGGATCAAGACTACAAGTCTGAATACAATCATCAAGAAATCGTAGTGCTATTCCACTGAACAGAATTCAGAAGGTGTTTCCTTGAGATTTTTAAAAATAAATCTAAGTTAGTCATTGAAATTGGTAAAGTTCTCCATGCCAAGGAGAGCATGTTTCTTATTTTATACGAGAAACATATGAAAAAATCCTTACCGTTTATTGCAATGAAGATCATAAATAGGTGTCTTAAACTGAATGGACTTGACCATCTCCCCAGTACGAAGTGAATACAGATCCACACAACAGTATGGTGGGCTTGTGCTAAAAAAGAAAAATGCCATTATTTTTTAAAAGAAGACCAATAATCTCTACATTTTCTTATTAACGTAATATTTGAACCTCTGATTAACAAGATATTAGTAAACTGATTCACAACTTACCCCAAAAATGATCATAATATATCCTTTATATTATGTCAACTTAGGAATGCAAAATTTGGCAAAGAAAAAATATCACCCACCAAATTAGTACTACACGGAAGAAAAATTATGTGATTAGGCCAGGCGAGATCACTCATGCCTACAATTGCAGCAGTTTGGGAGGTCGAGGTGGGCGGATCACAAGGTCAGGAGTTCTAGACCAGCCTGGCCAACATGGTGGAACCCTGTCTCTACTTAAAAAAATACAAAAATTAGCCAGGTGTGGTGGTGCATGCCTATAATCCTGTCTACTGTGAGGCTGAGGCAGGAGAATCACTTGAACCCAGGAGGTGGAGGTTGCAGTCAGCCAAGATCACGCCACTACACTCCAGCCTGGACAACAGAGCAAGACTCCATCTCAAAAAAAAAATAATAATAAATAAGAAAAATGGTATGATTACACCAATAAATATAGAAAATAATCTGATAAACTTCCAAGTCTATTCATAAGAAACATTTCCTTAAAATGATAAAGGGTACCAACCTTAAAACTAACAAAAGTTGGCGAACACTCATAAAATATGAAAAAGTTTGACCCTAAAAGCAGGATGTAGAAAAAAACGCTCATTATCACAATTTCTATTCAACATCATATGGAAGGTCTTATGCATGTCAAGAAAAGTAATTACTAGAAGGAAGAAATAAATCTGTCATTATTTGCTAAAAACTTGATTGTGTAAAAGCCAAAAATACCAATCTGTATGTAGAAATATATGTCATCTGTGCATAAACACACACACAAACACAAACACACACACACAGAGCCATATTCACAATAAAGACAAACTGTTAGAATATATGGATTTATCAAGGCTACTAAAGTATAACATACAAACATCAGGTATATTTTAATAAATTGAGAACAATTAGTAAAATTTTAACCCTTGAATATTTTGGAACAAATCTAAGGAAACATTTGTAACATATGTACACAAGAAATAAAATGGTTTAAAAAAAATACCTATGTAAGCTGGGTGGCTCATCACTATAATCCCAGCACTTTGGGAGACGATGCAGGCAGATCACTTGAGGTCAGTAGTTTCAGACCAGCCTGGCCAACATGGTGACACCCTGTCTCTACTTAAAAATATAAAAATTAACTAGGTGTGGTGGCAAGCACCTGTAATTCCAGCTACTAGGCAGGCTGAAGCAGGAGAATTGCTTGAACCTAGGAGGTGGAGTTGCCATGAGCCAAGATTGTGCCACTGCACTCCAGCCTGTGAGACAGAGTGAAACTCTGTCTCAAAAAAAAAAAAAAAAAAAAAAAACTAAAAGTAAAAAACCTATGTAAAAGCAAATAACATGGCCTAAAAGACTCTCTAAATTGATAGTTTAAAACCTCAGCAAAAATATACCAGAAATGAGATCTCATTCTAGAACATATGTGGAAATGCATTCCATATGATTAAGACTTATTGCAAAGATATAATAAAGAAAAAACCGTGTTCTAGACACAGGGACAGACAAAGAAACCAATGTTTCCAATTTAAGAAAGTTTTAAAAGAGCAGCTAGTTAAATTCAATAAAAGGAAATAAAAAATAAGGAATAAATAAGGAATAAGGAAATAAAAATGCAACAAGAATTCGATAAAACGAGTAAGCAATGAGGAGAAATCACTAAAGCTAAAATTTTGTTTTTTTAAAGATAATAAAATCAATAACTCTAGTCAAAGTGTTAAAAAAAATTACAGAAGGAACAAATAAGTAATATAATTAAAAAATGGAATATTCTGATAACACAGACAAATTCCTTAAAATGTACAAACTGCCACAACCAATCTACACAGGACAATTTGAATAGCCCAGTATCTAAAAAGAAATTGAATTCAAAACTTCTTGTAAAGAAAATCCTCAAAAATGCCTTCATCTCTAAGCTCTATAGATTAATCAAACAAAAAATTATACCTATCACACACAAACTGTTTCATAAGGTAGAAGAGTCACTTTCCAACATATTTTATAAGGTCAGCAGCACACATCCAAAAACTAAATAAATATATTGCAAGAAAATAAAAGATATGCTTGTATATCTATATGTCTCATAAATATATGTCCAAAACTCCTTAAGAAAATATTAGCAAATAAAATTGAGCAATACAAAACCAGGTGAAGTTTATCGCAGGAATGCAAGGCTGGTTTACTACA
Source organism: Sapajus apella (assembly GCF_009761245.1). Lineage (NCBI taxonomy): Eukaryota > Metazoa > Chordata > Mammalia > Primates > Cebidae > Sapajus > Sapajus apella. Next base: position 29,754,358 of record NW_022436952.1, read on the forward strand.
GAATATCTATTAATGTAATTCACCATATTCACAGGAAAAGGGGAAAACCACTATGATTACTGTCACATTATAAAGATACAGATGTGGCATTTTTAGGAATAAAAATGCAACACGCTTTTCAAGAGAAAAACACTGAACAAACCATAATCAGAATTAGAACCTGATAAAATGCATTGATAAAAAAAATCGATAGATGTAAGAATAAACACCTTCCCCGTAAGGTCCAGAACAAGGCAAAATTTTCTGATCTTATCACTCCTATTCAACATTGTATAAGAAATGTTAGCCAGTGCAATAAGTACAGGCAAATAAATCTAGACCATCTGGATTGTAAAGGTAGAAATAAAGCCATCACAGATAACATTATCTATTTACAGATAACATTATCTACATAAAAAAATCCCAAAGAATCTCTTCAGAAAGCTGTTAGAATTTTACCAAGGTTGCAGAATTCAAGGTCTACATATAAAATCATGTTTGTATAGAAATGAACAATTTGAAACTGAAAGTATTATTTGCAATAGCAAATACAAAATATGAAATTTTATGAAATAGAAAATATGAAATAATTCTATGTTTATGTGTAACACAATACATGCAAGATTTGTACGCTAAAAACTATAAAATGCAGATAAAAGAAATCAAAGACCTACATAAATAATAGTAAATACCATGTTCTTGGATTGGGAGTTATATTCTTAAGATGGTAAGTCTCCCCAAACTGAACTACGTATTTGTTTTGTTTTGTTTTTTAATTATACTTTAAGGTCTGGGATACATGTGCAGAACGTGCAGGTTTGTTACACAGATATTCATGTGCCATGGTGGTTTGCTGTACCATCAACCCATCATCTACATTAGGTATTTCTCCTAATGCTATCCCTCTCCTAGTCCCCCACCCCCTGACAGGCCCCAGTGTGTGATGTCCCCCTCCCTGTGTCCATGTGTTCTCATTGTTCAACTCCCACTTATGAGTGAGAACATGCAGTGTTTGGTTTTCTGTTCCTGTGTTAGTTTGCTGAGAATGATGGTTTCCAGCTTCATCCATGTCCCTGCAAAGGACATGAACTCATCCTTTTTATGGCTGCGCAGTATTCCATGGTATATATGTACCACATTTTCTTTACCCAAGTTACCATTGATATGCATTTGTGTTGGTTCCAAGTCTTTGCTATTGTGAATAGTGCTGCAGCAAACATAAGTGTGCTTGTATCTTTATAGTAGAATGACTGATAATCCTTTGGGTATATACCCAGTAATGGGATTGTTGGGTAATCATAATCAAATCCTACCAGGCCTTTTTAAAGACAATGACAAGCCAACTTTAAAATCTTTTTGTAAATTAAGATAACATGATTATTACATATGAGCATGCCTAATTTACTGCACATCACTTTACTGTGCGTCACAGAAACTGCGTTTTTAATTAATTAATTTTTTTTTTTTGCAAATTGAAGGTGTGTGGGAACCCTGTGTCAAGCAAGTCTACGGAAGCAATTTTTGCAACACCACGTGCTCAGTTAGCGTCTCTCCATCACATTTTGGTAATTCTCACAATACTTCAAGCTCTTTCATTTATTATATCTGTTAGAATTATCTGTGATCAGTGATCTTTGATGTTACTATTGTAACTGTTTTGGGGCATCACAAAGTGCCCCCACAGAAGATGGCAAATTTAATCAATAAATGTGTATGTTCTGGAGTTGCCACCTACCCACTGTTCTCCTGTCTCTCTCCCTCTCCTCAGGCCTCCTTAATCACTGAGACACAGCAATATGGAAAGTAGACCAGTTAATAATCCTACAATAGACTATAAGTATTCATTTGAAATAAAGAGTTGCACATCTCTCATTTCAAATCAAAGGCTAGAAATGATTAAGCTTAGTAACGAAGACGTGCTGAAAGCTGATACAGGCAGAAAACCAGACCTCTTGCACCACATAAACAAGTCATGAACACAGAGGAAAAGTTCTTGAAGAGAATTAAAAGTGCTGCTCCAGTGAACACATGAATGAGAAGAAAATGAAACAGTCTTACTGCCGATATGGAGAAAGTTTTAGTGATTTAGATAGAAGGTTAAACTAAACACAACATTCTCTTAAGCCAAAGACTAATCCAGAGCAAGGCCCTAATGTTACCCATTGCCTAAATGACTTAGTTGGACTCCCACCCCATTTTTGTTGGCCAATGTAATGCCTATGTGACATGGCTAAATTCCTATTCAGCTTTAACTCCATTTATTTTTAGGAAACAGGACGTCTGTGGTCAGAAGTTCCTTCTTAGGTCTAAACCAGCTAAAGCTGATGAAATCCACAATGGCAGCTCACTGGACCTCTGAAGAACCTCTAGCTTCATTATAATCCAATTTCCATGCTAAGCTGACACTCCCATCAGCACCATGACAGTTGACAATCACCATGGCAATGACCAGAAAAGACCAGGAAAGCATAGAAAAGAGGTGGCTCCTTAATTCCAGGAAAATCTCCATCCCTTTCCAAGAAAAATATATTCCTCTCCTGGCTCTTAATGCCCAAACCCTTCATTAAAGATGCCCTATATCTGTAACTTCCAGATTTCTCAGGAGCTGAGAAGTTAAGCTAAGCTCCCACTTTTCCAATTCCAAGGCTACTGAATAAAGCCTGCACTGCCTGACACTCACTTTCAGTTTGGTGTATTGGTTTCATGATCCTGAACAGGAAAGAGCCCTTATGGGGTAAACAGGACTCTCCATCAGCAAAAAGATTATGATTCACTGAAGTATCAGATCATTAGCATTTTTTAGCAATAAAATATTTTTAATGAAGATATGCACTTTTTTTTTTAGACATAATGCTATTACACACTTAAGAGACTATAGTATAGTTTAAACATCTTTTTTGTTTTTTTGTTTTAGATACAGGGTCTTACTCTGTCACCTGAACTGGAAGTCACTGTAGCCTCTAATTCCTACTCTCAAGCAATCCTCTAGCCTCAGCATGCTGAGTAGCTAGGACTACAGATGCACACCACCACATTTAGCCATTTTTTTTTATTTTTATTTTTTTTAAAGACAGGGTCTTGCTTTGTTGCCCAAGCTGGTCTCAAACTCCTGGCTTCAAGCAAGCCTCCCACCTCACCTCAAAGTGCTGGAATTACAGAAATGAGCCACTGTGCCTAGCCAAATATAATTTTTATATGCACTGGGGAACCAAAAACTTCATGTTACTTGCTTTATTATGAAATTTGCCTTATTGGGGTCGTCTTGAACTGAACCTACACTATACAATATCTCTAAGGTACAGATATATACAAATGATTTACATGTATAAGACTTACAAAGCTACAATAATAAGGATAGTATGGTACTGGTATAGGAGTACACATATTTCAAGGAAATGGAATAGCAAGTCAAGAAATAAACTCATGTTTGTATGGCCAACTGTTTTTCATCAAAGGTACAATATAACTAAATGATTAAAAGATCATTTTTGGAGCAAATTGTGCCAAAAGAACGAGATTTCTATATGTAAAAAATCAAACTGTTCCAAAAACAAAGTGATCATAGGTCTAAAAATATAATAGCAAAAACTATACGTCTAGGACAAAATACAGGAGAAAAATCTTTGTAACCTATTTCTTAAACAGAAAAAGGAATGCATGCAAATAGATATAATTGACAAAACACAACTTATCAAAATTTGAAACTTTTACTGTTTATCAGACAGAAATTTTTAAAAATGAAAGGGCAAGTGCCATATTATGAGAAAATATATGCAAAACACATATCTGACAAAGTGTTTGTGTCCAAAATATTTTTTTAAATTCTGCATACACCTATAGTCTCAGCCACTGGGAAGGCTGAGGCAGGAGCAATTTGAGGATGCAGTGAGCTCTGATCATACCACTGCATTCCAGCATGGGCAACAGAGTGAGAAACTGTCTCCAAAAAATAAAATAAAATACATAAGAAATGAAAAGGAAAGAATCTTATGACCTAACAATAATGATGTATGCAATACATTTTTTTAACACCTCTACCCACAGACACTAGAAAATGTAGGAGAAATGGATGAATTTCTGGAAACACAACCTCCCAAAATTCAGTCAGGAAGAAATTAAAATCCTGAAAAGACCAATAATGAATTCCAAAATTGAATCAGTAATTTTTTAAAACTTCAATGAGAAAAAGCCCTGGACCAGATGAATTCACAGCTGAACTCTACCAGATGTGTAAAGAAGAGCTGGTACCAATCCTATTGGAATTATTATAAAAAGTCAAGGATGAGGGACTCCCCCTAACTCATTCAATGAAGCCAGCATCATTCTGATGCAAAACCTGGCAGAGACATTAATGAAAAAAAGAAAACTTCAAGTCAATATCCCTGATGAACACAGATGCAAAGCTCTTCAACAAAATACTAGCAAATCAAACCCAGCAGCACATAGAAAAGCTAATCCACCATGATTAAGTATCCTTTATTCCTGGGATGCAACGTTGGTTCAACATATGCAAAACAATAAATGTGATTCATCATATAAACAGAACTAAAAACAACAACCAACTATCATCTCAACAGATGCAGAAAAGGCTTTCAATAAAATTCAGTATTTTTTCATGTTAAAAACCTTCAACAAACTAGATATTGAAGGAACATATCTCAAAATAATAAGAGCCATCTATGACAAACCCAGAGCCAACATGATACTGAACAGACAAAAACTGGAAACATTCCCTCTGGGAACCAGAACAAGACAAGGATGCTTATTCTCACTAATCCTATTCAACATAGTTCTGGAAGTCCTAGTCAGAACAATCAGGCAAGAGAAAGAAATAAAAAGCATCCAAATAGGAGGACAGGAAGTTAAATTATCTCTAGTCGCAGATGAAATAATTCAATAGCTGGAAAACCCTTAGTCTCTGTCCAAAGGCTCTTAGATTTCTTTAACAACTCCAGCAAAGTTTCAGGATATAAAATCAATGTACAAAAACCAATAGCATTTCTATACACCAATAGTACCCCAGCTGAGAGTCAAATCAAGAATGCAGTCTCATTCAACATACCCAGAAAAAGAATACAATATCTAGGAATACTGTTAACCAGAAAGGTAAAAGACCTGTACAATGAAAATTATAAAACACTGCTGAAAAAAAATCAGACACAAGCAAATGGAAAAACATGCCATGCTCATAGATAGGAAGACTCGATATTGTTAAAATATCCACACTACCCAAAGCAACTTACAGTTTCAATGCTATTCCTATCAAACTACCAATGGCATTTTTCACAGAATTAGAAAAAAACTATTCTAAAATTCAGATGAGACCAAAAAGACCCTGAATATTAAAAGCAATCCTAAGCCAAAATAACAAATCTGGAGGCATTATACTACTTGACTTCAAACTATACTACAAGGCTACAGTAACATAACCAAAACAGCATGGTACTGGTACAAAAACAGGCATATAGACCAATGGAACAGGTTGGAAAACCTAGAAATAATGCCACAGACCTATAACCATCTAATCTTTGACAAAGCTCACTATAACAAGCAGTAGGGAAAAACTCCCTAATCAATAAATGATAGTGGGATTACTGGCAAATCATACGTAGAAAATTGAAACTGGGCTCCATATACAAAAATCTTTTTACCATATACAAAAATCAACTCAAGGTGAATTAAAGATTGAAATGTAAAGCATAATGCTGTAAAAACTCTAGAAGAGGCCGGGCATGGTGGCTCACACCTGTAATCCCAGCAATTTGGGAGGCCAAGGTGAGTGGATCTCAAGGTCAGGAGTTCAAGACCAGCCCGGCCAACATGGTGAAACCCCATCTCTACTAAAAGTACAAAAATTATCTGAGCGTGGTGGTGGGTACCTGTAATCCCAGCTACTCAGGAGGCTGAGGCAGAGAATTGCTTCAACCCTGGAGGCAGAGGTTGCAGTAAGCCAAGATCGCACCACTGCACTCCAGTCTATGCAACAGAGTGAGACTCTGTCTCAAAAAAAAAAAAAAAAAAAAAAACTCTAGAAGAAAACCTAGGAAATACCATTCTGGACACACGCCCTGGCAAAGATTTCATGAGGAAGACTCCAAAACCAATCTCAACAATTGCAACAAAAATTGACAAGTGGTGCCTAATTAAACTAATGAGCTTCAGCACAGCACAAGAAACTTATCAATAGCAAACAGAAAACCTACAGAAGGACAGAAAATATTCATGAGCTACACATCTGACAAAGGTCTAATATCAGAATCTATAAGGAATTTTACAAAGACAACAAGCAAAAAAGAAACAGCCCCATTTAAAAAATGGGCAAAGGACATGAACAGACACTTCTCAAAAGAAGACATACACATGGCCATGGCCAACAAGCATATGAAAAAAATGCTCAACATCACTAATCATTAGAGAGGTGCAAATCAAAACTACAATCAGATGCCATCTCACACCAGTCAGAATGCCTACTATTAAAAAGTCAAAAAATAATAGATTCTGTGGAGAAAAGGGAATGCTTAGACACTGCTGGTGGGAATGTTCAGCCACTGTGGAAAGCAGTTTGGAGATTTCTCAAAGAACTTAGAACTACCATTCAACACAGGACAATCCCATTATTGGATATATACCCAAAGGAATATCAGTTATTCTACCATAAAGACACATACATTCCTATGTTCTTCGCAGCACTAGTCACATACCAAAGTCATGGAATCAACCTAGATGCCCATCAACAGTGATTGGATTTTTCAAATGTGGTGCATATACATCACTGAATATTACACAGCATAAAAAAGAACAAAATCATGTCATTTGCAGAAACGTGGATGCAGCTGGAGTCCATTATCCTAAGTAAATTAATGTAGAAACAGAAAACCGAATACAGAATGCTCTCATTTATGAGTGGGAGCTAAACAATGAACAGACATGGACACAAAGAAGGGGACAACAGACACGGGGGCCTACTTGAGGGAGGAGGGTGAAAGGTGAAAGGGTGAGGATCAAAAATTACCTGTCGGGTACTATGCTCACTACCTGACTGACAAAATAATCTGTACACCAAACTCCAGTGACACACAATTTACCTATGTAACAAATCTGAATGCATACCCCCAGAACCTAAAATAAATTTTGGAAGGAAAAAAAATTCTTTATCAAGTTTTTCCTGCTAACTCTCTTGCATGTATTAAATCATATTCTTATTTTCTGTATTGATGGTGTTTTAATGTTTAATTTCAATGTCAGCACTAAAATTAATGTTATAATATAGGCTAAGCTTACACTAGCTCTAAAATAAATGATTTAATGAAAAAATAAGAAAGCTGTTCATAACAAATAAATAAAATGACCATAATTCTATGGTAACTGTTATAGGAGCAAAAAGAAGAATACAATTTTTAATGGCCATTTTTAAAGACACATGATTAAAGAAGATATACAGATAGCAAGTAAGTACATGAAAAGATGTTCAATATACTTAATTATCAGGGAAACACAAGTTGAAACCACTAATGGATACCACTACACCCACTAGAATGACAAAAATTTTTAAAACTAATAGTACAAAGTTATGGCAAGAATACAAAGTAACTGAACCTCTCACACATTACTGTTGGAGATGCAAAATGTTACAATCATAGGCAGGTGTTGAACAATGAGAACACATGGACACAGGGAGGGGAGCGCTACACACTGGGGTCAGTTGGGGGGAAATAGGGGAGGGACGGTGGAGGGTGAGAGTAGGGGAGAGATAGCAAGGGGAGAGATGCCAGATGTAGGTGATGGGGAGGAAGGCAGCAAATCACGCTCCCACGAGTGTACCTATGCAACAACCTTGCATGTTCTTCACATCTACCCCAAAACCTAAAATGCAATAAAATAAATAAATGAAAAAAAAAAAAACCTAACGTAAAAAAAAAATTCTTTACCAGTATGTAAAAACAAAACAAAAAAAAACACATTTTCCATATGTCACAACTAGGTATTTTATTATCCATAATAAAACACCTAGAAACAATGAAATGTCCATCAATAGGTGAATGGCCAGTTATGTATTAATGCAATGAAAAGCATCAGCATTTTAAAAGAACAAATTATCTAAAAAACAACAAAAATGAATCTCGATATTATGACTGTGGGGGTAGTGAGGCTATACATAAAAGTCTACACACTATATGATTCCCTTCTATGAAAAGGTAAAACAAAAAAAGAGGCAAAACTATAATAAAAGAAGCAAATTAGTGTTGCCAGAGAGAGGGGAAGAAGACGAGCACAAAGTGGCATGAGAAACTTTAGGGGTGACAGAAATGTTAGAGTATCATTATTATGATGGTAGTTACACAAATGCATACGATCAGAACAGCTGGAGGTGGGAGGGAAACTTGTATAAGCCTGAACTTCAATCTCTAAAACTGACACAAAGCAAAAATTATTTATGTTCCCTACAAATTAATCCAGTCCTCTGCTAATAAGGAATGAGTTAATAATGAATGAAATCTAACATTTTGCCTGACCAACTAGGAGGGAAAAAAGCAGCCTGTCGCCTTCAATTAGGAGCTCATTATGGCTACAACACACTAGACACTGGAATTCTGATCACTTCACTGGCATCATCCATACAATGTCACAACTGAGATTCTTTCTGCAACAAGCCTTCATTAGAAACAGACAAAACAAATGTTATGAAGGTTCAGCTTGTAGATAACTGAGCAAAACCTGTCAGAACTGAAAACTATTTATATATGAGAAAAATCTCTCATTCAACAACTAATAGGAAAAGATACTTCTTTAAAATAAGGGTCTTCACAAATTCACACATTCACAAAGGAGTCAGCACGCTTCCTGCCAATAACACAGTTGTGTGCACGCCCGACATATTCTTTTGTTCTCTGTTTTCTCTTTTGAAAAGCCGTGACCATTTCCATGGAACATAGCAAGACAATTTTAATTTTCCTCATGGGCAGGCTGATGAGAGTGCTTTCCATAAAATAATCAGTATGCATGCCCCATAAGGTGTTATACTAAAATATAAAGACATGAAACAAGCTTTTATTTTCTATCATACAAGCCACAAATGGTATAGAAAACAGTGCACAAGAAAGTTGTACATAGAATACAGTCTTCTTGTGACTTCTACAGAGCTGTAATGGACTATTTTTAAAGGTTTGTGTTTGACATTTAAACGTGGAGCTATGACTTTACAGATAAACCAAATAGCAAAAAGGGGGTAAGTTGCTAGAAGACATTTTCAGAGCCAAGCTTAGAATGTAACTGAATCTATTGTAAGCAAATATGAGAGGTTATAGGAAAGACAGGGAGGATGCAATTTTTATTACTAAACAGTTCTTTAAACATCAGTCATTTGTGCCCAGGATCCCATATATACATATAAAAATGCAGAGTAAAGGTACTTTACACTATTCATGATAAACTTAAAATAGAAATGAATACAAATTCTCTTTAACTGACCTTTTCTTTATCGAAGTTGCTTGTTTTATAGTGAGTTACTGAGCATGCATGTTGAAAATTATCAGAACAATCTGTTACCTACTATACATTTGACCCATACTCATAAAAGAAGTTATTAAGATTTTATTAGGCAAGAAAAAGTCCTCATTTTTATATATTACGACAGTCAAAGGTATGGAATTTACACAGTGAATTCATTGCAGCAGAGAGGGTTAATTACAACTATTTAAAGAACTAATTTCAAAAAATGCTTCTTTTATTGAAAATTAAAAGGTTAAATTAATTATGAACTATGAAACAAAATATTTAAACTAGATTTATTAAAAGAAAAAATATTATAAATATAGAAGATAAAAATCAACAAGAAATCACTAAACATTTTCATCTAAATGAGTCTATAATTTTTTTAAAGAATTTTTTGGAGATAGTCTCCCTCTATCGCCCAAGCTGGAGTGCAGTGGCTCGATCTCGGCTCACTGCTATCTCTGCCTCCCAGGTTCAAGCAATTCTTGTGTCTCAGCCACCTGTGTAGCTGGAACCACAGGCGCATGACACCACACCTGACTAATTTTTGTATTTTTAGTAGAGACAGGGTTTCACCATGTTGACCAGGCTAGTCTCAACCTCCTGTCCTCAAGTAATCCACCTTGGCCTCCCAAAGTGCTGGGATTACAGGTGTGAGCCACCACACCCAGCCTCAGTCTATAATTTTAGGATGCATTGGACAAACTAAAATAATTACACTTAGCTAAAACTTCTTTGGATTTTCATATCATATACATCTTAAAATCAGGCCCTAATTCTGAAAACCTATCAACCTATTCTCCACACAATTTCTTACTCCTTCTCCCATTAATAACAAACTGGGAGGTTGAGTCTTCATTATAATCTATATAATCAAATATTGAGTCATAGGCATTTTCTTTCAAAGGCTATGGAAAAGATGGTAGTTTTTGCAAATAGCATCATTAAGTATCCCAGGAGAATCAGAAATATTTTCAGCTGGCCTTAGTCATGGCCTTCTTGATGGCCTTCTTTTAACAAAGTAAATAAGCAGAAGTATTTCATGAAAGAGATTACATAGATGCATGATTAGCCGCAAAGAAAATACAGAACAGCAGGACACAGTGGCTCATACCTGTAATCCCAGCACTGTGGGAGGCCAAGACAGGCAGGATTGCTTGAGGTCAGGAGTTCAGACTAGCCTTAGCAACATGGTGAAACCCTGTTTACAAAAAATACAAAAAGTGGCCAGGTATGGTGGCGTGCACCTGTGGTCCCAGCTACTTTGGTGGCTGAGGTAGGGGTATCACCTGAGGCCAGGTGGTTGAGGCTACAGTGAGCAGTGATTGTGCCACTGCACTCCAGGCTGGGTGACAAAGTGAGATCCCATCTCAAAAAAAAAGAAAGAAAATACAAAATCACTAAGAGATACTACTACCCATCTATCAAAACTTATGAAAATTTAAAAATAGTGACAACAAATGCTGGAAGAGATAAAGACAAATTAAATCATTCACACATTGCTGGTGGGAATATAAAATGCAACAGTCCCCTAAACAACAGTTTAGCAGTTTCTTATAAAACTATACATGCAACTAGCACAAGAACAACCAAAGTAAGAAGGAAAGAAGATTAAAAAAAAAAAAAAAACTCACTGGAAATAATAATAATAATCCATTTTATGAATATACCACAGTTTGTGAATCCATTCACCTACTTAAAGGCAACTTGCTGCCAGGTTTTGGCAATTACAAATAAAGCCAGTATGCACATTCATGTGCAGGCTGTGTGGACATCAATTTTCAACTTACTGTCTCCACAGTTTAATCACAGAGTTAGAATCATACAGTATGATTATCAGATTGACTTCTTCTACAGAGTAATATTCATTCAAGGTTCCTCCATGTCTTTTCATGGCTTGATACCTCACTTCTTTTTAACACTGAATGACATTCCACTCACAGGATGTACCAATGTTTACCTATTTGCATGGTGAAGGACACCTTGGTTGTATTCAAGTTCTGGCAATTATGAATAAAGTTGCTATACACATCTTTACACAGGTTTTTGTGAGGACATAAGTTTCAACTCATTGAAGTAAATACCAAGGAGGGCAATTGGTTAATCTTAAGGGTATGAGCATGTTTAGTTTTGTAAAAAACTGCCAAACTGTATTTGAAAGTAGCTATACAATTTTGCAGTCCCACTAGCAATAGATGAGCATTCCTGCTATTTCACATCTTCTCAGCATTTGGTATTGTCAATGTTAGAGCTTTTAGCGCTTTGAAAATGTGGTATCCAGTTGTTATTTTTAATTTTCAGTTCCCCAATCACATACACTATTGAGTATCTTTCATCTGTTTATTTGCCATGTGTGTATCTTCTTTAGTCAGGTTTTTTTGCTCATTTTTTAATAAGGTTGTTCATTTTCTTACTGTTCAGTTTTAAGAGGTTTTTGTATGCTTTAGATAACAGTTCTTTAGTCAGACATGTCTTTCACCAATATTTCCTCACCATCTGCAGCCTGTCTTCTCACTCTCTTAAAATAATCTTTCACAGAGCAAAAGTTTTCAATTTTAATGAAGTCCAACTTACTGATTTTTTCATTTATGATTGTGCTTTCAGTGCTGTATTTAAAAGGTCATCATCAAAGTCAAGGCCACCTAGATTTTCTACATTACCTTCTAGGAGTATTGCCTTTCCATACAAACTTTAGAATTTGTACATATCCACAAAATAACTTGCTTGTATTTTTATAGGATTGCACTGAATGTGTAGATCCACTTAGGGATGACATTTATATCTTTTTTTATTTCATGTATCAGTATTTTATTGTTTATTCATATAGATCTTTTGCTTTTTTTACTCTTAAGCATTTCATTCTTTGTTGCTAGTAAAAATATTATTCAGCAATAAAAAGAAATGAGACATCAAGCCAGAAAAAAGAAACGAGGGAATCCTGAATGCATATTGCTAAGTGAAGGAAGCCTGTCAGAAAAAGTCTAAAATTGCATAATACTAAATACGTAATATTATGAAAAAGGCAAAGCCAGGGATACAGTTTTAAAAAAAATCAGTGGTGTCAGGAGTTAGAGGGAGGGAAAAAAGGACGGACAAGCAAAGTACAGGAATCTTTATCTTTAAGACACTATAATAGTGGGTACACAGCACCATACATTTCTCAAATGCCACAGAATGTACAACACAAGGGGTGAAATTTAATATAAACTATGGATATCAGTTGTATCAACATCAGCACATCAACTGAAACAAATGTACTAGATACACTAATGTAATGTGTTAATGATGGGAGAAAGTGGATGTATCAAGAATAAGGGAGTCCAGGCACCAAGTGCAGCGGTTTCAATTTCTAATCCCAAAAATTTTAGAGGCCAAGGTGAGACAGCTGCTTGAGCCCAGGAGTTTAAGATCAGCCTGGGCAATGTAGCAAGATCCCATCTCTACAAAAAATAAAAAAAATCAGCGAGGCATGGTAGTATGTCTGTAGTCCCAGCTACTCAGAAGGCTAAGGCAGAAGGATCGCTTCAGCCCAGGAATTCAAAACTGCAATGAGCTATGATTGTGCCACTGTACTCCAGCCTAGGTGACAGAATAAGAGCCTGTCAAGAAGAAAGAAGAACAAAGGAGAAGAAGAAAGAAGAACAAAGGAGGAAAAGAAAGAAGAAGAACATTGTACTTTTCAGTCAATTTTTCTATACGCCTAAAACTGCCCAATAAAAGTCTACTACTTTAAAAATAATAAACAATTTCACAAACATTTCCATTCTTCCTTCCCAATCTGTGTGCCTTCAATTTCCCTTTCATGTCTTATTGTACCAGCTAGGACTTCCACTAGGAAGTGAGAGTGGACATCCTCACCTTGTTCTTGACCTTAGCAGGAAAGTATATTGCTTGTAACCATAGGTATGATGTTAGTTGTATATTTTCTGTAGACATTCTTTATCAAATTGAGGAAGTTCCCCACTATTCTTTGTTTGCTGAGAGATTTTATCATGAAAGGGTGTTGAATTTTGTCAAAATCCAGCAAGTTGTTTTTTGAGTGTTGACAGATTGATTCTGAAGTTTACATGGAAAGGCCAAAGACTCAAAATAGCCAACACAATACTGAAGGAGAAGAGATGAGCTGGAAACTGATGCTACCTGACATCCAAGCCTTATTATAAAGATACAATAATCAAGATAGTATGGTTCTGGTGAAAGAACAGAGAAAATATAAAGGAACAGAACAAAGAACCAAGAAATAGACCCATACAAATATAGACAATGGATCACTGACAAAGAAGCAAAGGCAATTCAATGGAAACAGGATAGTCTTTTCAACAAATGGTACTGAAACCATTGGATTTTCACAAAAACAAAAACAAAACAAAAGGCATTAGGCCTTTATGTGAGCCACATGGCTACCAAACTGAGCAACTGCTATAGGCAAGTGTGATTATCCAGTCCAAGGAGCACATTGGCCAGTCTGTCTTTGGCTAGGATGTGAGGCTGCAACAGCTGGTTATATGATAAAGAAATTAGTCACAGGCCAGGCATGGTGGCTCATGCCTGTAATCCAAGCAGTTTGGGAGGCCGAGGCAGGCAGATCACCTGAGGTCAAGAGTTCAAGACCAGCCTGACCAACATAGAGAAACCCCATTTGTATAAAAACACAAAAAAATTAGCCGGGTGTGGTGGCGTGCACCTGTAATCCCAGCTACTTGGGAGGCTGAGGTGGGAGAATCCTTTGAATCCGGGAGGCGGAGGTTGCAATGAGCCAAGATCGCACCACTGCACTCCAGCCTAGGCAACAAGAGCAAAACTCCATCTCAAAAAAAAAAAAAAATTAAATTAATAAAATAAAAATAAAAAAATTAAAGATAAATGTAATGTACCATGGAATAACATTTGTTTGAAAAGAATTGCAAAAAGAAAATCAGTTCTTGCAAATGACTCACTGAATCCATACTACAACTTGAATTTTCTTTTTTCCTGAGACAGAGTTTCACTTGTTGCCCAAGCTGGAGTGCAGTGGCACAATCTCAGCTCACTGCAGCCTCCACCTCCTGGGTTCAAGTGATTTTCCTGCCTCAGCCTCCCGAGAAGCTGGGATTACAGGCACACACCACCACACCTGACTAACTTTTTGTATTATTATTAGAGATGAGGTTTCTCCATGTTGGTAGGTTGGTCTCGAACTCCTGACCTCAGGTGATCCACCTGCCTCAGCCTCCCAAAGTGCTGGGATTACAGGCATGAGCCACTGCCCCCAGCCTGATATTTGTTATAAAACTATGCACCACTTGCTGTCGAACCTGAGCTACAAATTAGAATAATAGCTTCCCAAGAGAAAATCTCTTTGTAAACTTTTTTTTTTTTAATTTTGGAAAAATAAGCCTTATTTTCTTCATAAGAATACAGAAAACATACCATGTTCAAGCAAATAATAAACACCCAAAAAGTCTGTTACTCTGCTCTGTACACTACCCCTCCAAAAAAAGTAGTAAAAACAGAAAGTGTACATGAAGCTATAAATAGATTAGTTCGTGCAGATAACTGAATTTCTGTAGTACAAATATTTTCCAGAATGAAAAGGAAATGAAAAAAGAGATTAAAAAGGAAGATTGCAGATTAAAAAAGAAGAAGAACTGAACATGGAGATTCAATTTGTGAAATTACATGCTATTTAAAAAAATTCTGTCTCAAGACTGCAGCATCAATCCTTCTCTGACAATTTCTAGCCTGCCAGCTTGCTAGCCTGTCTTATTTCCTACTTGCTGTACCCCAAAATCACACAAACCAATTCC
>NW_022436952.1:29769714-29791977 GCF_009761245.1 Sapajus apella
TATATACACACTGTGTGTGTGTGTGTGTGTGTGTGTGTGTGTGTGTGTGTGTGTGTGTGTGTGTGTGTCTATCTATGCTTATACACGTTGGCTAATATACTGGGGCATAAAAAATAAAACACTCATACACAGGGCCAAACATTTGCGCAAAGAAAAACAGCAGGGACTCTCGTTTTACACCTCTGGCTGAGCCTCTGGCTCATCTCACGATGGAAGTGAAGACTAAGGCAGAGTTGTAGATGGCATTAAACTATACATTCAAGGACTGCTCCGGTTTAAAGCCAATCTGCAAATACCAGAGTACTTTTTTTTTTTCTTTTTGTAGTCCTAGCTACTCAGGGGGCTGAAGCTAGAGGACTGCTTGAGCCCAGAAGGTCAAGGCTGCAATGAGCTATGATCATACCACTGTACACCAGCCTGGGTGACAGAGCAAGGCCCTGTCAAAAAAAAAGAAAAGAAAGAAAGAAAGGAAAGAAAGAAAAAAAGAAAAGAAAAGAAGGAGGCAGGGTGCAATGGCTCATGCCTGTAATCCCAGCTCTTAGTGAGGCAGAGTCAGGAGGACAGATTGAGCCCAGGAGTTCAAGACCTGCCTGGGCATTATAGCGAGATCTCATTCTCCACAAAAAGGGGGAAAAAAAGACAAAACTAAAAAAAAGAAAGAAGGAAACTTGCAAGCATTATAAAAGGCTCATGAAAAACCCACAGCTAACACCATATTCAATAAACAAAAACTGAAAGTTTTTCCTGTAACATCAGGAACAAGACAAGGATACCCACTATTATTCAACATTGTACTGAAAGGTCTACACAAAGCAATTAGGCAATAAAAAGAAATAAAAGGTATCTATTCATAGATAACATGATCTTATATAGAGAGAAAATTCCAGATAATCTGTAAAAAAGTACTAGAACTGATAAATTCAACAAAGTTGCAGGATGAACATGCAAAACTTAGCAATGAGCAATCCAAAAGACAAATGAAGAAAATGGTTCCATTTATAACAGCAAAACAATAGCCTATCAAAATTCCAATGGCCTTTTTGGCAGAAATGAGAAATCCAAACCTAAATGCAAATTTATGTACAAGTGGCACCACAGCCAAAACAAAGTTGGAAAAGAACAAATTTACAACAAAACTATGGTTATCAAAACACTGTGAAACTGGCCTAGCATTAGACATACTAATGTCTAATGTTCCAAAAATGAAATAGAATTCAAAGTCCAAAAATAAATTAATGATGAATTAATTTTTGAAAAAGCTGCCAAGTCTATTCAATGGTGAAAGGACAGTCTTTTTCTTCAGTAAATTATGTTAAGACAAGTAGATATTTCTCTGCAAAAGAATGAAGTGAAACCTTAGCCCCCAATTTGAAATTGTTCTAGTGACCCAAATATAAAACTATAAAACACTTAAAAAAAAAAAAAAACTATAAAACTCTTAGCAAACAAATAGGTAAATCTTCCTGACCTTGAATTTGGCAATTGATTCTGAGATATAGTATCAAAGTATAAATAACAAAGTATAAATAAATTAATAAACAGATCACATTACATCAATATTTTAAAATTTCTGTGCAACAAAGGACATTACTAAGAAAATAAAAAGAAAACCACAAAATATGAGAAGACATTTGTGACTAATATATCAGATAAGGGTCTAGTATCCCAAATATATTGATAATTTTACAATTAAACAAGAAGCCAAACATTCCAATGGAAAAAAAATGGGCAAAGGAATTGAATAGACTTTTTCCAAAGGAGATATACAAATGGCCAACAAGTGTGTAAAGGATGCTCAACATCATTAGTCATTAGGATAATGCAAATCAAATTCACAATGAAATACAACTTTACAGCCAGTAGGTTGGTCATAATTTAAAAATTAAAATCAGAAAATAACAAGTATTGGTAAGAATGTGAAGAAATTGGAACTCTGGTCCACTATTGGTAGGAATTTTAAAAAATGGTACATCTCCCAAGGAAAACAGCTTGGCAGTTCCTCAAAAATTTAAACACAGAATTGCCATATGACCCAGCAATTCTACTCCTAGGTATGTACCCAAGAGGACGCAAGCATATGCTCTCACAAAAACTTTTACATGAATATTCATAGCAGCATTTTCATAATAACCACAAAGTAGAAACACCCATATGTCTCAACAGATGAATGAATAAACAAATTGTAGTGTATACATACAATGTAATATTATTCAGCCATAAAAAGGGATGCAGTACTGACACATGCTACAGCATAGATGAACCTCCAAAACATTATGCTAAGTGAAATAAGTCAGAAACAAAAGGTCAATTATTGTATAAATCTAGTTATATAAAATACCCAGAACAGGTCAATCCATAGAGACAGAAGGCAGATTGGTGGTTGTCAGTGGCTGGAGGAAGGAGGAAATGGGGAAGGATTGCTTAATGGTATGGGGTTTTCTTTTGATGTGAATAAAATGTTCTGGAACTAGATAGTGGTTGTGGTAATACAACATTGTAAATGTGCTAAATGCTACTGAATTGTATACTTTAAGTGGTAACTTTTATATTATGTAAAGTCACCTCAACAAAAAGAGAGAGAGAAAGAGAGGAAGGAAGGAAGGGAGGGAGGGAGGCTGCCAGAGTAATTTCAGATAAAGTAGACTTTGGAGCTAAGAAAATAAGCAGAGACAGAGAGGAAAATAAAGATAGAAGGGTCAATACATCAAGAAGACACAGCAACCCTAAATGTATACACGTTGAACAGCAGAGCTGGAAGCTATCTAAAGTAAAAATGGGTAGAACTGGAAGGAAAAATAGACAAATTATAATAGGAAAGACTTCAACATGCTTCTCTCAACGATTGATAGACTAGACAAAAAAACCATACAGAACAACTCACAAACACCATCAGTTAACAGAAACTTGACACTTACATAATACCCAACAACAGCAGAGTACAGATTATTTCGACATTGAGGTTTTGAGCCAATTTGAATGAGAACCTGGTGATGCTACTAAACAAGACAGGAAGTGGAGATGCCTGTGTATGCATATTCAACCATGCTAGTAAAAAAGCACTTCCGACATAAGAAATATACCTGATTCTGATTGAAAAAAAATGACAAAGAGGTAGAACAGGGCTAGGCGCAGTGGCTCATGCCTGTAATCCCAACACTTTGGGAGACCAAGGCAGGAGGATCACTTGAGCCCAGGAGTTCAAGAGCAGCCTGCGCAACAAAGCAAGACCTCCTTTCTACAAAAAAAATTTAAAAATTAGTTGGGCATAGTGGTGCATATCTATGGTCCCAGCCACTCAGGAGGCTGAGGTGGGAGGATCACTTGAGGCTGGGAGGTTGGGGCTGCAGTGAGCTGAGATCGCACCACTGTACCCCAGCCTGGGTGACAGAGTGAGATTCTGTCTCAAAAGAAAAAAAAAAAATTAGCCAGGCGCAGTGTTGCATACCTGTGGGCCCAGCTCCTCAGGAGGCTGAGGTGGAAGAATCACTTGAGCCCAGGAGTTCAAGATTGCAGTGAGCTATGACAAAGCAAGGCAGATGGACGGACAGAGTGAAAGAAAGAAGTAGAAAGGGAGTATGTGAACAAGAGAATAGAACACAGGGTGGAGCCTTTAGGAACATAACATTTTCGAAATATTTTTGTACTTCGTTAAGTCTTCATCAGATTGTGATCTTGTCAGTAATAGTATATTTTTCATTTCAGATGCCCAGGCATGTGCTTAGACATAGTTTTCCATCAATAAATGTTGTAAAATGAAGCAGAAACCAGCACAGCTGAAGAGAAAACAAGATGTTCAGAAACAAAGTGTATGAGTAGTGGTCACTATAAAGGATCATAAGCAAGGGGACTTTATCCCTTGTGATTTGTTTTATTATATCACACTCAAACATTACAAACTTTAAAATCCACCTTGTCATAGTAATCTCCCTAAACAATTCTCTCTACTCATTTAATTCCTGTTTCTAAAGCTTTCAATGACACACCACTGCCATAAAGTTCAAATTTTAACTATGCAAATAAAGACCTCCACAAGATGGACTCAGGTTTTTGTTTGTTTGTTGGGGTTATTTATTTATTTATTTTGAGACGAAGTCTTGCTCTTGTTGCCCAGGCAACAGCGTGATCTCGGCTCACTGCAACCTTCCGGATTCAAGCAATTCTCCTGCCTCAGCTCCTCCTGAGGAGCTGAGATTACAGGCAAGTGACATCAGGCCCAGCTAATTACTCCTGACCTTAGGTGATTCACCCGCCTTGGCCTCCCTAAATACTGGGATTAGAGGCGTGAGTCACCTCGCCCGGCCTTGCTGTTAGTTTATATTCTCCCCTTTCAGACAACTTGTACTGTGGCCCTTAAACCTTTATTTTACTCACAGTACTCTATCTACCTGGCTCTATTCCATCCTCATGTCTACTCATTGACTACAATGATATCCTGCCAGATTGAGATGCTTACTTCTTCCTTTGCAATCTTACGATACTTGTATCCATCAGGTTAATTAAAAGATCTGCCAGCCACAGCTGACATAAAGAGAACAGTCTTACTCACTATCCCATGATAAGCCAGTAGTCTTAGATGGTCATGCTTGATACTACAAGGGCCCTTCCCCTTAGTTTGACCAACAAAGGTATCTGAACCAAGGGCAAGCAATTTACAGGTTGGCATGAAGTGCAAAAGTCTATTTCTATAGAGATAGACCATAGCACCTTTTAAAAAAAAATAGAAAAACTGAAGTTTTTCATACAACTATATTGGGAAGACAGGGAACTAGATGTGATGTTGGTATATCCTAACACCTCATATATCACAGAAGGAATTTATCTAAAATGGGTTAGTAAATACCAATGAAATTATTTTGAGTAATATGGAAGTAACAATGAATCTTAAGTCAAAATTAGGTCTCAATCTCAGAATGGCAGAGGAAATTACTGTCTATTATATTATCATTAATTTATTCCTTTGATAAATTTATATTCATTGTATACTTTATGCCAGGCTCAATAAGCAAAATAGGGCAAAATCCTTCCCACTGCTGAACATATCCTAGTAGGTAAAGACACCTACTGAACACAATATAAACACACAAATGAGTAAAATAAATCAAATGTTAGAGATTAATAAATGTGTAAAGAAAAACACGCAGTAAGAAAAAGAGATACGCGCAGATGAAGAAAGGATATGTAACACTGCCCATACGGCCATGTGAATATGAGAAAGTAAGAATTAGAAATGACCTCATTTATTTAAATAGCTGATATGAGCCTGTATATGAAAAGGACACAATCTGTCATGCTGGTCACAAAGTAGATAAATGGCAGTATGACTATGAGTGTAGGGAGAGAAACAGGAGGGCACATCTTGCCAAAAATATGGAAATGGGATATAGTCTTCTTTTTTTTTTTTTGAGATGGAATCTCACTCTGTTGCCCAGATGGGAGTGTGGTGGCGTGATCTTGACTCACTGCAACCTCTGCCTCCCGGGTTCAAGCAATTCACCTGCCTCAGCCTCCTGAGTAGCTGGGATTACAGGTGCACACCATCACGGCCCGGAAAATTGCTATATTTTTAGTGGAGACGGGATTTCACCATGTTGGCCAGGCTGGTCTCAAACTCCTGACCTTGTGATCCACACGCCTCATCCTCCCAAAGTATTGGGATTACAGGTGTGAGGGATCTTTCTTAACTTCAACAAAGAGTAATACAGACACTAGGAAAAGGGCCTGTATAAACTTTTAGCCAATTTTTAAAAATATATACCAATATTATGCAAAATTAGGTAACAAAAACAAACACACATTAAAAAACAAAAATCAGTCTTGGTAGTATAGGAAGACTCTGTCTCTACAAAAAAAAAAGTTAAAAATTAGCTGGGTGTGGTGGTGTACAAGTATATTCCTAGCTACTCAGGAGGCTGAGGAGAGAGGATATGTTGAGCCCAGAAGTTCAAGACTCCAGTGACCTATAATTGGGCCATGGTATCCAGTGTGGGCAAGAGAGCAAGACCCTGTCAGGGCAAAAAAAAAAAAAAAAAGCTAAGAGAATGCAAAAGCCAAACAAAGTGAGTGTTATCAGGAAATAATTGTCTTTCGGATGAAAGCCAGCCTATAGATACGGAGGAATTTATTTTCAATACAATGGTAGAATCCAAGGATACAGAAAAAAGAGCTTAGAAACTGAACATTAGAGAAAGGAGAGATAGCACACTCAGGAGTAAGCAAATGTGAGCACTACTTACTTAGATGAGAATATAAATAAGTGGAGAAGGGAACTATAACCCACAATGTGAAATCACAGATGACCATGTCCTGTAGAGTATGCAGAATACTGCAGAGGAAAAGGACATGGAACTAGCTATAGTCAGGGTTCCAAACAGAAAATTGGAAAAAATGTGTTCTACTACACCTTCTTTTTTTTAATCACCATATAGGCAGGTGGTATTTTGGTGCCAGAAGTTAATCTGAATATAAGCAGTTCATGCCACTATTTTTAGTATGTTATGTAGTAATATCCTTACATTTTTAATGACTGTGTTTCCTACTAATTTACCAAATATATAAGGTTGTCTACTACCAAAATATATAAGACTGAAATTCCACTGCAATTAAAGACCTATTTTTAAAGGTTATCCAATGATCTGGTTAAAGCAGTGGTAGGATATACCTATCATTTACTTTTGTTGAGTCATATCAATTAAAAAATTAGTTCCAAAATAGAAAAGGATATCAAAAAATCCAAAAGTAACTAGCAGTTATTTATGATAGTATGTTTTACAATTACTTTTAAATAAAGATATATAGAAGTATAACATACCTAAAATGAGTGTAAAAATCTAAAGTGTACACCTTGGTAAATTTTCATAAAGTACATATATTCCTTATAACTCCACACAGATAACAAAATACATTTTCAGCACCTCGAAAGGCTGCCTCATGTCATCTTCCATTTGGTGGTCCCCAGACTCCCCAAAGGCCATCACTACAGACTCTTTCTGGAAGCCTGATTATGTAGGCAGCCATATGGGAAAGCCCTATGCCAAGTAACTGCAGACAGCCTTTAAGAACTCCCTCTAGGAAAGCTAGAAGTGGATTCTCCCTCAAGTCAAGCCCCTAGATGAGACCTTCACTCCAGCCTGTAAGACCTAAGGTAAAGAACCAGTTAAATTGTGCCTGGACTTCTAACCCATAGAAACTATGAGAAGATAAATGTTGTTCTAATATGCTAAATATGTTCTAATACGTTATATAGCAATACATAACCCATCCAGCTTCTCTCTTTTGCAACACAATGATATTTAGATTTAGTGTGATCTCAGTCAAAGACACAGAGGGTTTTGTTTTTATTTATTACACTTTACGTTCTGGGGTACATGTGCAGATCGTGCAGGTTTGTTACATAGGTATATACATGCCATGGTGGTGGTTTGCTGCATCCATCGCCCCGTCATCTACATTAGGTATTTCTCCTAATGCTATCCCTCCCTCCCTCCCTCCCCAATCCTCCCACTCCCTGCTATTCCTCCCCTAGCCCCCCACCCCCCAGGCCCCAGTGTGTGATGTTCCCCTCCCTGTGTCCATGTGTTCTCATTGTTCAACACCCACTTATGAGTGAGAACATGCAGTGTTTGGTTTTCGGTTCTTGTGTCAGTTTGCTGAGAATGATGAACTCATCCTTTTTATGGCTGTGTAGTATTCCATGTTATATATGTGACACATTTTCTTTATCCAGTCTATCATTGATGGACATTTGGGTTGGTTCCAAGTCTTTGCTATTATAAATAATGCCACAATAAACATACATGTGCATGTGTCTTTATAATAAAACAATTTATAATCCTTTGGGTATATACCCAGTAATGGGATTGCTGGGTCAAATGGAATTTCTATTTCTAGATCCTTGAGGAATCGCCACACTGTCTTCCACAATAGTGGAATTAATTTACACTTTTACAGTGTAAAAGAGTTCCTATTTCTCCACATCCTCTCCAGCATCTGTTGTCTCCTGATTTTTTAATGATCACCATTCTAACTGGCAAGACGTGGTATCTCAATGTGGTTTTGATTTGCATTTCTCCAATGACCAGTGATGATAAGCTTTTTTTCATATGTTTCTTGGCTGCATAAATGTATTCATTGAAAAGTGTCTTCTCATATCCTTTGCCCACTTTTGGAGGGGTTTTTTATCTTGTAAATTTGTTCATGTTCTCCATAGATTCTGGATATTAGCCCTTTGTTCAATGGGTAGATTGCAAAAATTTTTTTCCCATTCTGTTGGTTGCCAGTTCACTCTAATGATTGTTTCTTTTGCTGTGCAGAAGCTCTTAAGTTTAATTACATCCCATTTGTCTATTTTGGCTTTTGTTGCCAATGCTTTTGGTGTTTTAGTCATGAAGTTCTTGCCTATGCCTATGTCCTGAATGGTATTGCCTAGGTTTTCTTCTAGAGTTTTTACAGTGTTAGGCCTCATGTTTAAATCTTTAATCCATCTAGAGTTAATTTTAGTATAAGGTTTAAGGAAGGGATCCAGTTTCAGCTTTCTGCATATGTCTAGCCAGTTTTCCCAACACCATTTGTTAAATAGGGAATCCTTTCCCCATTGATTGTTTTTGTCAGGTTTGTCAAAGATCAGATGATTATAGTTCTGTGGCATTCTTTCTTAGGCCTCTGTTCTGTTCCATTGGTCTCTATCTCTGTTTTGGTACCAGTAACATGCTGTTTTGATTGCTGTAGCCTTGTAGTATAGTTTGAAGTCAGATAACGTGATGCCTCCAGCTTTGGTTTTTGTTTGTTTCTTTTAGCTTAGGATTGTCCTGACTATGGAGCCCTTTTTTGGTTCCATATGAAATTTAAGGTCGTTTTTTCCAATTCTGTGAAAAAAGTCACTGGTGGCTTTTATGGGGATTGCACTGAATCTATAAATTACTTTGGGCAGTATAGCCATTTTCATGATATTGATTCTTCCTAACCACGAGCATGGAATGTTTTTCCATCTGTTTGTGCCCTCTCTTATTTCCTTGAGCAGTGGCTTGTAGTTCTCCTTGAAGAGGTCCTTCACATCTCTTGTTAGTTGTATTGCTAAGTATTTTATTCTCTTTGTAGCAATTGTGAATGGGAGTTCACTCATTATTTGGCTCTCTTGTTTGTCTATTATTGGCACATAGAATGCTTGTGATTTTTGCACACTGATTTTGTATCCTGAGACTTTGCTGAAGTTGCTTTTCAGCTTAAGGAGATTTTGGGCTGAGGCGATGAGGTTTTCTAAATATACAATCATGTCATCTGCAAACAGGGACAATTTGATGTCCTCTCTTCCTATTTGAATACCCTTTATTTCTTTCTCTTGCCTGATGGCCCTAGCCAGAACTTCCAATACAATGTTGAATAGGAGTGGTAAGAGAAGGCATCCTTGTCTTGTGCCAGTTTTCAAAGGAAATGCTTCCAGTTTTTGCCCATTTAGTATGATATTGGCTGTAGGTTTGTCATAAATAGCTCTTATTTTTTGATATACAATCCATCAATACCTAGTATTGAGAGTTTTTAGCATAAAGGGCTGTTGAATTTTGTTGAAGGCCTTCTCTGCATCTATTGAGATAATCATGTGGTTTTTGTCTTTGGTTTTGTTTATGTGATGGATTATGTTTATAGATGTATGTATGTTGAACCAGCCTTGCATCCCTGGGATGAAGCTGACTTGATTGTGATGGATAAGCTTTTTGATGTGCTGTTGGATTCAGTTTGCTAGTACTTTACTGAAGATTTTTGCATCAATGTTCATCAAGGATATTGGCCTGAAATTTTCTTTTTCAGTTGTGTCTCTGCCAGGTTTTGGTATCAGGATGATGTTGGTCTCATAAAATGAGTTAAGGAGGATTCCCTCTTTTTGTATTGTTTGGAATAGTTTCAGAAGGAATGGTACCAGCTCCTCTTTGTACCACTGGTAGAATTCACTGTGAATCTGTCTGGTCTTAGACTTTTTTTGGTTGGTAGGCTATTAATTGCTGCCTCAACTTCAGACGTTGTTACTGGTCTATTCAGAAATTCAACTTCTTCCTGGTTTAGTCTTGGGAGGGTGCAGATGTCCAGAAATGTATCCATTTATTCTAGATGTACTGGTTTATTTGCATAGAGGTGTTTGTAGTAATCTCTGATGGTAGTTTGTATTTCTGTGGGATTGGTGGTGATATCCCCTTTATCATTTTTTATAGCTTTCTTTTATTATTAAACTTGAAGTTCTGGGGTACATGTACAGATGGTGCAGGATTGTTACATAGGTATACACATGCCATGATGGTTTGCTGCCTCCATCCCCCCGTCACCTACATTGGGTATTTCTCCCAATGTTATCCCTCCCCAATCACCCCACCCGCTGCTATCCCTCCCCTAACCCCTCCACCCCCCAACAGGCCCCAGTGTATGACATTCCCCTCCCTGTGTCCATGTGTCCTCATTGTTCAACACCCACTTATGAGAACATGCGGTGTTCAGTTTTCAGTTCTTTTATCAGTTTGCTGAGAATGATGGTTTCCAGATTCATCCATGTCCCTATGAAGGACACAAACTCATCATTTTTTATGGCTGCATGGTATTCCATGGTGTATATGTGCCACATTTTCCCTATCCAGTCTATCATCTATGGGAATTTGGGTTGGTTCCAAGTCTTTGCTATTGTAAACAGTGCCACAATGAACATGCGTGTGCATGTGTCTTTATAACAGAATGATTTATAACCCTTTGGATATATACCCAGTAATGGGATTGCTGGGTCAAATGGTATTTCTATTTCTAGATCCTTGAGGAATCACCACACTGTCTTCCACAATGGTTGAACCCTTTATTATTTTTTACTGCCTCTATTTGAATCTTCTCTCTTTTCTTTTTTTTTTTTTTAGTCTGGCTAGTGGTCTACCCACCTTGTTGATCTTTTTGAAGAATGAGCTCCTGGATTTATTGATTTTTTAAAGGGTTTTTGGTGTCTCTATCTCCTTCAGTTCTGCTTTAATCTTAGTTATTTCTTGCCTTCTGCTATCTTTTGAATTTGATCTTGTTCCTCTAGTTCTTTTGATTGTGGCATTAGGGTGTTGATTTTGTATCTTTCCTCGCTTCTCTGGTGGGCATTTAGTACTATAAATTTCCCTCTAGACACTGCTTTAAATGTGTCCCAGAGATTCTAGTATATTGTGTCTTTGTTCTCACTGGTTTCGAAGAACATCTTTATTTACACCTTCATTTCATTACTTATCCAGTAGACATTCAGGAGCAAGTCGTTTAGTTTCCATGTAGTTGTGCAGTTTTGAGTGAATTTCTTAATCCTGAGTTCTAATTTGATTGTGCTGTGGTCTGAGAGACTGTTTGTTATTATTTCTGTTCTTTTGCATTTGCTGAGGAATATTTTACTTCCAATTATGTGGTTAATTTTAAAATTAGTGTGATGTGGTGCTGAGAAGAATGTATATTCTGTGGTTTTGGGGTGGAGAGTTCTGTAGATGTCTATTAGGTCTGCTTGGTCCAGATCTGAGTTCAAGTCCTGGATATCCTTGTTAATTTTCTGTCTCGTTTATCTGTCTACTATTGACAGTGGGGTGTTAAAGTCTCCCACTATTACTGTGGGGGGGTCTAAGTTTCTTGGCAGGTCATTAAAAATTTGCTTTATGTATCTGGTTGCTCCTGTATTGGGTGCATATATATTCAGGATAGTTAGCTCTTCTTGTTGCATTAATCTCTTTACCATTATGTAATGCCCTTCTTTGTCTCTTTTGATCTTTGTTGGTTTAAAGTCTGTTTTATCGGAGACTAGGATCGCAACCCCTGCTTTTTTTTTGCTCTCCATTTGCTTGGTAAATCTTCCTCCATCCCTTTATTTTGAGCCTATGTGGGTCTTTGCATGTGAGATGGGTTTCTTGAATACAGTACACCAGTGGGTCTTGACTTTTTATGCAATTTGCTAGTCTGTGTCTTTTGATTGGGGCATTTAGCCCATTTACTGGTTTTGGTTTTTTTAGACGGAGTCTAGCTCTCTCACCAGAGTGCAGTGGCTCAATCATGACTCAGTGCAACCTCCACCTCCCATTCTCCTGCCTTCAGCCTCCTGAGTAGCTGGAACTGCTGGAGCACACCACCAAGCCTGGCTATTTTTTTTAAATATTTTTAGTAGAGACAAGGTTTTACCATGTTGGCCAGCATAGTCTTCATCTCTTGACCTCATGATTCACCCACCCTGGCCTCCCAAAGTACTGAGATTACAGGTGTGAGCACCTGTGCCTGGCCGCAGAAGAGTTTTTTTTTAATAGGTACATAATAAAGTTTCAGTCCTTCTGCCATTATACTACTTCAAAATGACAATGATTACATTTCAGCAGTGTAAGTACAATTATGACTTCATTTATATGTGCTACATTTAAATCTACCAAATTAATTTCCTTAAAGTAGATGAAAAATTATTAAACAAATTCATTTAAATAATTTTTAAATTTTTATTTTAAACTTTAAAAAATTAAAAATTTTAAAAATAGATTCTGAAACAAATCTAACCAAATGGGCCTCCATTGTTCAAGTTCTATAACACACTAACATTTCTGGTGTTCTAACTCACTTTTATTGAGACAATAGGGACAGTTTTTTAAATGATAAAACAGAGAAGCCTACTAAGGATTAAGCAATTTTAATCAAAAGTTATTTTAATTTTCATAAGTTATATCAGTAATTTGCTCTTAATTAATTGAGGTTAACCTGTTAAAAGATTTGACCAAATGTATATAACCACATTACTTGGTTGAGTAATCATGAGAATTCTCAACCCATAACTTAGCAATCTTTTTATATATAAATACTACCGTACACGTTGTAAACACGGGAAAACCTTCTGACAATCTGTTTCCGATCCAACAGTTTCTACTTAAGAGAAAAGTCAAGAATGCAGTGAGGTCCAGTCAAATGAACCACTAAAGAGCCAAAATGTGAATAGGTCAAAAAACAGGAATAAGATTTTTAGCTATGCACACCTAAGTATTCCTGTGTAGTATTATATCTTTATATCATAGGATCAACAATTCATTTTCTTTGTCACAAACTAGGTTTTTTCCATTTACAGAATGAAACTACCTTGAGTTTTTTGCGAAGACGAAGTTAGATGTTGAATACTTAAGCTTTTTAAAAATTATAATCTATGAAGGAAAGAAGATGGCAGCCTCACACTGTACCTTCTGCATTTTTAAAAGCTAAATACCTCCTGAAAATGATACAGTAGACAGATGCAAAAGGATCTTTTATGCTTGATGAAAAACAAGAATTATAAATAACACAATATTAAATTCAATTCCAAAACTCAACTTTCATAAATTCCCTAACAAAAATATTCAAATTTTGTCTCTCATCTATTTTTAATTATTTGTAAAAGTATGTTTTTTTTTTTTATTTTATACTTGTGTATTTTATGAGAATCATAGTCATTCTTAACCTGGACAATGTTTACAAAATAGAGGTTTCTTTTCAAAAAATGCAATGCAACGAACATCACTTTAAAGCAATGTGAAATATGGCTTTTATGATTTCAAAATTCTAAACAGTAATGCCATTTTCCTTTACAAAGACTTTTATTATTTTCATTCATGATATTTAACAGATTGAAACAAAATTAAGAAAAGGGGAACAAAGTATTTGAGAAAGTGACATTTTCCAAGAATGTGCATGTATAAGTGAAACACAAAATAGCAAAGACATTTAAAATCTACCACAAATTGCAAGAAGCAAGGAAACACTTATTTTTAAATGGGAAAAAGCTGCACAACCTTCAACATGTGTTACTGAATCTCATGCTTTAAATTTAAGAGGAAAATTTTTGATAGTATTACATTATTTGTATTCTTATTTGGCTCCTAAAGAACAAAAGCCAGTTGGTCTTGTTTTTAATTAAGTAATTAAAAAGAAAAAGCAAAGAAAATGGAAACAGCCATATTAAAACTAAACTTGTGATGAGCCTAGTTAATAATAACTGTATGCTGCATTTTTCTTCTGCAGAGTTCTCAATAAACACTGAGTTATGAAACTTTCCAACACTCCCACAACTTATAGAGAAGTAACCAGGCACAAAGAGGTAAGCAATATCTCCACACAAAAACAGGAGGTAATATTACAACTAGGGTTGGAATCAGACATTCTTCTTCAATAGAGATCTAACAGACAACATAAGATGCAAAGACATAATACATCATATTGAAAAAAGTAATTTTCCTTTATTTGTGATTAAATACAAAGATGTATTAGAAAGACTCTCTACCTTCAAAGAGCTTTCAAAATAATTAGCTGGGTTTTCTTTTAAGGATTGAAAATTAAGTTATGATACAAGGAAATGTTTGATATTCCACAATGATAAACAAATACAATGAAAATTAAAATTATGAAAGAAATGTTACAGGAAACAGATACAGGCTGCCAGTTTATTTACATAGATACATGCAATATACATATAATATAGATACATATGTTATTTATTTATATGATACTATTTTCTACTATGCCCACACAATCTTTCTCCACTAAAAACCATGCATAAGACAGATACAGTGGCATAAACCTGTAGTCCCAGCTACTCAGGAGGCAGGAGGATCACTTGAGTCCATTTGAACCCAGGAGTTTGAGGCTGCAGTGTGCCATGATCATGTCTGTGAATAACCACTGCATTTCAGCCTAAGCAACATAATGAAATCCTGTCTCTAATAAAAACAACAAAAACCATGCATAAGTACAGCATGATTAATATTTTTTTAGATTTTTATCTAAAAAAATTTCCAAAATGGCAATGTATAGAAGTCAGCAAACTATGCCCAAAATCCTGCCCCACTGCTATTTTTGTCAATAATGTTTTACTGCAACACAGCCACACCTATTCATTTCTTTATTGTCTATAGTTTAGTTGCTACAGAGAACGTATCATCCACTGAACCTAAAATATTTCTAATCTTGTAGGAGAAAGTTTGCTGATCTCTTACCTATACCCTTCTATTTCAAGTGAATTTGGGCTGCTTTTCACTATCTTTCTCAGGAGACTTACAGTATTTGCTCTAGTTGTCATGGGGTAATATGAGATCAGCCTCATCGTCACCACTCCCTTTCTGCACCCCACGTCCTCCGTCACCAACTTCCTGTTATTAAAGCTCCTAAAGTCCAGAAACTTTAAAATGATATATATTGGAATTGACCATTCTGAGTCAATTACCCTTAGTACATGCTGTGCTATTTCATTACATCAAATAAAGTTATTTTATTTCCATAAAGTTTTCTTAACTTTTACCTTAAATATTTCCTCAATCACAATGCCTTGCTATTCTTATTTGGCAACTATGCACATGTTGTGATTTTCTTCCCATTTTGTTCAGTCTCTCATTTACTTCCATTTTCTATCTATTCTCCTTTCCATGCCTTCCAATTCATCATCAATTCTGTGATAAATTTGTGGGGTTTATCTTACCATGTCTTTCCTGAGTTCTTGTAACACTGTTTTATGGCCTTCCTTCATAGAAAAAATAAGCTTTAAATTTTTTTAATTTAAATGTTAAATTTTAATTTAAAAATGAAGTTTTAAAAAGTATTGTGTGGCCAAGCACAGTGGCTCACACCTGTAATCCCAGCACTTTGGGAGGCTTAGGCAGGTGGATCACCTGAGGTCAAGAGTTTGAGACCAGCCTGGCCAACATGGTGAAACCTCTCCTCTACTAAAAATACAAAAATTAGCCAGGCATGGTAGCACACACCTGTTCCCAGCTACTTGGGAGGCTGAGGTAGGGGAATCACTTGAACCCAGGAGGTGTAGGTTGCAGTGAGCCAAGTTCTCACCACTGCACTTCAGCCTGGGTGACAACAGCAAAACTCCAGCTCAAAAAAATATATATTGTGAAATATTTGCTTATTATTTTAAACTGCTCTCCAGAAACATTATTCTACTTATTATTCTTCGCTTGTCAAAAACTTTTCAAAGAGTTAGGTTTTCCATTTCATGTAAGTTAACAAACGTATTACCATAAAAGTTGCATATTACCTTATTAACTTTTATTGATAATAAGATCTGTAATGATGCCCCTTCTTTCATTCCTGATATCAGTAATTTGTATCTCCAGCTTCTCTTAATCAATCTCATTAAAGGGTTATCAATTTTACTGCTGTTACCAAATAATCAGTTTTTGGCTTAATTGAAAGAATCGGGAAATTCCAAATAAATTAGATTAAAGTTCTAGTGAATCAGGAGGTATGATAATCTGCTGAATAAGAAAGGACTTAAACAAGGTTGTAGATGTTTAGAACAGCTAGTTTGCTATCTTTTGTTACATCTATTTATTGAATATACATTTACTAGTATGAATTTTGCCATACAAATCTACAGTTCAACTACTCTGATCTTGCCTAAGAAAAGTAAAATTTCTACTAGATATAAGGTTAAAGTGCAATCACTTGACAATACAGCAAAATATTCCAAGTCTCCAAGAAATAATCAGGTCCCATTTTCCTGATAACACAAAGTACAAGTTTGTCAGTCCTTTAAGTATCAGCTTCCCTAAACTGAAATCCAGGATCTGCCTTCACCAAACAGATTAATCAACAAATCCCAAAAATAATGAGCACATTTTAAAACTTCTAAACTGGTTTTAATCTACTGAGGTGCAAGTGAAACATATTCTAATTACTTTTCTACACAAGTTGATCTAATATAAAGTAGTATAAAACTATGTTTAGGTTATTATAACTAAAACACACACAGGAAACATTTCACATTTTCTGTTCTCCTCAAAGGAAATGATTCCATCTAAAAGTACTATATGACAATTCATAATTCAATATATACGAAATATCTGTAAATAATATTAATAATCCATATTAATGAAAAATTCCAACATTTCCAAGGCCAATGACAATAGAGTTCAAACCAAATAACAGTTTGTTCTAATAAAGAAAATAACTACCCATTAACGCTCCCAAAATACTTTCCATGCTTTTTTTTATTATGTGGAGATATTAAAACATTATTAATGAAGGAATGCAAACAACAAAACTAAACAATCTAGTTAATGCCATCTGTACATTTTTCAGACTTATAAGCTCTTTCACTAAAAAGAACTACTGTATAAGCTTCCAGAGGGCAGAATTAAGTCTTGCTCACTGTTGTATGTTGAGCATTAGTACTGCTTGTTAAAAGAATTAATTATAATTTTAAAAAGAGAATTAATGTTAACTATCTGTTAAAAGATTTTATCACTCTGTCTGACACAATTATCTAACCCCACAGACTGTATAACACCAAGAGTAAGCATTAATGTGAACTATGGACTCTGGGTGATAATGATGTGTCAAAGTAGGTTCATCAACTGTAACAAATGTACCATTCCAGTGGGGACTGTTGATAATGGGAGAAGCTATAAATGTATGGGGGCAGGAGACATGTGGGAACTTTCTGTATCTTCCACTCAATTTTGCTGTGACCCTAAAACTCCACTAAAATTATCTCCCAAGAAAGCTGACAGGATAAAATTTTTTTAGAGAATCCACTTTTTAAAATCCATTTAAAAGCCTAAACAATTAATGACTAAATGAATAAATGAATTCAAGAGACACACTTGGCAAAATTCCATTTCTGAAACAAACATCCTAAAATGTTTGACATTCCACCTTTTGTGAATCTTACTTTTCTAATAAGGCTTGTATCTGTTACTGTTGTATAATATCTATAATTTCATCATGAGAATATGAATATTGTATATTTGATAAATAATGCCCATTGTTATTACAGCTTTACAAGTATTATTTCATTTAACCTTTACAATAACCCTATGATGTAGGTAAAACTTTACACAGGAAAGCTTCTGTTTCTTTCTTTTATTTCAGCAACCATGACCTGATAAGAAAAGCTTTTCTTTCAACACTTGATTCAATCTTCAAATTCAAAAAAAGGAACACTTTAATGTTCAGCAATAAACTACCAGTGGAAATGTTTCTAACAATATCAAAGATTTTGGTTGTTAAATATGTAATATTTAAGTTGTTGACATTCATTTACTGGTTGATTAGGAAAGCCATTTATAGACATAGAAAAGAACTAAAAGAAGACTAGAATTACAAGCTTGACTTCAGTAACATCAGGTTTCCAAACAACCAAAGAAAAAACTAACAAATCTGCCCTTTGGTATTTAAGTAGTAGATAATATAATCAGCCATGATAATAGCAGAACTGTTAATGGTATACTGTTTGAAGGTAGTAATTCAGGATACTAAAAATCTCATACTGTAAATCCCCACGTAAAAAATGCATTTATATCTTTAATAACAGAAATATTAATAAATTGTTCATTATTTTTTAATTTTAGAAGATATATGAATTTAGTGAGTCTATTAGAAGGCTCTATTGCACAATTCCTATTTTATCACTTTCTTCTGATAAAATCACAGAAACTGCTGGCAGAGGAATACAGAAGAACAGAAAGGCAAAACAGACCAGTTAAAAATTAAACATTAAAATTTTAATGATAAAGAAATACATCATAAAGTTCCCTAAAAATCATGTGCAGTTGTTTTGAGTCATAATATTATAGAGAACTTTTGAGAACTAAAAGAATATACTAGGAAAAATTTGTAAGTTGGTTATGGTAGAAGCACTAACATCAACAAAAAGCAATCTGTTGTCAGGATTTATTTCCCTAAAAGCAATATAACTTAAAACTACTTATCAGTTATGATAAAAAACAGAGTCATTTTTCAACAGATATACATAACTATAGCAAACTAAAAAACATGGAGTACTTGAAATCAGGACACTAAAGTCTGGCTCAACTCATAAAAAGATGTTAATTACACCATCTTCTGCCAAGCAAGCACAGTGAGGCCAAATATACTACTATACTGTGAAAGAGTGCGCCCAGTCTTATTACTCTAGTGTCTTAAAACTTGATAATCTACCAATGTACATTAGTTTGAGTATACACATAAATCAACAGAAACCACTTTATTAAACATTTCAAAGAAACCAAACGTTCATCACAGCATTTGAGACATACTAAGAAATGAAGTAAAGCCAAAATTAAGGAATAACCTGTTATATCAAAAATCAAGGAATAACATGTTATATCAAAACAGAACAAGAAACATTTTCGAGGATATGTGTAAAAAAAATTTTGTCAATTATTTTCCCTTTCAATTCTTAAAATGATAGCAGAAAATCTAAGCCTTTGCTTATATTTATTAAAAAGACAATGAAATATATAAGAAATTTGACATATATTGAAGAACAAAATTATTATTCTTATACCATAAAGTATGTTTTCTTTGTTTGAAAACTAGTAATATTTACGTTCATTTTACATAAATGTTGTCATATTACATAATTTGTGATAAAGCCACATCAGTATAATCTCTTCCCTATGTTATTAGAATCCGAAAAATATCACAAGATAGTTTAAATCTTTCTAGTGATAATATGCAAAGTTATTTCATAGTGAAATATAAATTAAATTGCACGAAATACCTAAAGATATAAATATGGCTTTAAAAAGTAGTTTTCACATTTTGACAGTATTATTACCATGAAAGATGACTTTTCATAGTAGACAGAGAAATAAAATGTTTTCTTATTCGGCTTTTCTTGTAAAGGCACTTGGAATTGAGGGGGAAAATGAAGGGGAGTCAAATGACAAAGCCAAATGTTGTGAACTACATCTATTACATCAAATGTGGATAATTACAATGTTCAGATATGTGAAGTGAAAACATCTAAGTGCCTTACCATTGATCAAAGTTTTTGCATACATATGTACTGAACAAAATAAAAATAAATTATTTGTAACATAAGCTTGAAACTTGGTAGTTGAAACAAATAGCCCTCATTCACACAAATAGCCCTCATTCACAATTCACAAAACTACTCCATGAATGAAGATGTGATGCAAAAGTACAAGTGTGCAAAATGCAAAATACTAAGGTTATACTGAAGCAATCTGTAACCACAGCAAGGTATGAGTTTCTGACACAATCTTGGAAAAAATCTGGGATTTCATTAAAAGTCTTACTGCTCAGGATCAAGAAAACTCACAGCATTCTGCTTTCAAAAATTAAAGCTATTCATTTAAGATATCTAACTAAAAGATGGCCAAAGTAAATTTTTACCAACATGAAAACATGATTTTATTTCCATTTTAAAAAACAGTGCTACTAGTGAATTCAAGAATTATCTAAAAGATATTTCAAGATTTGATAAGGGCTGGAGCTGGAGACACAAGACAGCACAGGTGCACAAGGGCAGACTATTTGAAAATTGGATTCTCTTAGAATATACTAAATGGGCCAGGCTCGGTGGCTCACACCTGTAATTCCAGCACTTTGGCAGTCTGAGGCGGGCGGATCGCTCGAGCTCAGGAGTTTGAGACCAGCCTTGGCAACACAGTGAGACCTCCATCTCTATTTTTAAAAAATAGAGTATATAAAATGATTTGCCATGGTACCTATATTTTATGTGTTATAGAAACACTACCTTTAAAAGCAGAAGTTGAAAAGTCGGTGGTTTTAGAGAACTAATTCTTTTTATTTCAAAAATGCATACATGGCCAAATCTTTTGTGATACATAAATGGAATGATAAAAACTTTCACAAAGATTAAAGAGAACTGTCTTTTAGGTTCTAGTCTCAGATGGAGAGCTAATAATGAAAAGTGGAAATTCCCACTTTTTCCAGGATGAAGCAATTTAATAGTTATCAGTTTGATATGACAAAATTATGAGAATTCTTTTTGAAAAGCACACTTTAAGATCCAAATTATCCTTAAAAATGCATAGAATGTTTCTTCTCAATGATAAAAAAAAAAAAAAAAAAAACCTCTTTACATTTGGAATCTAAATTTTCAATTAAAGAAGAACCTTTAAAACAAACAAATAAAAAAATCCTACCTCAGGCAAGCCTCAGTTCACTGGATCTATGTCACATTGATTTATAACAGTTATTTCTTAGGGGGGTAAAAAAGCACACACAGATGCAAACAATTACTCTATTTTTGTAGGCAACAAGTGAGGTGGGTGGTAACTGAGAAATTTTTTTTAAATCCTGTCACAATATTCTGCTTTTTCTTAAGAAACCCTCCTCACACAACAAACGTTTGCCACATCAGAGAATTTCCAGGGCCTGAAGCACCACTTTGATTCCAGCCCGCTGCAGGCATTAGCAGGAGGTAATTAGGGTAAAAAGTTCAGCCACAGTTCCATGTCTAGAGTCCTGCCAGAAATAAATTTCCTCTATATTCACTGGTTTCTACTGTATCCTCCCCTAACAATCATATTGAAAACACATTTATCTGTAGAGTTTGTTCCTCTTCTAATTAACTTTATGGCATTTACAATGTTTAATAATTTAAAACGGCACCAATTGCAGCAGTTTTATACTTAATAGTGGAGTGGTGTATTATTTTTCCTCTATTGCTGCTTCATTTGACAAGTGACTCTCAGAAGTATGCGCTGCAGCTGTTTTCATCATCATAAATGTACATTTTATTTCCGCATTTGAGAAAGGTGCATGGACAAAACTGACAAACATGCATTCAGAAGGTATTCTTTTAAATTTTTCAAGAAAGTGAAAAATACTAGTCAAAAAATTTAAAATGATGTTACTTTACAATATACAAATTATTATACTTTATATTTTACACAGAGAAAAATATGACTATATCTAAATAACCGATAAGATTTAAATATACCATATATTTGAGGGCTTCTAATAAAAAGAAACCTACCATCATAGGAACCCTCAAAATACTGTCCCTTCTTCTGTATCAGTCTCTCCAAAAGCACATTCACTCACACCCACATCCATACCCACATAGGGAGGCACTAATTAACATGCCAGTTATCTCACAATAACTGTTTTAACCTTTGTATATTGTTTGAAAAACAAGATATTAATAAAATCATGTAACTCTAAAGAAAACCACTAGTCACCACAATTATTTTCTAACAAAAGATAAAATCAGTTAACATAAAAAAGACATAACATAGGCATGGCATGGTGGTGCACACCTGTAATCCCAGCACTTTGGGAGGCTGAGGCGGGTGAATCACCTGAGGTCAGGAGTTTGATATCAGCCTGGCCAACATGGTGAAACCCCGTCTCTATTAAAAATACAAAAATTAGCCAGGCATGGTGGCACCCACCTGTAGTACCAGCTACTCAGAAGCCTGAGGCAGGCAGGAGAATCACTTGAACTTGGGAGGCAGAGGTGGCAGTGAGCTGAGATCATGCCACTGCACTCTA
>NW_022436952.1:29792077-29823273 GCF_009761245.1 Sapajus apella
ATATATATATATATATATATATATATATATACACACAACATACACCTCAATCAAAGACATTTATTGGCCAGGCACAGTGACTCATGCCTATAATCCCAGGACTTAGGGAGGCCAAGGCAGGAGAATCGCTTGAGCTCAGGAGTTCAAGACCAGCCTAGGCAACACCACAAAACCCAGTCTAGCCGAATGTGGTGGCACACACCTGTAGTCCCAGCTATTCAGGAGGCTGAAGTGGGAGAACTGTTTGAGCCCAAGGGGCAAATGTTGCAGTGAGCCAAGACTGTACCACTGCACTCCAGCCTGAGTCAGAGAGTAAGACCTTGTCTCAAAAAAACAAAAAGACGTTTATTAAAAAAAAAAGAAGAAAAAATTAAATCTTGGCTCTAGGCTATTATAGCAATTATGACAAATACCTTATTGGGCCAGAAAGTTTATTTTTAAAATAATAATAATCTGTTCATGAACATAAAACAATACTTGAAAGTTTGTAATTTTTTCAAGTTCTTCAGTCAGGTTTATAATTTAAACTCCTTTTGTGCAAAATGAATTTTTCTAAATCTTTCCAAATTCTCTTCAAATATTTGGTCCTCTATATCCTAAGGCATGACCAACAACGTTACACAAACAAATAAAGAAAAAAATATGGCCCTTGTACCATCCTGAACAAAATACAAAACCCAGAATCAAATGGCATTTTTTTTTTAAATTTCTTGTATGAATTCATTTAGCATGACCTTTCCTATAAAGTTAACTATTCAGGGCTTCCTATTTGTCCCAATTTTCCCCTTCATGATCTAGATGACATTAAGGATTCTGCCATTTTCCAGGTAGGTTTTCCAACTATGCATGTGCAACCATCATGTTTTATATTGTTACAGTTAGTTTTACATTTCTCAAACATAAGAAACATTATTTAAAAGTGTTCAGGCCAGGCACAGTGGCTCATGCCAGTAATCCCAACACATTAGGAAGCTGAGGTGGGCAGATCATGAGGTCAGGAATTCAAGACCAGCCTGACCAAGATGGTGAAACCTCATCTCTACTAAAAATCAAAAAAATTAGCCAGGCATGGAGGCATTCACCTGTAATCCCAGGTATTCAGGAGGCTGAGGTACGAGAATCACTTGAACCTGAAAGGCAGAGACTGCGGTGAGCTAAGACCACCCCATTGCAACCAGCCTGGGTGACAGAGGAAGACTCTGTCTCAAAATAAATAAATAGAAGTGTTCAATATTTGAATACTAGGAGGAAAAATTAAGGGACAAAATTATGTTTACAATAGCTGCCAGTGGAGAAATAGCACACCCAGGATTTCAAATCCCAATTATTTAAGGCAACCTCATAAGACTCATGATATAATCAAAACAGGAAATGACACACATTTACTACATTGTTCTAATTATTTCATATACTAGCAATAAATAAAGATTCACGGAATAATAAAAACTGCTTAGAAATATCTAACAAAGAACTTATGACCCAGCAAGTCCGTTCCTAGTTATACACACCAAACAGAAATGTACACCAGAAGCAATATAGAAATGTTCATATCCATACTATTCATCAAAGCCCCAATGGCAAACTGTCCAAATAACCATCAACAACAAACATCATTGTCCTATCCATATGTATCTAACTACCTTCTCCATTTTTTTTTTTTTTTTTTTTTTTTTTTTAAAAAGAGTCTCACTTTTTTCCCCAGGCTGGAATGCAGTGGCACAATCTCGGCTCACCTCAACCTCCACCTCCTAGGTTCAAGTGATTCTCTTCCCTCAGCCTCCTAAGTAACAGGGATTACAGGCACACACACCATGCCTGGCTAATTTATTGTATTTTTAGTAGAGACAGGGTTTCAGCTTGCTAGTCAGGCTGGTCTTGAACTCCTGACCTTGTGATCCGACTGTGGTGGCCTCCCAAAGTGCTAGGATTAATAGGCATGAGCCACCACACCCAGCCCTCTACTATTTTTATACATTGTATCACCACACTATATATTTTACTTATTTTTTTACTGTTTCTCTCTCCTTGCTAGAATGTCAACTCTAGCAATACAATGTCTAAGAATGTCAGCTCTAGGCATACAGATTTTTGTCTTCTTCTTCGATCAGGGTTTTTCAAACTTGACCCTATCGATATTATGGGCTAGATAATTCTTTGCTGTTAAGGGCTGATCTGCAAATTATAGGATGCACAGTATAGCAGGTTCTTTGACTCTACACACTAGATACCAACAGCACCTTCTACTCCAGGTTGTGGCAACCAAAAAAATGTCCCCCAGACACTGCCAAGTGTCCCCTGGGGATCAAAATCATCTCTACCTTTTTCCCCTCAGTTAAGAAACAATGTCCTGGATTATTTAACAGTAGCTGACATGTAATAGATACCCATAAACATGTCTTGAAAGAACATAAGGAAGCCTCTTCTCAGAACAAAAGGGAAAAAAAATCAAAGCAGTTCTTAAGATTCCTATCTAAATGGCAGGAAAGGTGATCTTTATAAAACATCTTAAAATCATATACACAATGTATGATTAGCCCGGTAGCAGACAAGCATACATCTCACTGAGACTGTGTTATTTACAGAATAAATTATACCCATACAGTCTTTGATTTTAACCAATTTAAAACCTTAGTTATAGCAAATTGCCTTTTCCAAATTCCAGTACTTTGATATCAGAAAATCAAGTAACACAATTAGTGAGATTTAGCAAGGTTTTATTCTGGCAAAATAACATCTCACTGTATCAACAAAAGATTTTCCCAAAAACAATGGTTAAAAATACTTGACTTAGAAACTGTCATTGTTCTTCAAAATGAATTGCCTAATTATCTACTTCAATTTTTGCCTTTAACATAATCACAACACAAGAGTGATCTCTTTTCAGGCGTATTCACTATGCACATCCCCTGTTCTACCAGAAGTCAAGTCAGCAAGCCTGTATGGAATTCCACAAAGTCAGAATCTATGCAGATGTTCTTTCCCTTTTGGTTTTCCTCTAATTTACAAATCTTGTAATCTAAGCCTGAAGTTGACTGGACCAACATTTAAACCAGTATAGCATTATCAGCCAAAAACTCAATCTGTTTTATATTTATATGTCAAGACTGCATCCTTCTTGGCGGCTGAAAAAAAACTATTGTTTTGAAATGATTACACAGAGAAACTGCAAGCCCTTTAGTTGTTTTATGAACTGATTCTAGATGGAAAGCTTTACTTTTTGGTTTAGGTTGTAGAGCAGAAGAAAAAAACAACTTTGAACTCAAGACTTTTACCTTTATATTTTTAACTGTCTACTATAGTCACTTTGAACTATGAGACAGCCAAGTATTTCCAAAAAAAAAACCTCATTACAAAGTGAAGATGGCACTGCTACTCAATAAGACCTATTACATAGAAACATGCTTCTTCTATGAAGGGAGGGGCAGGAAGACTGTATTACAAAGAAACATGAGAAAACTATTGTGGGTGATGGATATGCTCGTTATCTTGATTGGAGTGATGGTTTCATGGATATATACCAATGTCAAAACTTATCAATTTATACATTTTAAATATATGCAGTTCATCATGTTTCAGTATACCTCAATAAAGACACACACAAAACACACACACATATCGCTTTATACTATATGAGCTTCTGTAGGGACTATAAACACATTACCATTTTCCAGTGAAAGTAAAGACCTCTAGGTACAGTACTCAGGCAATGGAGACGAACAAATCTGTAGCACGGGCACCAGATAAGGTGGGTACAGCCCTATTTCTCAAATAGTCATAGAGGCAAAACTCCTGCTCAAAAATAGTATATAAATATACATGAAAAGAAATTCCTGCTGAAGAGTGATACCTAACTATACTTAATACCTTCCTGACCCAAATAATACAAGGCACACCTAACATGTATCAGGATATAATCAATACTTGAAAACAGTGTCTCATTGAATCCCCACCAAAACCAAGCACAGCAGTCATATACAAGCACTACTTTAAAAATAAGGAAAGTGAACCTAAGAACTGTCAAGTACACTGAAGTCATCATACACACAGGGCAAAGTCAGAGCTTTTATATTTGCATTTCTTTTTCATTTAACTTTCTAAAACACTACTATAGTTGAATATCAAAACAAAAACAAGCTGAGAATGACGGTTTCCAGATTCATCCATGTCCCTACAAAGGACATGATGTAAAATGAAGTTTAATGCCTGTAAAAACTACTTTACAAAGAAGTTCCCCTAGCATTTCTAGGCCAAACCTTGTAATTGACTTCAGCTATGTACATAGACAAGCTTAGGCTGAAATGCTAGGTATATGTATTGGCTTCAGTGTATGACCCTTCATTGTTAAGCTATGAAAGTAAAACTGTGTTTAACTGGCAATGAGGAAAAAACAATTGTAGAAAAGCGTTGGTCTACATAGTTCATTGTATTAAGTGGGATTCATTGTAATCCCTCTGCATTTATTCTATTGCCTCAACTGTTACTTGAAGATGGTATAATATGTAATTTACCCTGTGGTATCAATGATAAAAATTATACCTTTCTGTAGGAGGGGTTTATCATAATATGCTGCTTCTTGAAGGCTTGCACTTCCAGAATTGTGCTTCCTTCTGCTGTGCCATCCATATCTATATATCCATATATATCTTGACCAGTCTTGGTTATTTGCCACCCCCTCCTTGTCTGTGGACCATGATAAGCCCAAGTAGTGACTTCACAGCTGGGTAACGTAGAAATTAAAGTGAAAAGACCTTTACGTTAAGAAGTAATTTGCATGCGTAATACAGGAAGGTGTTCTTTAGGTATGTCACAGGATTACTTTAAACCATTTGACTTACACTCCAAAGTAACTAATGTTGGTAGTATAGCAAATTATGATGAATAGCTTTAATTGTATGTTTAAAAGTCTCATCATATGTTCACATGCTTAAATCTAGGTATCAGAATTTAAGCAATTCTTGAAATGTATTTTCTCCTTAATACACTAATTACAAAGCAACTCAAAAAAAAAAAAAAAAAAAAAGAACTGTCAAGTAATTTAGTTGTAATTTAGTTTACACAGCTAGTAACTCACAGCTA
This sequence comes from Sapajus apella, assembly GCF_009761245.1. Classification (NCBI taxonomy): domain Eukaryota; kingdom Metazoa; phylum Chordata; class Mammalia; order Primates; family Cebidae; genus Sapajus; species Sapajus apella. The sequence continues at coordinate 29,797,154 of NW_022436952.1, forward strand.
GGTCTGTGTGACTCCAAAACCGATGTTAGTTCCATTATTCTATATTTTCATCCATGGATTTAGGAATACCAATAAATATTATGGAGTGCAAACCTTAGGTTAAAACTACATATGAAAAAAATTATCAAATACAAAATCAAACTTAGATCCATTAAACAGAAACATCACTACAAGTAGAGTTCCTGTTAAACTGCAAAAGCTGCCCAATATCATCCACAATATCATTACACCCGCCAATATTTGTTGTGTGGTTGTCTTTCTTCAAATATACATTATAGACTACTATCTTCTGGTGATCTTTCTTTGTCACATTTCTAAGCATTCCTATCAAATTTCCAGGCAAATAGCTCAGGAGAGATGAGAAGACAAGAATTACATGTAGCTTGTGGAAAACACCTCTTTGCAACATTGCTACATGAAATATACGTTAGTAAAATGTCTGGGTAGATAATCCCATTTTAGTAAATATGTGGCCAACTGTTATTCTTAAGTTTAGAATCAGGCAGTATAGAAGCAAACCTTTCACAAATATATTCTTTTTTTTTTTTTTTTTTTTTTTACCTTACCAGCTGCAGTGATCTAAATGTGTCACCCAAATTCATATGCTAAATTTGAATCAGGGAGATATGGTGGATCATGCCTGTAATCCCAGCACTTTGAGAGGCTGACACAGGCAAATCACTTGAGCCTAGGAGTTCAAGGCAACATGGCAAAATCCCATCCCTACTAAAAATACAAAAAATTAGCTGGGCATGGTGATGCACTCCTGTAATCCCAGCTACTCAGGAGGCTGAGGCTCAAGATTGCTTAAAGCCAGGAGGCAAAGGCTACAATGAGCCAAGATCACACCACTGCACTCCAGCCTGGGCAACAGACCAAGACTCTGTCTCAAAAATAATTAAATAATTAATCAAAAATAAAATTGAATCCCCAGAGATAGTATTAAGAACTGGGGCCTTTAGGAGGTGATTAAGTCATAAGGGCAGAGCTTTCCCAATCTCGTGAATGGGATTAGCAACCTTATAAAAGAGGTTGCAGGGAGTACTCTAGGTTTTTTTGTCCTTCCACCATGTGAGGACATAGAGTTCAAGGTGCAACCTTGTAAGCAAAGACTGAGCCTTCTTCACCAGACACCAAACCTGCCATTGCCTTGATCACAGACTTTCCAGCACCCAGAACTGTTACAATCATTATTATTTATAAATTACCCAGTTTGTGGTATTTTGATATAGTAAAAGGAACAAACTAAGACACCAGCATATTCTTTTTTAAAATATTTTATTGCACTTTTTTCTGGCATACATGTGCAGAACATGCAGGACCGTTGCATAGATACAAACATGGCAATGTAGTTTGCTGCCTCCATCCCCATCACCTGTATCTGGCATTTCTCCCCATGTTACCCCTCACCAACTTCCTACCCCCTGCTGTCCCTGCCCTAGTGCTCCCCAACAGACCCCAGTGTGTGATGCTCCCCTCCCTGTGTCCATGTGTTCTCATTGTTCAATACCCACTTATGAGTGAGAACATGCAGTGTTTGATTTTCGGTTCTCGTGTCAGTTTGCTAAGAATGATGATTTCCAGATTCATCCACGTCCCTACAAAGGACATGAACTCATCGTTTTTGATGGCTGCATAGTATTCCATGGTGTATATGTCCCACATTTTCCCTGTCTAGTCTATCACTGATGGGCATTTGGGTTGGTTCCAAGTCTTTGCTATTATAAACAGTGCCACAATAAACATACATGTGCATGTGTCTTTATAATAGAACAATTTATAATCCTTTGGATATATACCCAGTAAAGGGATTGCTGGATCAAATGGAATTTCTATTTCTAGGTCCATGAGGAATCGCCACACTATCTTCCACAATGGTTAAACTAATTTACACTCCTGCCAACAGTGTAAAAGTGTTCCTATTTCTCCACAACATTTCCAGCATCTGTTGTCTCCAGAATTTTTAATGATCGCCATTCTAACTGGTAAGATGGTATCTCAATGTGGTTTTGATTTGCCTTTCTCTAATAACCAGTGATGATGAGCATTTTTTCATATGTTTGTTTGCCTCATATATATTTTCTTTTGAAAAGTGTCTGTTCATATCCTTCACCCACTTTTGAATGGGTTTGTTTTTTTCCTGTGAATCTGTTTTAGTTATTTGTACATTCTGGATATTAGCCCTTTGTCAGATGGGTAGATTGCAAAATTTTTTTCCCATTCTGTTGGTTGCCAGTTCACTCTAATGATTGTTTCTTTTGCTGTGCAGAAGCTCTTACGTTTAATTATATCCCATTTGTCTATCTTGGCTTTTGTTGCCAATGTTTTTGGTGTTTTAGTTATGAAGTCCTTGCCTATGCCTATGTCCTGAATGGTATTGCCTAGGTTTTCTTCTGGGGTTTTTATGGTGTTAGGTCTTATGTTTAAGTCTTTAATCGATTGGGAGTTAATTTTAGCGTAAGGTGTCAGGAAGCAGTCCAGTTTCTGCTTTCTCCACATGGCTAGCCAATTTTCCCAACACAATTTATTAAACAGGGAATCCTTTCCCCATTGCTTGTTTTTGTCAGGTTTGTCAAAGATCAGATGGTTGTAGATGTGTGGCATTGTCTCTGAGGCCTCTGTTCTGTTCTCTGTCTCTATCTCTGTTTTGGTACCAGTACCATGCTGTTTTGATTACTGTAGCCCATGTAGTATAGTTTGAAATCAGGTAGCATGATACCTCCAGCTTTGTTCTTTTTGCTTAGAATTGACTTGGCTATGTGGGCTCTCTTTGGTTCCATATGAAGCTTAAGATGGTTTTCTCCAGTTCAGTGAAGAAAGTCACTGGTAGCTTGATGGGGATAGCATTGAATCTATAAATTACTTTGGGCAGTATGGCCATTTTCACAATATTGATTCTTCCTAACCATGAGCATGGAATGTTTTCCCATCTGTTTGTATCCTCTCTTATTTCTTTGACCAGTGCTTTGTAGTTCTCGCTGAAGAGGTCCTTTACATCCTTTGTTAGTTGTATTCCTAGGTATTTTATTCCCTTTGTAGCAATTGTGAATGGCAGTTCATTCTTGATTTGGCTCTCTTTAGGTCTGTTATTAGTATATAGGAATGCTTGTGATTTCTGCACATTGATTTTGTATCCTGAGACTTTGCTGAATTTGCTTATCAATTTCAGGAGATTTTGGGCTGAGACGATGGGGTCTTCTAAACATACAATCATGTCATCTGTGAATAGAGACAATTGACTTCCTCCTTTCCTATTCGAATACCCTTTATTTCTTTTTCTTGCCTGATTGCTCTGGCTAGAACTTTCAATACTATATTGAATAGGAGTGGTGAGAGAGGGCATCCTTGTCTAGTGCCAGATTTCAAAGGGAATGCTTCCAGTTTTTGCCCATTCAGTATATTGGCTGTTGGTTTGTCATAAATAGCTATTATTATTTTGAGATACGTTCCATCGATACCTAGTTTATTGAGAGTTTTTAACATAAAGACTGGTTGAATTTTGTCGAAGACCTTCTCTGCATCTATTGAGATAATCATGTGGTTTTTTCCTTTGGTTCTATTTATGTAGTGAATTGTTTATAGCCTTGCGCATGTTAAACCAGCCTTGCATCCCTGGGATGAAGCCTTCTTGATCGTGATGGATAAAGTCTGTTTTATCATTGACCAGGATTGCAACTCCTGCTTTTTTTTGCTCTCCATTTGCTTGGTAAATCTTCCTCCATCCCTTTATATTGAGCCTATGTGTATCCTTGCACATGAGATGGGTCTCCCGGATACAGCACACTGATGGGTTTTGACTTGTTATCCAATTTGCCAGTCTGTGTCTTTTGATTGAGGTTAATACTGTTATGTGTGAATCTGATCCTGCCATTTTGATGCCAGCTGGTTGTTTTGTCCATTAGTTGATGCAGTTTCTTCATTGTGTCGATGCTCTTTACCATTTAGTACGTTTTTGGAGTGGCTGGTACTGGTTGTTCCTTTCTATGTTTAGTGCTTCTTTCAGGAGCTCTTGTAAGGCAGGCCTGGTGGTGATGAAATCTCTCAGCAATTGCTTGTTCATAAGGATTTTATTTCTCCTTTGCTTATGAAGCTTAGTTTGGCTGGATATGAAATTCTAGGTTGAAAGTTCTTTTCTTTAAGGATGTTGAATACTGGCCCCCCACTCTCTTCTGCTCATAGGGTTTCTGCCAAGAGATCCACTGTGAGTCTGATGGGCTTCCCTTTGTGGGTAACCCGACCTTTCTCTCTGGCTGCCTTTAGCATTTTTTCCTTCATTTCAACCCTGGTAAATATGATGATTATGTGCCTTTGGGTTGCTCTTCCTGAGGAATAACTTTGTGGTGTTCTCTGTATTTCCTGGACTTGAATATTGGCCTGCCTTGCTAGGTTGGGGAAGTTCTCCCAGATAATATCCTGAAGAGTGTTTTCCAGCTTGGATTCATTCTCTCTGTCACATTCAAGTACATCCATCAAACATAGATTAGGTCTTTCACATAAGCCCATATTTCTTAGAGGATTTGTTCATTTCTTTTTACTTCTTCTCTAATCTTGCCTTCTCGTTTTATTTCATTGAGCTGATCTTCAATCTCTGATATCCTTTCTTCTGCTTGATCGATTCGGCTCTTGAAACTTGTGTATGCTTCGCGAAGTTCTAGTGTTGTGTTTTCCAGCTCCATCAATTCATTTATATTCTTCTCTAAGCTGTTTATTCCTGTTAGCATTTCAGCAAACCTTTTTTGAAGGTTCTTAGTTTCTTTGCATTGGGTTAGAACATGTTCTTTTAGCTCAGAGAAGTTTCTTATTACCCACCTTCTGAAGCCGGTCTCTGTCAATTCATCAGACTCATTCTCCATCCAGCCTTGTTCCCTTGCTGGTGAGAAGTTGTGAACCCTTGGGAGAGAAGAAGCGTTCTGGTTTTGGGTGTTTTCATCCTTTTTGCACTGGTTTCTTCCCATCTTTGTGGATTTATCTATCTGTGGTGTTTGTAATTGGTGATTTCAGATGGGGTCTCTGAGTGGACATTGTTTTTGTTGATGATCAAGTTATTTCTTTCTGTTTTTTAGTTTTCCTTCTGACAGTCAGGCCCCTCTGCTATAGGACTGCTGGAGGTCCACTCCAGACCCTGCTCACCTGGGGATCACCCGCAGCAGCTGCAGAACAGTGAGGGTTGCTGCCAGTTTCTTCTTCTGTTATCTTTGTCCCAGAAGGATACCTGCCAGATGTCAACCTGAGCTCTCCTTTATGAGGTGCCTCTTTGGATATACGGGGTTCAGGGAGCTGCTTGAAGAGACAGTCTTTCCCTTATAGGAGTTCAAGTGCTGAGCTATGAGCTCCACTGTTCCACTCGGAGCTGCTGAGCAGGTACGTTTAAGTCTGCTGCAGCAGAACTCATAACTGCTCTTTTTTCCCAGGTGCTCTGTCCTGGGAAGGTGGGGCTTTATTAATACAGCTAGTGCTTGACTTACGACCACGGTCGGGACCATGGACTGGTCGTAACACGATTTGGTCATAAGCTGAGTAGGCTATATGTACAGTTGAAATGGTACACACGGAGATGGTAGTGCTACCGGAAGCTGGTCCGCACTGTCATACGCCCAGCTGGGCAACGTTTGCGCTGCCAGACGTGGAACAGTCGTGGCTAGCAATTGTGGTCGTAAAGTCGAATGGTTGTAAGCTGCATAGGTGGTAAGTCAATCAATACCCGTAAGTTCCTGAAGTGCTGCTGCCTTTTTTCAGAGAATCCCTGCCCAGCAGAGGAGGTCTACCAGCAGAGGCATTGCTGAGCTAGCGTGGGCTCTGCCCAGCTGCTGTGTGAACTTCCCTGCAGTTTTGATTATAGAGGTATAGTCAGAACTGCCTTGGTAATGGTGGTCTGCCTCAGTAATGGCGAACTGTCTCTGTAATGGTGGACTGCCTCGGTAATGACGGACTGCCTCAGTAGTGGTGGACACCCTCAGTAATGGTGGACACCCTTCCCCCCACAAAGCATCTCAGGTCCAGCTGTGCTTGCTGTGAAACTCTCAATCCAGGGCATTTCAGATTGCTAGGGTTTGTAGGGGTGGGGCCGGCCGAGCCAGATCACCTGGCTCCCTGTTTCAGCCCCCTTTCTTTCAGCTGAATGGGTGACTCTGTCTCCCAGGCATTCCAGGTGCCAGTTGAAATGCCACCCAGATTTGTGTGAGTTTTTGTGTGGAGACCTGCTGCAGGGGCTGAAACAGCCATGCTGGAGACTCATGGTGCTTTTCCACCCAGGAATCTCCTGGTCTGTGGGCAGTAAAAATTCATTTGGAAATGCGGTAATCACCCACCCTCTGCGTTCTCGCTGGGAACTGCACTCCAGAGCTGTTCCTATTCAGCCATCTTGGATTGTCTCAACACCAGTATATTCTAACACAAAATCTTATAAAGCCACACATGAGATTCGGAGATGTGGTGAAAGCACAAGATGGCCTATGTTAAGCTCTTTTCATTTATGATCTATATTTTCAAAATGTGTATTACTAGGATATGTATATAATGAAATAATGTGCGTAAGTTAGGATGAATGTTCATTGTTAAATAAAACCATACCATAATACATTAAAAGGGAAAAGCAAGCAAGGTACACTTAAATACAATACAACCATTTTTTTTTTCTTTTTTTGAGACAGGGTCTCAGTCTGTCATCCAGGTGGCAGTTCAGTGGCATGATCTCAGCTCAATGCGACCCCCGCCTCCTCAACTACAGTAATCCTCCCACCTCAGCCTCCCAAGTAGCTAGGACTATGGACACATGCCACCACACCCAGCTAATTTTTGTATTTTTTTGTAGAGACAGGGTTTCACCATGTTGCCTAGGATGGTCTCGAATTCCTAGGCTCATTCCTCCTGCCTTGGTCTCCCAAAGTGTTGGGATTATGGGCATTAGCCAGCGTGCCTGGTCCAACCCACATATTTTTACAACTACCTAATTCCAAACATCTGCCAAAATACAACATATCAACAAGGGAAACAAATGAAATCACTCCTAAATCACAACATAGCGTAACTAGAAAACAGAAAAACCACCAACTTTAAATAACAATTATGTTGGGGAATGAAAAATTTTCAAAATTGGCCAGGATGGCTCCTGAGCTGGCACCAGAGTGGAGCAGGAATTGCTTGTAAAACAGAAGAATGGAATGGAACTACTGGTGGCAGAACACAGAAAAAAGTCATGTAGGATTCACTCTGAGAAGCAGGGAGTCTCACCCTGAGCAAGGAAATGCTGAAAACAGGCTTAAGACATGTTGAATCAAAGCCTGGTCTACTAGGGAATCACAAAGAAGGAGATGAGAACGTGTGCTGGATAAGAGATACCAGCCAAAGGGAAAGAATCAGAGGAAAAGCATTACAAATGAGATGTGTCCCTTGGAAAATTTGTGATTAAAAAGAAGGAAGAAGAAAGGAGCTGAAGGTAAAGGTCTCATAAGAAAATCAGCAGAGGAACTAAAAGCCATTGCCCCATAGTATAATTTATTGAAGAAATCCTATGCTTCACTATACCTACAGAAAAAAAACATACTCCCACTAGGAAACCAGTTAAAACACCAATACTCCTCCAACCAGAAACCTAACCTCTCTAAAACTGAATGCTAAGGCCATCACCAAAAAATCATACTGAACTTATGACCAAAAATGGAATAACAACATTTCACATAAAGCTACCAGAAGAAAGCCAGAATTTTATCTTAATAAAAATATCTCCCCAAATCCCACAAAACAGAAAACTAAAACACAACAGCATAACATAATTATATATATATATATATATATATATATATGCGCCTAGTTAGTGACTGGAATTTCTTCCTGAAAACTCTGCCACTAAAGGAAAAGGCATTAAACGGAAAACCATTTCCAATACTTATAATGGGAAAAACTATAATGAATTATATACAAACTCCTATTTACTCAAAAGAAAGAAATATTATTAAATATTAACACATAAGTGTATTATACTAGTCAAAGTGAGAGATGACTTGTTTCTATATGGCTACTGATAAGAACGAGTGTCAGGGCGCCAAATTTTGGAAGGTAGCAGTCAGGTGATCCACTTCCAGGGGGACATTCAATAACAGAATCAGACATGCTTGATGAGAATTTTCTTTTCCTCAACACTATGGTGGCAAAACTAAAGCAAACAAAAACCTGGCAGAGTCATAAAGGAAGAATCTCTGTGTGGAAAAAAAAAAAAAAAAGCACAAGATGGAAGACTGCCCCCTCTCACAGTTTGACAATATTAACCCACCACTGGCTTTCATTCCCCATGCAGTGTATTACATACAATGTTTCTCAAATACCACGACTATTTTTGGAGATGATGAAACTTCCTAGAACATAGAACCAGATCAGTTAGTGACCTAACTCTAAAGAGAATTAACTCCTTTTATTCTACATCCATTTTCAATTCTCTCCCTTTCTCTCTCCATTTTGCTTTGTTTTGTCTGTAAGAGACAGAGTCTCACTCTGTTGCCCAGGCTAGAGGCCAGTGGTACAATCACAACTCACTGCAGTCTCGAACTCCTGGGCTCAAGTGATTTTCCCACCTCAGCCTCCCAAAGTATTGGGATTACAGGCATGAGCTACTGTACAGGGCCTCAATCCTCTCTATAAAGTAATCTTTTGCTAAGTGATTTAAAATTTTCCCCTTTGCTTCCCTTGAATCTGCATGATTCCCCTCACCCTTTTTTCAACCTTTTTAAGACTCATGATTCCCTTGCTCTCAAACCAAACAACAACTTAGGACAAAATAAAAGCTAAAATCAAGAGTGCTCCAAAACACAGAGAAACATGGCAAACTACAGATTAAAGAGTTGTGACAGTACTACCACATCTACCCTCTAACTAGGCATACATAGGCAAGGCAAAACTTTTTGTTATAATACAAAGATGGTTACTATGGTTCATGTATCCATTGCTGTATGACAAACCACTAGAAATCATACTGGCTTAGGTGAATAATCACTTTATTTCTCATATTTTGTGAACTGGATGGGTTGTTCTTGATATTCTCCCCTGGGATCATTCACATAGCTATTTTGTACTTCTGATTTGGCTGCAAGTTAAGAAAGTGAGGATGGTTGGGTTTCTTTCTCCATGTGGTATTTCACCCTCAAATAATAATGACAATGGTGGTTTAACAGATCAAATCCCAGTATAAACACATTTATCAAGCTTGCATTTCTGGTATGTCTACCGACATGTTATTGGTTAAAGCAAGGCTCACAAAGAAGCTCACAGTCAAGTGAGAGGGAACACTGCAAGAACACTGATAGGTCTGATCTGGAAGTGTAATTCCTTGAAAGGCATTTCTGCAATAAATAAAAACTACATTTCAAAGTTGTTTGATACAATATTTTTTTACTAAAGACTGTTGTTTTGACTAAACTGGCAATAGTGTCTCTGCGTGAAATTATATATAGGAGTATTACTTCTTAACTTATATTTATTTCAAACTGTGTTTTGTGCAAAAACCATTATGCCAAAAAAAAAGTGTATGTAAAGTAGTATAGGTATAGCTTTTCAAGAGCTATGCAAGGTAAGTCTGCAGCCAAATAAGCAATTGCAGGTATAAAATGATATTATAAATCAGAAATTAATTCACTTGAAATGGCCAAATAGAAAGATATGAATAAAAAGATAACTGAATTAAGGATTAAGAATTAAAAATACCTTGTAAAAATGCAAATTAATGCCATGACACACTACTGCATATTTATTTAAATGCCTAAAATCAAAAAGACTTAAAAAAATAGACTGACAATGTTAAGTGTTTCTTAAGCTGTAGAAAAAACAGAAATTTTATACAGTACTGGTAGATGTAAAATTGTACAACCGCTTTGAAAAGCACACATCTAACATGTGACCTAATCATTCTACTTGTAGGTATCTCCTCAAGAGAAAAGGAAGTATATGTGTCTATAAAAAGACTTGAATATAATGTTCATAGTAGCATTACTTGTAAAGGCAAAAACCTAAAAGCAACCAAAATATCCATCAACAAGTGAGAGCATAATCATACTCTAGTAAACTAATACAATGTAGTAATATTTCACAATAAAAATGAATGCACTACTTTGTGAGGCCACAGCAGGTGGATCACAGGAGCTCAGGAGTTCAAGGCCAGCCTGGACAACATAGTGAAACCCCGTTTCTTCAAAAAATAAAAAAATTAGCCAGGCACGGTACAGCACAAACTATAGTCCCAGCTCCTCAGGAGGCTGAGGTGGAAGGATCATTTGGGCCCAGGAGGCAGAGGCTGCAGTGAGCCAAGACCGCAAAACTGCACTCCAGCCTGGGTGACAGAGGGAGACTCTGTCAAAAAAAAAAAAAAAAAAAACTATTGATACATGTAATATCATGGCTGAATTTCAAAATAAATATGCTGAATAACCAAAGCTAGACCAAAAAAAAGAGTACATGCTATATGATTCCACTTACATAAAACTTTATGAAATGCAAACTAACCTATAGTAACAGAAAGTAGATCACTGGTTATCTTGAAGAAAAGAGCTGGGAGGGATAGAAGGAAGAATTACAAAGAGATATGAGGAAACTTTGCAGAATACTATATTCATTGTCTTGTTTGTAGAAACAGTTTCAAAGGTGTATACACATCAAACGCATAAAACTATACATCTTAAATGTGTATACTTCATTCAATTTCAATTATACCTCAATAATTCGATGTTAAAAGTATGTATGAGCACACACGCTGCAGTCTTTCCTGCTACAATTATGATTCTCAATGGGGAATGATGTCAGTACATCACAAAAGTTGTATTACAGCTAGGCGCAGTGGATCACACCTTTAATCCTGGCGCTTTGAAGGCTGAGGTGGATGGATCACCTGAGGTCAGGAATTTGAGACCAGCCTGGCCAACACGGTGAAACCCCATCTCTACTAAAAATACAAATATTAGCGAGGCATGGTGGTAAGTGCCTGTAATCCTAGCTACTTGAGAGGCTGAGGCAGGAGAATCACTTGAACTGGGGAGACGGAGGTTGCAGTGAGCCAAGATCACATCACTGCCCTCCAGCCTGAGCGACAAAAGCGAAACCATTTCAAAAAAAAAAGTAAGTTGTATTAATAAATAAAATTCATAGTATTTTACTTGTTTGTACTATAACTTAACAGCAATTGAATACAAAGCACATTAGATCAACTGAATGCAGAAAATCAGGAGAAATCATGTTTTCCGTGACTCAGTTTGACCATGCCCTCAGATTTGAAAGTGCTTAAAGAGTGTCACTTCCTGGTCTTTGTCCATTTTGTTCTTTTCTCCATAACTTAACAGTCTCAACTCTTTCTTATACCCCCATTCCATCAAGGCATCTTTGTCTTTTTTAGGTAAAATCCTTTATTTAATAATTTTATTATTAGCATTAAAACTATATATATATATATATATATTTTTTTTTTTTTTTTTGAGACAGAGTCTCACTCTGTCACCAGGCTGGAGTGCAGTGGCATGATCTCAGCTCACTGCAACCTCTGCCTCCTGGGTTCAAGCAATTCTCCTGCCTCGGCCTCCCAAGTAGCTAGGATTACAGGCACCCAGCTAATTTTTGTATTTTTAGTACAGATGGGGTTTCACCATGTTGGCCAGGATGGCCTCGAGCTCCTGACCTCATGATCCACCTCCTTGGCCTCCCAAACTGCTGGGATCACAGGCATAAGCCATCGCACCCAGTCAACAACTTTTTAAATGTTCTAATTTTGTATTCAAATTATTGCTCTGAAAATAATGTTGCATACATTTCACCAAACCTATTGCTATTCATTTTAGTGTGAAATTTTGTAGAATTAAGTGTACTGCCCCTCCAAATACACACTGCATTCTCTATATCTTGTTCCTTGTCTAGGGAGACTGGCCCATATCCTATGAATTGCATCAGTGGGCTCTCTGGACCTTCAGAATCCATTTCTGACTGGGTTGACCCAACAGGAAGCATCTAGAGAAATGAGATGCACCACTGTCAGGTTACTGATGATAGCCAAAACCGATTCATCAGAGCCCACAGTTCCTGTTGCTAACCCTCTTGATGTCGCTTTCTCTGCAGGCTTTACTAAGGGTTATCTCCTCTACTTAGAAATGATAATAAACCACCCACGGTGGCTCACACCTGTAGTGCTGGCTATTCAGGAGGCTGAGGTGTGAGGACTGTTTCAGTTTAGGAGTTTGAAGCTGCAGTGAACTAGGATCAAGCCACTGCACTTCTGGCTGGGTTACAAAGTGAGATCCTGTCTCAGGATCTCAGAAAGAGGGAGAGAGAAAGGAAGGGGAAAGGAAAGGAAGGGAAAGGGCAGAGGGGAGGGAAGAAAGAGAAAGGGAGAAGAAGGGAGGAAGGATGATGAGTCTCAGCTCCTACATGTGTTATTTTACTTAAACTCTCTTTGAATTACCCACTTTGAGTATGTTATCTGTTTCCAGCAAGAGCCCTAACAGCACAAATTTTCAGGAATACAACATATATCAAACAGCAAGTACATCGATTCTTTAAGAAATTAAACCAGCATTCCTTTGATTTGGTCACGTGCACGTAACCATTTTGGTAAACCATTTGAGGTTTGTACCAATTTCAATATCACAAGAAAATATACAAAGTCCACAAATAAAATCTCACACACTCATTAGATGTGTCCATAGCTTAAATATTACAGTTTAAAATAAATAAATACATAAACAACGAGCCTATGGTTATAATTTGACAATATGTGTATTCATTGACACTAACAGACAACTCTTAATCTCCCACTGAGATTTGTTGAGCATGTGGTTTTTTTTTTTTTGCGCAAAATTTCTTTGTAGCCAAGTACCTGATTTTCATAAATACTTTTTCTTTTTTTTAAAAAAAAAAAAAAAAAGAAGAGAGAAAGAAAGAAAAAAAGAATTTAAAAAAATGAAGGAGAGGAAGAAAGAGGAAGAGGAAGAGGGAGAGAGAACGGGGGTGTTGCTTTATTGCCCGGGCTAGAATGCAGTCTAAAAATGGGTATGAGAAATGAAAAAAAAAAATGAGGGAAGAAAATAACTAACAAGCAGCTAACCAATATTTCATTTAAACCTATAAATAGGTGTGATGTGATACTGATAAAAGTGTATATTTTGTGTATTTAAAGTGGAGAGTTCTATAAATGTTAATTAAGTTTACTTGTTCTGGATCTGATTTCAAATCCTGAATATCGTTGTTAATTTTCTGTCTCATCGATCTGTCTAATATTGATGTTGAAGTCTTCCACTATTATTGTGTGGGAGTCTAAGTCTTTTTATAAGTCTTATATATCTGGGTATTCCTGTATTGGGTGCGTATATATTTAGCATCTTTAGCTCTTCTTGTTGCATTGATCCTTTTATCATTATGTAATATCCTTCTTTGCTTCTTTTGATCTTTGTTGCTTTAAAGTCTATTTTATCAGAGGCAAAACTTGAAACTCCTGCTTTTTATTTATTTATTTATTTATTTTTGCTCTCCATTTGGTTGGTAAATCTTTCCCCATCCCTTTGTTTTGAGTCTTTGTGTATCCTTGCATGTGAGATGGGTCTGGATGCAGCATACCGATGGGTTTTGGCTTTTTTTGCCTGTGTCTTTGGATTGGGGGATTTAGTCGATTTAAATTTAGAATTAATAATAATATATGTGAGTTTAATACTGCCATTTAATGTTAGCTGGCTGTTTTGTCCATTAGTTGTTGTAAATTCTTGATTATGTTGATGCTCTTTACTTTTTGGTATTTTTTTAGAAAGGCTGATACTGGTTGTTCCTTTCTATGTGCAGTGGTTCTTTCAGAAGCTCTTGTAAAGCAGGCCTGGTGGTGATGAAATCTCTGAGTGCTTGCTTGTTCACAAAAGATTTTATTTTTCCTTTGTTTATGAAGCTTAGTTTGGCTGGATGTAAAATTCCGGGTTGAAAGTTCTTTTCTTTAAGGATGTTGAATATTGGCCTCCACTCTCTTCTGGCTTGTAGGGTTTCTGCTGAGAGATCTGCTGTGAGTCTGACAGGCTTCCCTTTATGGGTAACCTGACCTTTCTCTCCGGTTGCCCTCAGTATTTTCTCCTTCATTTCAACCCTGGTGAATCTGGCGATTATGTGCCTTGAGGTTGGTCTTCTTGAGGAATATCTTTGTGGTGTTCTCTGTATTACCTGGAGTTGAATATTGTCCTGTCTTGCTAGGTTGGGAAAGCTTTCCTAAATAATATCCTGAAGCGTATTTTCCAGCTTGGATTGATTCTCTTCGTCACATTCAGGTACACCTATCAAACATAGATTAGGTCTTTTCACATAGTCCCATATTTCTTGGAGACTTTGCTCGTTCCTTTATTTCCTTTTTTCTCTAATCTTGTCTTCTCGTTGTATTTGATTAAGTTGGTCTTCGACCTCTGATATCTTTTCTTCTGCTTGATCAATTCGGCTGTTAAAACTTGTGCATACTTTGCGAAGTTCTCATGTTGTTTTTCAGCTCCATTAATTCACTTATATTCCTCTCTAAATTGTGTATTCTTGTTAACATTTCATCAAACCTTTTTTCAAAGTTCTTAGTTTCTTTGCATTGGGTTAGAACAAGTTCTTTTAATTCCCAGAAGTTTCTTATCATCCACCTTTTGAAGACTGCTTCTGTTAATGGAACACACTCGTTCTCCATCAGGCCTTGTTCCTTTGTTGATGAGGAACTGTGATCCCCTGTAGAGGGAGAGGCATTCTGATTTTGGGTATTCTCAGCCTTTTTAGGCTGATTTCTTCCCTTCATTATAGATTTATCCATCTGTGGTCTTTATAATTACCTTCTTTATAATTGGGTTTCTGAGTGGACGTAACTTATTGATTCCCAGAGCTAAAATCTGAGCAACCCACTCCGCCAGCCAAAACAGCGGCGTTAAGATTGATGGTGCTTTTCTGACTCTGCACCAAGAACTGCAGCACCAACACAGCAGCAAAACCACCTCGCCGGCCACAAGAGTCACACTGGTGACCCGTGGGGCTCCTCCGCTGGGAATCTCCTGGTGCGTGAGCAACAAAAATTTGTCTGAAAGTGTGGCGTCCTTTCGTTCTCTGCGCTTTCCCTGGGAGCTACAATCCCGAGTTGCTACTGATCAGCCATCTTGGATCTCTCTCTCGAGCATGTGTTTTAAACTGTATTAAGTGTGAGTCAGGTCTGTAATGTTCTGGCCCCTTGCCTTACCACCACACAAAAACTAAAAATTTGCTTTAAGTAATTAAGTGAATTGGGGTCATGAAAAATGTACATAATTAATATTTTGTACAGTGACTCCTGTTTATCAAAGACAATGTTAACATTTTAAGACATATTATAAAAAATATCCTTAAGCCACATGACAAAAATTAAACAGAAGTAACAGGAAAGTCATCTTATTTCCCTAAGATTGCCTATATCCATAATCAGATAAACAGAGATCATATCTAGCATGCACTGAGGTCTTCGTGGTTCTAAGTTAATACTAAAACCCAGAGGCCCACGAATCATCTCTGTTCTTGGATCCCCTAGTATGCTAACCCATCCCATTAAAAAGGTCTCTATGCCAATGCAGCAGCTCTCAGCATAAAAAGTATACCAAAGATGTAAAACCCTTTCTTTGAGAAGAAAAGAGAGCCACAGAGCCATGGCAGAGAGCTAGAAGAAAATCCAGATACCCACAGAAAGCCTGAAAAATGCCAGACAGATGGGCAAATGAAAGACCTGGTGTCTGGATTTGGTGCCAAGGAACTGCTGGGAGAGCCCATGTCTATGAGCAGCAAAGACTGGGAAATGTTGTAAATCTACTTTGGTGCCTATGGAAATAACACCGGTCAGACCTTGCAAACAAAACTGACAAAAATCAGTCAAGATTGAAAACATCAAGTATCATATATGAGTTCTGGGATATTTCACAACAAAAAGAAGAGTCACATACCTATTATCCCAAGCAATCTCCCTCTACTTCTAATCATTTTATTATAACCCTTGTTTATATTAGACAAACAATGAAATAAAGTCAATGCAGTACCACCTCAGGATGGTGACACTGCACTTAATCTCCACCTAACAACTGCAGCTTTATGAAACTGGTTCCCAAATACCACTCCATGGACCTCTGCCAATCCAAGATGATGTTTTTGCCAGTTTGTAATAATGACAGAAAAATATTAATATTGTGAATTGTATTCTATTTAATAAACAGTCGATTTTGAAATTAAGTGATTCCTCCTATTTAGCTATTAAGATTATTTTGCTTTTCTC
Source organism: Sapajus apella (assembly GCF_009761245.1). Classification (NCBI taxonomy): domain Eukaryota; kingdom Metazoa; phylum Chordata; class Mammalia; order Primates; family Cebidae; genus Sapajus; species Sapajus apella. The sequence goes on from NW_022436952.1 coordinate 29,813,409, forward strand.
AGCCCAGCGCAAGCACCTTGGGAGGTCAAGGCAGGCAGATCACTTGAGCCCCAGAGTTTGAGGCCAGCCTGGCCAACATGGGGAAACCCCATCTCTACTAAAAATATAAAAATTAGCCAGGCCTGGTGGTGCACACCTGTAGTCCTAGCTACTTGGAAAGCTGAAGCAGGAGAATCGCTTGAATCCAGGAGGTGGAGATTACAGTGGGCCAAGGTCGCACCACTGCACTCCAGCCTGGGTGACAGATTGGGACTGCATCTCAATTAGAAAAAAAAAAAAAAAAAAAAGATAATTTTGCTTTTCTCAAAGTAAATTCAAAGTAATACCTGACAGTCAACTATAATTTTTTCAAACAAAAGACTTTAATTTTTCTGATTCTTGAAATCCAGTCTTGGAAACAATGGCCATGGAATGCCTATATAACAAGAGATAAGAGATTCCTAACCAATTGAGATGAAGAAATTTTCTCTCACTCTTACAAGAGTTTTTCCCCACCACAGTGGTGTGTGATGGGAACCTCTGGACAAACATTTAACCTCTTTCTTCATTTATAACACGAGGCAGCGAAATTACATCATCTTCAAGGTTCTTTCCACTTCTCATAGTCTATGATTCTCTCTACATAAAGGTCATATTTTCAGATAATGTGTATAATGTGATCATAATATATTAAATATTCTTCAAGGTCTGCAGTCAGCTTTTGAATAATGTTATTCATTTGCTATTATTCATAGTAGCCAACAAGATCCTAACTATAAATAGCTACATTCTGGGAAATGTTTAGCATGCAACACACAATAAACTTTGGCTTCCTCCCTTTCTGACATTATTACATAAGACACTGCCTTAGTTTCTGGATCAGTGGCAAAATAAACATTGCCCCTTTCCAAGAGCTTAAATGACTTATCTGGAATTATTATGGTATGATCTCTCAAAACACAACAAAACACTAGAATACCTAAATAAATGGCATTTTAATAACTGTCATCAATGCAGAAAGAGACAGTATGTTAAATTTTGGGCTAGGAGCAATGTATTTATTATTAAAGGATAAAATATGAACAACCTGGGATTATTTTCTGAGAGCTAATTATACAAATCGTGTCATTTTTGTCTTACCCAAGCAAATCAGAGTCAAGAGGCCAGTGGGGGAAAGCACCTGGGGCACATAGCACCTGCTCCAAAAATTAGCTCTAAAGCCCAGCTGCTGAAACTGCCTGCTACAACCCTAAGATCAGTTATAACTAGTAACTGCTGAAACGAACTGCCATGACTCCACTGTTGTCACTCTAGTGCCAATGAGCTTTCTTCTAAAACAATGTGTTGCATTTCTCCAATTTCCCAAGCTTTTCTTTGTTCTTCAGACATGTCAAAAACCACCCCAATCTGTTTATGTGCCCCAAATTGCAATTCAGTTTTATGTACATTCTCAAATAAAATGTTTTGCATAGATTCATCTCTATATTTTTATTTTGACTTTGATTGACACTTTCCATAACAATTCCCCTCCTCTTTGAAAAGGAATGATGAATTATAAAAATGAAATGTTTGCTGGGTGCAATGGCTCAAGCCTGTGATCCCAACACTTTGGGAGGTTGAGGCAGGCAGATCACAAGGTCAGGAGATCAAGACCAACTTGGCCAACATGGTGAAACCCCGTCTCTACTAAAAATACAAAAATTAGCTGAGTGTGGTGGCATATGCTTGTAGTCCCAGCTACTCGGGAGGCTAAGGCAGGAGAATCACTTGAACTGGGAGGCGGAGGTTGCAATGAGCCAAGATCGTGCCACTGCACTGCAGCCTCCTCTGTCTCAAAAAAAAAAAAAAAAAAAAAAAAAAGTTATACATCAAAAGAAATCTTATTGAATTTTCCCAAGAATAATTTAATAGGCAGTATTAGTTGTGAATATAAGCAACCTGACAAAGTCTAAACCACCTGGTGCTCAACAAAGCATGTGCCAGCGAGACAGAGAGCAACCTGCACATCCCATTTCTCTCGAAATGAAGGGATGTCCTAAGGTTTTCTACCCAGCTGGCTATGAAAATGTAAACACCCAGGTACAGTACATATGATTTCTTAGATTAAGAGATATTCTCAATCATAAAAAAGTGAGACTAAGAAAGTAAATGAAGAGTGTAACTACTAGTATAGCAAGCTTCCTAAAATTCACTTAGGCAAAAAAAAAAAAAATATATATATATATATATATATATATATTTAAGGTCTACTAGATATAAGGCATGTGCTTAATACCAAGAAAAAAAACAAAAAGATGGGCAAGATAAAGTCAACATTCTCAAGGTACACGTGAAATTGGAGAATGTCTCTAAGCAGCCACTGCATGATTATGTGTGACTTTCTCCACCTCCATTTGAGGCAGTCGCTATTCTATCTGCTGTCTAGTAACTATGAATTCTCCTACTCTATTAATTTCAGACTTTTCATTGGTTCCCTAAATGGTTCCTTGTATCGCCTATATTTATGCCAATAAACTTGAGTCTCATTAACTTAAACTATTTTGGAAGGACTTACATCTTCTGTTCTACATTATCAACTGCCTGCATTACTTTATTTAAGAAACTGGAAGTGAGGGAGGGAACCTGCCCATTCTTGAAATTACTTTGCATTAGATATAAGTTGGCACTGGACTTTTAAATAATAGTGTTCCTGAAATTAGCAACCACAATTTTCTAATAGCCATGTTCTTCTTCTATTACTGCTATCATGTAAAGGAGACTTCCCTTGAGTTCATTAAACAATGTGTTTAAATGAAGAAATAAAATCAGGGAAGTCCTTTTCCACCCTGAAAAATTCTAAGTAGCTAAATGGCTATGTAGTAGTATATGTCAAACATACTAAAATGACAAAAGTATCTTTACTTGTGCAGAAACACTACATCAAAATATATGTCAAACACAAAAACTCTCTTAAGAAGCTACCATTTGCCAGAACAATCAGGCAGGAGAAAGAAATAAAAGGCATTCAAATAAGAAAAAAGTTAAATTATCTCTCTTCACTGATAATATGATTGTATAACTGGAAGACCTGAAATACTCCACCAAAAGGCTTCTAGAACTAATAAATAACTCAGTAAGTTTCAGGATTAAAAAAATTAGTATAGAAAAATCAGTAACATTTCTATATATTAATAATGTCCAAACTGAGAGTCAAATCAAGAATGCAATCCCATTTGCAATGGGTACACACACACACACACACACACACACACACACAAAATACCATCTAACCAATGAGGTTAAAGATACCTATAAGGAGAACTACAAGACACTGCTGAAAGAAATCAGGAAAATACAAGCAAATGGAAAAACATTTTATGCTCATGGATTGGAAGAATCAGTATTGTTAAAAATGGTCAGACTGCCCAAAGCAATCTATAGATGCAATGCTATTCATATCAAACTACCAATGTCACTTTTCACAAAATTAGAAAAAACTACTCTAAAACTCACACAGAATAAAAAAGAGCCCAAATAGCCAAAGCAATCCCAGGCAAAAAGAACAAAGCTGAGGCATATTACCTGACTTCAAACTATACTATAAGGTTACAGTAACCAAAACAGCATGGTACCAGTACAAAAACAGACATAGAGACCAAACAGAAAAGAGAACCCACAAATAAAGCTGCATATATCTACAACCATCTGATCTTCAACAAAGTCAACAATGACAAGCAATGGGGAAAGAACTCCCTAAACTATAAAAGTCCTAGAAGAAAACCTAGGAAATGCCATTCTGGATACTGGCCTTGGCAAAGTCCTCAAAAGCAACTGTACCAAAAACAAAATACACAATTGGGAACAAATTAAAGAGCTTCTGCACAGCAAAAGAGACTATCAACAGAGCAAACAATCTAGAGACCTTTGTTGGATGCACAGTTTGTGAATATATTTTTTGTGAATATTTACAGATTCACAAATATTCACAAACTGTGCATCCAATAAATATCTAATACCCAAAATCTATAAGGAACAATTCAACAAGCAAAACACAACCCCACTAAAAAGTGGGCAACACACATTTAACAGACATGTCTCAAAAGAAGACACACAAAATTAGCCAGGCAAGGTGGCACATACCTGTAGTCCTAGGTACTCTGGAAGGGATAAACAAATTGCTTAATTTTTCCTAACCTAACCTCATACTCTTTTTTTTTTTTTTTTTTTTTTTAAGAAATATTTGTTACCTCTGAAAATAGCTGGTCAGAAAAGTATAAATATCTAAACCTGAGGTTAGGGCACCCTTAACACAGTCAGTAGATGGAACATGCCTGCGTATATATGAAAGACTGCCCTCCATAATGACAAATAGTATGGTTACTGGAAAGAACATAGCTTGAGGGTCAAGCAGAAGCCTGGGTCCATGACTGTGTGACTGAACCTGTTGGCTTCTTCTTGCATAAAATGAGAATAAGTACAATTGGACCAGGTGTGGTGGCTCATACTTATAATTCCAACATTTTGGGAGACTGGGATGGGAGGATTGCTTGAAGCCAGGAGTTCAAGACCAGCCTGGGTAATATAGTGAGATCTAAAGCTCATAAAATAAATTGTTTTTAATTAGCCAAACATAGTGTCATGACTTATAGTCCCAGTTACTCAGGAGGCTGAGGTGGGAGGATCTCTTGAGCCCAGGAGTTCAAGATTATAGTGAGCTATGATTGGACCACTGTACCTGGGCCTGGGTGACAAGGGGAGACTCTGTCTCTAAAATAAATAAACACACAAACTCAGTTGTCATAAACTCAACTGTTTGTATATATGTATGTATGTATGTATGTATGTATCAGCTCATGGATTATTGATGGCACTTGAGTTCCAGGTATCCTTTATATATCTGAGTTTTTAAAAAAGCAGAACAGAGTTTTATATAAATTCTAACTTGCTGTTGGGGTTCTCTATTTTTTTAATTATTGCTATAACCCTTTCCTTTAATTCTTTATACATAATTTATTTAGGTCATAGAACCTATTTATAACAGCTGCTTTAAAATCCTTGTCTGTAAAATTTAACATCTGGAGACAATCAGCTATGATTTCTATTGTCTGCCTTTTGATCACTGCCACAATTTCCTGTCTCTTGGCATGTGTCATAATTTTACATTTAAAAATAGACATTTTATAAACTATGGTATAACAACTCTGGATTCTATGAAATCGGTCTTCTTCCACAATGTGCTAGTTGCTGACTTCTCTGCTCAGTTTTATTATTTCTTTTATTCTTGCTTTACTTTAAAGCCTGACTTTCAGGGTCTGGCCATGTATCTATGTATCTTAGTGGGTAGCCAATTATTCAACAGAGGATTTGCTCAAATACCCCAAGTCAACAAAAGCTGTTTTCCTTTGCCAAAGGATCTGCACATCTACCCAGATTTTTCTTTCCCCTGGACCCTTTTTCATGGTTCCTCTGCATCCACAGCTAATCATTATCTTAGGCTGAAAGAGCCACTGGCTCTCAAAGCACACATGCCACCAAAACAGTAATTTCTGCAGACAACGCTGGTAGGCATATGCAACACCTGCCACTCAGAGATGAGTGAGAATTTTCCAAGCACAGCAGGTAAGGTACTAGTCTTCACAACCTTTCTCACCCTGGAAGATCCTCTACACCAACTAATCAACCAACCAAACTTAGAAGAGGGAAAGCACAGAGTGGGATGAGAGCAGCTGCAGGCATGAATGCCACAGGTTCCCACTGTGGTTGTGCAAAGATTAGCAGTTTCTCAAGCTTAAACATTTTTCAGATTATTATATGCCTTTGGGTGAGTTTCGGAGTACTGCAATAGTTATTTTCACCTATTTTGCAGATGCCATTAAATCTAAGTCACAAACTCTTACCAATTTTTTTTTTTTGAGACAGAGTATCTCTCTGTCAGCAGGTGGGAGTGCAGTGGCAGGATCTCACCTCACTGAAACCTCCGCCTCCTGGGTTCAAGTGATTCTCCTGCCTCAGCCTCCTGATTCTCCTGTCCCTGACTCAGTCTGGGACTACAGACGCATATCACCACACCCGGCTAATTTTTTTTTTTTTTTTTTTTTTTTGCATTTTTAGTACAGCCAGGGTTTCACTGTGTTAGCCAGGATGATCTCGAGCTCCTGATCTCGTGATCCGCCTGCCTCGGCCTCCCAAAATGCTGGAATTATAGGTGTGATCCACCTCACCTGGCCTTTTTTTTTGGGGGGGGGGGGACAGTCTCACTGTTACCCAGGCTGGAGTACAGTGGAACGATCTTGGCTCACTGCAACCTCTGCTTCCTGGGTTCAAGCGATTCTCATGCCTCAGCCTTCCGAGTAGCTGGGATTACCAGCGTATGCCACCACACTGGGCTAATGCTTGTATTTTTAGTAGAGACAGGGTTTCACCTTGTTGGCAAGACTGATCTTGATCTCCTGACCTCAACTGATTTGCCCGCCTCAGCCTCCCAAAGTGCTGGGATTACAGGCGTGAGCCACTACGTCCAGCCCACAAACTCTTACCATTCTTAAATGTATTTATTTCAGTTTCTCTTCCACTACTATATTACAAACTACTCTGGCAGTCCTTCTTACTCTTTTACATCTGCTGCAATATTTCTCATTCCTTAAGATCTAACCTATGCTGTTCCTTCTCCATGAGGCTTTTTCTCATTAACTCATGTACACCGAGCTCTCCCTTCTCTGAATTCCTATCATGCGTCATTATTTCATAATTATTTTGCATGTGTTGTACTTTTTCTTTTCAGCCACATTCGTCAGTCTTTGGGGAAAGAAATTGGGTTTTCATGATTTTGCATCCTTATCCTATACCTGGCAAAGTGCTGAGTATACAGTAAATTCTCAAAGGCTTTATGTCTCAAAAAATTTACACTTGAGGCCAGGCGCGGTAGCTCACACCTGTAATGCCAACACTTTGAGAGGGTGAGGCGGGCAGATCATGAGGTTAGAAGACAGAGACCATCCTGGCAAACATGGTGAAACCCAGTCTTTACTAAAAATACAAAAAACTTAGCTGGGCACAGTGGCGCACACCTGTAGTCCCAGCTACTTGGGAGACTGAGTCAGGAGAATTGCTTGAACCCAGGAGCCAGAGTTCGCAGTGAGCTGAGATCATGCCACTGCACTACAACCTGGGAAACAGTGAGAATCTGTCTCAAAAAAAAAAAAAAATCTACACTTGAAGAAATGTGTCTTGTAGCCTATGAAGTCAAATAATACCATTAGGAAACAATAATCAAGACTCCATGACCTAACCCATGTGTTTGGTTTTTTTTTTTTTTTTTTTTTTTTTGGTAGCATTAGTAGTAGTAGTAGTAGCAGTAGCAGTAGTAGTATTGAGAAAAAAATCTTTATTCTTTTAAATTACCGTACCCAGAGAGAGACATTTAAATGAGACAGCAAACACACACACTTTTGAGTCATATATTTACCTCTTGAAACCTAATAACTCCTCACCTATTATTAGGTTAATTTATAGCTACAATGTTATATTATTAACATGTCATTCCCTTCTCCAATGCCACATAATCTGAAGTGTACACTATTTACTGAAAGCATGGGGCAGAGACTGCTAGTAGCCAACCTAATATCCATTTTGATCATTTTCCTTACTAACAAAACCTTAATCATTTCCCAGCTTTCCCTGAAGCTAGAAGTTCAATTTGAGAAAATGCAATAACTGGAAAGATATTTCTATTTGTTCACAGTATTATGGTAAGAAATAAAAAAGAAAATTCATGCAAAACGTTTAGAACAATGTCAGGCACATGCTATAGTATCAATAAATGTCATTTACTGTTAATAATAATTATTATATAATAAAAATGTTATTATTACCACCCAGTGGTAACTTCTAATCCAGTGTAAAAAGGCCATGATAAGTGGCCATATTAGAAACACTAAACTAAAAAATATTTTTCTCAACGTGAGGGTATATTCTAATCTGTTCCTGGCTTTATTTTGGCTCCTACTATCACCCTGCTTATGAAAAAACAGCAGAGAAAGCAGTTTAGTGACTGAGTCACAGGAAACCCTAAATATGTTTTACTTCCTCCTTCTTCTCTCTTATGAGAGCTTAATCTTATGGTTCCAAAGATTTTATCAAAGTTCGCCCTCTGGAATAATACAAATTTGTAATAGGTGATGCAAAGAATTTTTTAAATTTCCTTACCCAGAAGATCCAATGCTCTTACAAACACCAAGGAGGGGTCGTTTTTCAGCAAAGTTATCACATTTTTGAGCACCTGATAGGGAGGATAAAATAAACTGTAAGCTTTGAGAAATATCATTATATACTTCCCACTATTTTCATGCTTTCAAAATACTTGAAAAAGAAAAATATTCATTTTTAAGTTGATATAATTTATATAATTTACTGAATAAAAAGTAGAAAAGCTACTATATATTACCATTATATATTATATATGTAATCATTTTAAAAAGTTAATCAGGCTGGGCACAGTGGCTCACGCCTGTAATCCCAACACTTTGGGAGGCTGAGGTGGGCAGATCATGAGGTCAGGAAATCGAGACTATCCTGGGTCAACATGGCGAAACTCTGTCTCTACTAAAATACAAAAAAAATTAGCCAGATGTGGTGGTGACTGCCTGTAGTCCCAGCTACTCAGGAGGCTGAAGCAGAAGAATCGCTTGAACCTGGGCGGCAGAGGATAACGTGAGCTGAGATCGTGCCACTGCACTCCAGCCTGGGTGACAAAGCAAGACTCCATCTCAAAATAAAAAATAAAAAATTTTTTTAAGTTAATCGGCATTTTTTTCTTTTTTTGAGATGGAGTCTCGCTCTGTAACCCAGGCTGGAGTGCAGTGGCACGATCTTGGGTCATTGCAATCTCCACATCCCAGGTTCAAGCAATTCTCCTGCCTCAGCTTCCTGAGCAGCTGGGACTACAGCCTCATGCCACCATGCCAGGTAATTTTTGTATTTTTAGTAGAGACAGGGTTTCACCATGTTGGCTAGGCTGGTCTTGAACTCCTGAGCTCAGGTGATCCACCTGCCTCAGACTCCCAATGTGCTGGGATTACAGACGTGAGCCACCATGCCCAACCTGAACCAGCATATTTTTAATGTTTTAATTGGCAGCAATTTCAATCTTATATACATTCTCCATGAGATCAAAAAACTATTCCATACCCCACCAACTAATTACCTAAAACTAGTATAATCTTGAGGTCAAAACTAAATAAAGGTAGTTCAGGACAAGAAAATTGTAAAGTAATAGGTCATTCCCATTGATACACATAATTGCAAAAATCCTTAACAAAATATTAGCAAACTAAATAGCAACATCACAGAATCTTTAAAAGCCACAATAATTGATAATACCAGTACTAAATGTGATACGAAAGGACTATATAACTAAATTTAACTATACACATTGACACTTATTTAAGAGTTCCTCAAAAAATCCAAAAATTTGACAAAATTTTCTCATCATATTAATCAAAATTGAAATACAAATAACCCTTAATCCAATAAGTCATTGCTAGGAGTTCATCTTACATATATATTCAGACATGAGAGAAATAAATTGTATATAGGATTATTCACAACAGCGTTGTTTATAATACCAAAAGATAGAAAAATTCAAGTTTATAACGGAATATTTCCTACCACTGCAAAACAACAGAATGAATTACTCTGTAAAAACATGTAATGAGATAGAAGATTTGAAGTGGGGAAAAAAGGAATACACACAATAGGAAGATAGAGAGTAATATACTACCGTTTTTATGAAGAGAAAAAAGGACCTGCATACATGCATATATGAACTCCACAAGGATACATAAAAAAATCGTTAATAGTTACTTATGAGAGGGAAAATGAAAAAAATTATAGAAGAAACTTTTTTTTT
>NW_022436952.1:29823373-29826152 GCF_009761245.1 Sapajus apella
TCAGGCAATTCTCCTGCCTCAACCTCCTGAGTAGCTGGGATCACAGGCACACGCCACCATGCCCAGCTAATTTTTTTTGTATTTTTAGTAGAGACGGGGTTTCACCATGTTGACCAGGATGGTCTCGATCTCTTGACCTCGTGATCTACCCGCCTCAGCCTCCCAAAGTGCTGGGATTACAGGCTTGAGCCACTGCGCTCGGCAGAAGAAACTTTTCATTATATACTTTAGGCTTTTTCATTTTCAAACCATGTGAATATATAAATTTCCCCCAAAATATTTTCCTTTGTTTTTTAAATAAGAAGGTAAATGCCTAAGAAACAAGTAAATGGCTATTTCAACTTCTGAGTTAAGATGGTAGACTGAATACATTAATTTCATTTTATACCTTCAGAAAATTCTAAGAAAAAAATATTAAATTAAATTGACTTAAAAATATATAACCGCAACAAATTTTGGAAATAGAAGACTGATGATTGACTTAGCAATCGTAAGTAAAAGTTCAAGGTACTGTGTGGGGAAAAACCTGACACAAATTACTTTACATCGCAGAATCTTTAAAGTCACAATAACTGATAATACCAGGTACTGGATTTGATGGGAGATTTAGCTAAAATAAAGAAGACTAGGTTTGATATTAGCTATCTGAAAAACACATTAATACTAAGACCTTTACCTTGTTAAGCAACTCACCTTCCCCATTCCCAGCACAAAGCTGAAAGGTTACTCTCTAGAGACAGACAAAAGGACACTGTGTATAGGTGAATGCAAAACAAAAAAATGAAGAAGATTAAATGACAACACTAACACTTAATACTGAAACAGGCCTTCATCACCCTTCATGTCACCTTTCCCACAGTGCTTCCAGGACACTAGCGGCAGAACCTTATCTTTTATTTCGGTGGGCACTTGTAAGTCTTCTCTGGGACATGCTAACAAGTCCAAGAGGAAAGACTAAAATATACTATCCATCAGAGGGTTCCAACAAACAAACAAACAAACACCACAACCAAAGCACCTCACAATAAAGTTAAAAGTCAACAAATAAACCAGGCACAGTGGCTCACACCTGTAATCCCAGCACTTTAGGATACCAAGGCGGGTGTATCACCTGAGGTCAGGAGTTCAAGACCAGCCTGGCCAACATGGTGAAACCCCATCTCTACCAAAAATACAAAAATTAGCCAGGTGTCTGTAATCCCAGCTACTCAGGAGCCTGAGGCATGAGAATCGCTTGAACCTGGAAGGCAGAGTTTGCAGTGAGCCCAGACAATGCCATCGTACTCCAGCCTGGGCTACAAGAGTGAAACTCCATTTAAAAAAAAAAAAAAAAAAAAGTCAACAAACAGATATGCAGCGTTTCAATTAGCCTTTCAGTTTGCCACTGACAATCATGTGTAAACAGTCAAGGATTAAGTCATTTGGAAAGTAATACTACACAGGAAGAACACATTAAAAATTAAAAATTGTCATTAATCATTTCCATGATGTAAGAGAATATACTGCAGACATGAAACAAAATAAGAATAAAAAAAATAGGTTGAGAATAAAAGACAGCTCTTGAAGAATGATAAAAAGGTGTGTGTGTGTGTGTGTGTGTGTGTGTGTGTGTGTGTATTTTTTTTTTTTTTTCTTAAGATGGAGTCTCGCTCTATCGCACAGGCTGGAGTGCAGTGGCCCGATTTCGGCTCACCGCAACCTCCGCCTCCCAGGTTCAAACGATTCTCCTGCCCTAGCCTCCCAAGTAGCTGAGACTACAGGCACGTGCCATCATGCCCAGCTAATTTTTGTATTTTTAGTAGAGATGGGGTTTCACCATTTTGGCCAGGGTGGTCTCAAACTCCTGACCTCAGGTTATCTGCCTGCCTTGGCCTCCCAAAGTGCAGGGCTTACAGGAAGGTATATATTATTTTTAAACTCAAAACAAGAATCAGATACAAATTTAACAAGGCTACAGTAATCAAAACAGCATGGTACTGGTACCAAAAGAGAAATATAGACCAGTGGAACAGAACAGAGGTCTCGGAGGCAACACCACACATCTACAACCATCTGATCTTTGACAAACCTGACAAAAACAAGCAATGGGGAAAGGAGTCCCTGTTTAATAAATGGTGTTGGGAAAACTGGCTAGCCATGTGCAGAAAGCAGAAACTGGACCCCTTCCTGACACCTTACACTAAAATTAACTCCAAATGGATTAAAGACTTAAACATAAGACCTAAAACCATAAAAACCCTAAAAGAAAATCTAGGCAAAACCATTCAGGACATAGGCATAGGCAAGGACTTCATGACCAAAACACCAAAAGCATTGACAACAAAAGCCAAAATAGACAAATGGGACCTAATCAAACTCCACAGCTTCTGCACAGCAAAAGAAACAATCATTAGAGTGAATCGGCAACCAACAGATTGGGAAAAAATTTTTGCAGTTTACCCATCTGACAAAGGGCTGATATCCAGAATTTACAAAGAACTAAAACAGATTTACAAGAAAAAAACTAACAAGCCCCTTCAAAAGTGGGCAAAGGATACGAACAAACACTTTACAAAAGAAGACATATGCGAGGCCAACAAACATATGAAAAAATGCCATCATCACTAGTCATTAGAGAAACACAAATCAAAACTACATTGAGATACCATCTCACGCCAGTTAGAATGGCGATCATTAAAAAATCTGGAGACCACTCATAGGCGGGTGTTGAACGATGAGAGCACATGGACACAGGGAGGGGAGCACTACACACTGGGGTCAGTTGGGGGGAAATAGGGGT
>NW_022436952.1:29826252-29919377 GCF_009761245.1 Sapajus apella
CCAAACGCCCATCGATGATAGACTGGACAGGGAAAATGTGGCACATATACACCATGGAACACTATGCAGCCATAAAAAATGATGAGTTCTTGTCCTTTGTAGGGACATGGATGAACCTAGAAACTATCATTCTCAGCAAACTGACACAAGAACAGAAAATCACACACCGCATGTTCTCACTCATAGGTGGGTGTTGAACAATGAGAACACATGGTCACAGGGAGGGGAGCATCACACACTGGGGTCTGTCGGGGGGAAATAGGGGAGGGACAGCAGGGGGTGGGGAGTTGGGGAGAGATATCATGGGGGGAAATGCCAGATATAGGTAATGGGGAGGAAGGCAGCAAATCACACTGCTTTATGTGTACCTATGCAACAATCTTGCATGTTCTTCACATGTACCCCAAAACCTAAAATGCAATAATAATAAAGAAAGAAAGAAAAGGAAATTTCCCAGACAGAACAGCAAAAACACAAGAGTAGAAAAAAGCATCTTTATACACACACAAGAAACTGAAAGGGATGGGCTCAATGTTCCAATACATAGATGACAGAAGTTCCAAAAAGAGACCAGAGAAAATAGGAGAAAATCACCCAAGAAATAATTCAAAAAGTTTCACCAAAACAAAAAAACTATGATTTTATCAGCTTCTTCAGGTTCTAGCAGAGTAGATGAAACAGGCCAATATCAGAGTATATTGTTTCAAGACAGTGATAACAAAGAAAAGCTTCTAAGAGCTACCAGAGAAGAAACAAATTCTTATAGAATCAGCAATTCAAGTGGTTGCTCCAGGTATTAAATGATACAACTTAACACAAAATCTTTCAGCTAACATCATACACACTGAATGCTTTTCCTCTGAGGTCAGACATAAAGCAAGGATGTCCACTCTCACCACCGTTTTTCAATAGAGTGCTAGAGGTTCTATCCAGTACAATAAGGTATCAAACTGATATTCTCAGGTCACACCTCAAGGAACTAGGGAAACAAGAACAAACCAAACCCAAACCCAGCAGAAGAAAGGAAATAACCAAGAGCAGAACGAAATGAAATTGAAAAAAAAAAAAAAATACAAAAGATATAAGAAACAAGACCTGGTTTTTAGAAAAGATAAATAAAACTGACAGACCATTAGCAAGATTAGCCAAGAAAAGAGAGAATATCTAAACAACTAACCTATGAAACAAAACAGGAGATACTACAATTGACACGAAACACAAAAGATCATCCAAGGCTACTATGAACACCTTCATGGATGTAAACTAGAAAACCTAAAAGAGATGGATAAATTCCTGGAAAAATACAACCCTCCTAGCTTAAATCAGGAAGAATTAGATGCCCTGAACAGACCAATAACAAGCAGCAAGATTGGAATGGTAATTTAAAAAATTACCAACAAAAAGAGTCCAGGACCAAATGAATTCACAGCAGAATTCTCCCAGACATTCAAAAAAGAATTGGTACCAATCCTTCTGACACTATTCCACAAGACAGAGAAAGAAGGAACCCTCCCTAATTCATTCTATGAAGCCAGCATTACCCTAGTACTAAAACAGGAAAGAACATAACCAAAGAAGAAAACTACAGACCCATATCCTTGATGAACATGGATGCTAAAATCCTTAACAAAATATTAGCTAATTGAATCTAACAACATATCATAAAGATAATTCACCATGATCAAGTGGGTTTCATATCAGGGATGCAGGAATGGTACAAATATGGTGCAGTGTATACTGCTAAGGTGATGAGTGCATCAAAATCTCACATATCACCACTAAAGAACTTACTCATGTAACCAAATACCACCTGTATCCCCAACAACTTATGGAAAAATGTGAAGAAAAAAGAAGGAAATTCTGTCACGTGCTACAACATCATGGATGAACCTTGAGAACATTGTAAGTGAAATAAGCCAATCACAAAAAGATAAATATTACATGATTCCACTGAGATGAGACATGTAACGTAGTCACACCAGGGTGGCAGGGGGGAAAAAATTAAAAACTTAAGTAGTCACATTCATTGTTTTAGTACAATTAGTGTCACCATAACAGTATACCTGAGACTAGGTAGTGTGAAGAAAAGAAGTCTACTTGGCTCACACTTCTGGTGGCTGGAAAGTTCAATATTAAGCAGCTGATGAGGGCCTCAGGCTGCTTCAACTCACAACACAAAGCAGAAGGGAGCCAGCATTTGCAGAGATCACATGCCAAACAGCTGGGGAGGCACTTTTCAACTGCCAGCTATTCTGGAAACTAACAGAGTGAGAACTCACTCACTCCCAAGGGAGGGCATTAATCTATTCATGAGGGATCTGTCCCCATGACCTAAGCACCTTCCACCAGGCCCCACTGTTACAGAATCCTTGGAGTGTCACCTTGCCAGCTGGAACCTCTGCCCAAGTTTTGCTCAGGCACACTGGGCTCACTCATCCTGGCAGGCTGCACTCAGCTCACACTACCAGGCTGGATCCCATGCCTGCCAGGAACCAGAGGAGTGGTGAGGGATGTGTCAGCGAGGGAGCATGGTGTCCAGACACTGCTCACAGCCAGGCATGCTAGCCGCAGCAGGGCAAGGACTCTAGGTGCCAGCATGAGGCCCATGCACAAAGCTCCCTCCCTGCCAACTGAGAAGGAGGTGGGGCTTCTGCCTATTCCTAGCTCCCACCAGCTCCGTAGAGCATGCAGCCCAGGAGGAGCCACTGCCATGGCCACCGCTGCCATCATCATCTCCCAACATTTCTGACATTTGCTACAATGGGGATCATATTTTAACATGAAGTTTGGAGGGGACAAATATCCATAGATATATGGATACATAAATACATAAGAAAGATAAACACTAATTTCAGTTAGCTAGAAAGGGACTTAACTCTTATGGGTTTAGGAAGAAGAAAATATTTGGAAAGTGTAGCCAGGGGACTTCAAAATTACCTCTTAGGCTGGGTAATAAAAAGCATTTTTATTGTCTGTTTTTTAGAGATGGTGTCTTCCTCTGTCACCCAGGCTGGAATACAGTGGTGCCATCACAGCTCACTGATGTGTACTCACGTCATGGCTCACATGATGAACTTAACATCATGGCTTACTACAGTGGTGCCATGAGCTCACTAGTGGCTCACTCCAGCCACAAACTCCTGGGCTCAAATGAGCCTTCCTCATCAGCCTCCCAGGTAGCTAGTATTACAGGCATGCGCCACCATGCACAGCTAATTCTTTAATATTTTATAGAGATGGAGGTCTCTCTCTGTTGCCCAGGCTAGTCTTAAACTCCTGGCCTCAAGTGATTCTCCCACCTCAGCCTCCCAAAGAGCTGCAATACAGGTATGAGTCACCATGCCTGGTCAGTAAAAAGCATTTGCAACATTAACAATTCATATTAACTGATCTCTGCAAAAATAATGAGGTTTAATGCAAAGAACAGGTTAATGGTTAAATACTGAGACTGTGACTTGACATACTGTAATACTTTTTAACTGTGATTATAATAATTAAGACTGAAAATTAAGTTAAGATAAGTTCTATCATCTCTTAGACACCAGACTATAGTATCTACACTGGAAGTTTAATGCTGTTGTGCTCTATGATTATACCTGTGAAATAGCTACTGCACTCCAGCCTGGGTAATGCAGCAAGATCCCCAACTCTAAAAGAAAAACAAAACTAGGCCAAGTGTGGTGGCTCACGCCTGTAATCCCAGCACTTTGGGAGGCTGAAGCGGGTGGATCACCTGAAGTCAGGAGTTTGAGACCAGCCTGGCCAACATAGTGAAACCCCATCTCTAGTAAATACAAAAATTAACTGGGCAAGGTGGTATGTGCCTGTAATTCCAGCTAATCAGGACGCTGAGGCAGGAGAATGGCTTGATTGAACTGGGGAGGCAGAGGCTGCAGTGAGCCGAGATCACGCCACTGCACTCCAGCCTGGACAACAGAGAGAGACTCCATCTCAAAAACAAAAACAAAAACACTAAAAACAACTGTTTATGAATAAAACCCTGTACAGTTATTTAAATATTTTAGAATTATATAACAGTGCCTATATCTTTTATACAAATCTGTGATTATGTATTGAGAAAGCATCAAGAATAGGTTTGTTCAAACATAATTTATTGTACATTGTGTGCCATTACTCCTGCTAAACAAATCAATTTCACAGTGCACAATATGACTTTTGATCCAAGCATAAGTTAAAAATTAGCAGCCTCACAGTCCACAACATTTATGTTCCAAATTAATTATAAATGAACTTCATCTATACAGAGCCAATTCTTCACTCCTACATATTTCACCTTCACCTTTAATAATACCTATTTTCCTCCTACTTCCTGGTCTTTACAAGGTCTTTACAGTTTGGACCTATATTATTCATATCAATTTGGTATTTTGATGAATGAAACATCAAGTTTTTAAAATGCAAATAATACTGGCAAGAATGTTGTCATTGTTTCACTTTTCTCAAACCTGAATTGAAAAATTCCAGTAGTTTTCACTGACCTACTGAAGTATATCAGTCGAGTAAATTTTGCTCTGTAGATCAGGTACATAATACTTACTAAAGGTTTATATAGTTTATGGATATTCAAAGAAGCAAAAATTTTAAGCTACAAAATAAAAGCCCTACGTTAAGAATGGCAATAACCCCCAAAAACATTTACTAGAAAGTCCATGCAAGGAGAAAAGACCAGAATCTACAATAAACAAGTATTTTTAAAAAACTTCCAACTTTATAGAAGGCAGACTATTCAGTTAAAAAATTCTTGTTTCAGAGTTAGACAACAATGTAACAAAATCTTAATGTTCATTTAAATAATTTTACTGTGGATAGCTTGAATAAATACAACTCAAAGTGTCCATATAAAAATTCTACAATCTCATGAACATTGTAGCTTGTTTTTTCATGCAGTATAAATAACATGTACTCTTCATGATGCCTAATGGAGTCATCACCCTCCCATAACATAATCCTCCAAATTGCAGCGGATTAACTTTTTATATATAAAATTGCGTGTTTATTTGCATGTACAATAGAGAGAATGACGTTACACACACCTGTTCTACAGCATTTAACAGAATGTACCACGATGATTGAAATGAAAAGCGGCTAGCCAAATCCATCAAATATAAAAACTATTGCAATCCTGTTGCAAAGTCCTTTTGTTAAACTCCTTTTATTCTAAATCCTTTTAATTCTGTCCTATAACACAAAAACATTTACAAAAAGCTTAAAATCCTAATAAATCGCACAATTAAAGTAATGAAAATGGGCTTGCCCACCAAGTCACCAACTCCTCTCCCACACAAAAAACGTCAAAAGCGTTTGCTTGTCAGAAAATGTTAAATAATATCCCCCACCACACACACCATTGTAAACTCATTTAAACCAAAAAGTTTAAGCTCAGATATCAGCCTTAAGGATTTCAAGACATAAAATAGAAATGGCTTCTGCCTGGGTCCAAAAATAGACCCAGAAGCAAATAAAAATCCAACTGATAATGAAATAACTCTACTTTTTTGAAGTTAAGGATTATATATTGAATGTAAAGATTTTATGCAAAAGTATGCTAAAACTAATCAATTTTCACTAAGAAAAATATTTTCTAGAATTCCACTTAACAACTAAATTTACCATTTAAACCATTTCCAAGTCTTCTGCTTCATTTTTTATTTTACTGAAATTATTTTTTAAGATAGATTTGATTCAATCAGTTTTTCCTTCTTGAGTTTAACTTATATATTCTCTCAATGTGAGCTTTCAAGATGCAGTCAAATTTTGCAAATCTGTATTCTATCCATAAAGTTTGATTCTATTATCAATAAATTTTGTGTAAATTTTTAGATTCTGTCAATGTTGTGTGCTACAAAATTCTATTTTCTTACCAAATTTTCTATAATCTTCATTATGAATTGAATAATACTCTCAGTTATTTCTTATCTAAACAGAAAATTGTGAGCAATTTTTTGAGACAGAGAAGAGAGATGAAGTGGAAGATGAGATAAAGAGGGAGAAACAGGAAAGCAGATGGAGAGGCTCCAGGAACCACCAACGAACCCGCCAAAAAGGAGAAACAAGACATAAATCGTACTACTTTGAACTGTTTAAACTAAATATGATCACCAAAGACATCTTTGCCATTTGTCTTAAATGTCTAAAATGTGTGTGTATATTTTAGCCTCCACAGTGACTCCAAAAAGTTTATTAAACTATATTAAAGACAGGATTTTTTGAATGTTAAATATATGAGGTATCCCTTAACCTTTAATGGTACCTTCTATTTCACTTTGATGATCAGCCTCCTGTGTTCTTTCACAGTTTAGACTCATCAGACCTTAAAAAGCACCAAATAAAAATCTTCCATTTTATAGAGGAGTAAAGTGATCTTAAGAGAGGTTAAATAACTTGTCCAAATTCTTGTAGTACTAAATGCTACATATAAACCTCAAAGCTAGACAAGAATTATTTTCTGTTACTCTTATTCACTGAAAAAGCTACTGTCAAAAAAAAAAAAAATACATGATCAACTCATCTGCTGAAAATTGTAAACAAAATTATTAATAAAGGCTAATGCATTTAATCCCTTAGTGTTTCAATCCTCTCATCTGTAAAATGGGGATAAGTACCAATATGCCACATAGTACTGTTGTAAAAAGATAATATACACAAGGCACTAAACATGGTGCTGCAACACAGAAGATCAAACTTTACAAATTTTGTGTTGTTTCTGGCAACTCTGCCATGGTGAAACCATTCATCTACTTTTCTAGTTTAAAAAAAAAAAAAAAGGCCGAGTGCGGTGGCTCAAGCCTGTAATCCCAGCACTGTGGGAGGCCGAGGTGGGTGGATCACGAGGTCAAGAGATCGAGACCATCCTGGTCAACATGGTGAAACCCCGTCTCTACTAAAAATACAAAAAATTAGCTGGGCATGGTGGTGCGTGCCTGTAATCCCAGCTACTCAGGAGGCTGAGGCAGGAGAATTGCCTGAACCCAGGAGGTGGAGGTTGCGGTGAGCCGAGATCACGCCATTGCACTCTAGCCTGGGTAACATGAGTGAAACTCCATCTCAAAAAAAAAAAAAAAAAAGACAATATTCATGTCCTCGACTCCTGTCTTGCTCTTCTTACCAACGTGCCAGTATCTCCTTATCATCTCCCCACATTGCTCACTCACTCTGACCCCATACTGGAGTATGTCAAACACACCCTTGCCTCAGTAATGCTGCACTTTCTCCTCTCTGGTTGGAAATACACAGCTTCTCCTTGTGATCTGTATAGTTCACTTGCATACTTTGCTGGGTCTTTACTAAAGTATCTCCTAACCAGGAAATTGTTTCTGGAGACCATCCTCCATCCTACTCTATCTCCTTATCCTGATTTGTTTCTTCACAGCACTTAACAGAATCTCATATTGCGCACATTATATATTGTTGATTTACTTATTTGCTCAGCATACTCAAATGTTAACTCTATGAAACAAAAAGACTTGAATGAGAATGTTCCTAATAGCTTACTCATAATAACTCAAAGCAATATTCAACTCAAATTCCATCAGCAGAAAAACTGGTAACGTGGTATATTCATATAATGAAATATACTTCACAATAAAAAGGAAAGATATATTGATGTATGCAACATCATCAAAAGCAGGGAAAACTGCTCACTGAAACAAAAGAAAACAGAACAGTAGAAGCTTCTGGCAGTGATGAGGGTGACTGGGAAAGCACATGTGAGAACTTTCTGGGGTGACAGAAATGCTAGCTTTACAGAGGCATAGATTACAACTACATATACGTTTGTCAAAACTCAAACTATAACACATAATTCTGTGTATTTATCTACATAAATTATGCCTTCATTTTAAAAATTTAAGCAAATAAGAAATATGTTTAGTGGCAAAGAATATATAAACTGTTTGCATGACATTAACAGTGGCTGATTAGAGTAGGAGAAAAGAGCTGAGCTTTTGCTCCTTTATTATCCACGGTATAAGAAAATCTTAATCATCAGTCTAGGTGAAGGATTTGTAGGTGTTTATTATCCTATGCTTTCTACCTTTATGAAGGCTTAAAGTTTTTGAAAATAAAAAGTTGGAAAACACACAAATTGGAATAAAAAGTAATCCAATTCACTCCAAATGTTAATCACTTCAACTTTAAAAGGGACTGTCAATAATAAAACATAAGGCTTTTACAATTTGTAGTCTGGTCTCTCTAGAGAAATGTTAACAGAAAAACAAGTAACCTTAGAATAAGCACTTGGAACAACTGACCTCTTTTTCATTTCAATTGCTGACTGCAAACATGGGCACAGTCATGCATGCTCCCATACCAAAGCCAATTAACGTTCATGAGTCTTGTCAATGAGCATATTAAAATGTTTACATATTCATAGTAATATACATAGATTTTATAATTCAGATTTCCACTGCCATATATTATATACATATACATTTGCAGGGGGTGGAAAATGAGACAGAGTCTTGCTCTGTTGCCTATGCTGGAACACAGAGGCACAATCTCGGCTCACTGCAGCCTCAACCTCCCAAGCTCAAGCAACCCTCCCACCTTAGCATTCCGAGTATCTGAGACTACAGATGTGCACCACCATTCCCAGCTAAAACAACACTTTTTCTTTTTTATTTTTTTGTTTTTTCAAAGGTGGAGTCAGAATTAGGTACTAAAAGCCACAGGACACACCCAAATAGGGACTTGAACCCTGGACCCTCAGATTAAAAGTCTGATGCTCTACCAGCTGAGCTATCCAGGTTTCCTCATACTATACATATTTTCATATTCTGCCCATATGTCCAGGTAAACAATATTAATACCCTGAAATTACCTACATAATTTTATCCATAGTAATTCAATCCTGAATAAAACATAAACAGTTGACCCTTGGTATCTGCGAGGGATTGGTTCCAGGACCTCCCTCCGATACTAAAATCTGCCAGTCCTCAAGTCTCTGGCATAAAATTGCATTGTACCTGTATATAACCTATGCACATCCTCCTGTGTACTTTAAATCATCTTTAGTTTATTTATAATATCTAATACAAGGTGAATGCTATATAAACAGTTATTATACTGTATTGTTTAGGCAATAATGAAAAGGGGAAAATCTGTATAAGTTTAGTTCAGACATAGCTTTTTTCCTATTTCTGATCCATAGTTGGTTGAATCCACAGTTGTGGAAACCACAGATACTGAGAGCTGACTGTTGTTGAATACGGCAGAGTTTTTTATGTTGTAGATAATTGTTGTACAAAATGAGACATTAGCATACATATTGCTCTGTATCTTATTTTTCTCACTCAATACCTCAAGTAAATCCCTTTAGGTCAACAAATATACGCCTAACTCAGTATTAAATCACTTCATAATATTGCACAATATGGCTGTTAACAATTGGTTTGACCATTCCTACCGATATATATTCAGGCTGTCTGACTATAAACATCCTAGTAAAAATATTCTGGTAATGTATGGGTACTTTTGTTCATATGAAACAGACTTTCAAAAGTGAAACTACTGGCCGGGAGTGGTAGCTCATGTCTGTAATTCCAGCACTTTGGGAGGCCAAGGGAGGCAGATCGCTTAAGGCCAGGAGTTCGAGACCAGTCTGGCCACCATGGCAAACCCCCATTTCTACTAAAATTACAAAAATTAGCCGGGCATAGTGGCACACACCTGTAATTCCAGCTACTCAGGAGACTGAGGTAAAAGAATTACCTGGACCTGGGAGGCAGAGGCTTCAGTGAGCCAAGATTATACCAATATGCTCCAGCCTGGGCAACAGTGAGACTCCGTCTCAAAAAATAAAAAACTAAGAAAAAAAGTGAAACTCATAAGTTAAAGGGCATGTTTGTGATTGCTAGATACATTTAATTTAGTAAATATTGCTTGCTGAGTTACTTTACAGAAATACATCTAAAATTCACATTTCTCTCATAACCAGGCACAGTGGCATGTATCTATAATCCCAGCTACTCGAAAGAATTAGGTGGGAGGATTGCAAGCCCATGAGTTCAAGACCAGCCTGAGCAACATAGCGAGATTCCACCTCATTTTAAAAAATTATTTTGTTTAATTTTTTAGGAAGAATGCATGCCATCATTACTAAGTATTTTCACCTTTTTTTTCAATTTGGTAATTATACATGTAGACCCTTTCTTCTGTATTCCCAAATTATAAATGCTGCACTCCTTTAGATAAGATGCCTAACATCTTCAATAAAAGAGATTTTGAACTTAGACATACTACATGCTTTGATGGCATTATTTAATATAGAATTCTGACTATATTCCTAATGTTTAGATAGTTTCCTGGCACCAGTTCTACAATAGAGTGCTGCTTTATATTATACTTCATTTCTACGTTTGCCCAGCCACATCTCATTTATCTTCCCATATTTAAGGAAACTTTATGTGGCCAATTCTCATTGTACACTACAGCTGCCCATAAAGAACTCTAGAGAAGTCAAAGAGAATATTATAACATGAGAAACAAACAAAGAGAGTCTCAAATAATACCTGTAGCATTATCTCATAATTTATACAAATGTGGAAATTCTGTATATAACTTAGAGGTAGAGTACATTTAGTTTAGAACAAATACGCCCAGAAAAAAAGGCAAATAGGAAGTTACTGATGGGAAAACTGTTATGTAGCTATTATGAGGAATACTGTATCACCAAAAATGTTAAGATGCTTAAAAAATATTTTTTGTTTGTTTTTAAGGTCTTTATTTTCTTCAGGGCAGTTTTAGGTTCACAGCAAAATGAAGAGGAAAGTACAGAGATCTCTCAGATATCCACCACCAGGCATAGACACAGTCTACCACGTTATCAGTATTTGTTGATTCCAGGCACAGTGGCTCACGCCTATAATCCCGGCAGTTTGGGAGGATAAGGCAGGCAGACTGTCTGAGCCCAGGAGTTTGAGACCAGCCTGGGCAACATAATGAAACCCCATCACTACAAAAAATACAAAGAATTAACCTGACGTGGTAGTGTACGCCTATAGTTCCAGCTACTCAGGAGACCGAGGTGGGAAGATCGCTTGAGCCCGAGTTAAGGGCTGTAGTGAGCTATGATTGCACCACTGCACTCCAACCTGGGCAAAACAGCAACACTGTCTCAAAAATAAATAAACTGTTGATTGAACAACTGATGAACCTACACTGACACATTATTTTCATCCAAAGTCCATAGTTTACACTGGGGTTCATTCTTCGGGTTGCGTACATTCTATGGGTTTGAACAAATATATAATGACATGTATTAGCATATCAAATATTTTCACTGCCCTAAAAATCCTGTATGCTCTGGTTATTCATCCCTTCCACTCCCTGGAAAGACCTATATTTATGGTATGTACACAAATATGTAAGTATACGTGTGCATGCATTTGAGGCCCCAAATTTAATTGGCATGACAGAGAAAGCCTTAATTTAGAATTTCAAAAGACCAACTAACATGTTTTCTGGTCACAACACTTGATCTGAACAGAAGTAACATAGAAAACAGAAAAAGCATGAAATTTTAAATCAGATAGGCATGAATTTCCAAACTGGCTTTCATAATTAATTGGTTTGTAACCTACATTCTGATGGTCAACTGCCATATCTATGAAGTGGAGATTCTACCTACCTCAAGCATACCAAGTGCTCAAAAAAAGGGTAGCTGTTGTCATAAACTAAGATAAAATGAAGAATTCTTAAAGTGATGTTTAAAAGTTGGTAAAATAACATAACATCTTTAACAATAATTTCAATTACACAGGCAATTATTAAGCAACCATTATTAGGTCTCGCATTGTGCTACAAGCTATTTGAAAGAATGCAACAGATAAACAAAAGTAGTTTTTAAAATCATATCTCCTCAGTAATAACTGGACTCCTCATACGTGGTCATCCTTAATTTACAGACTTTATCCAAGATAAAATGGCTATGTAGCAGGTTTAGGTTTCTTTTGCTTTTGTGAAAATTAATCTGATTTCTAACTCAGTTATTCATCTGGTGTGCTCAGTTTCTGACAGAAATTCTAGGTGGAGGATGGTGAGGGCAATGACAGGAGGGCAGAAAGAATTTAAAACATTATATTCAAAGAGATAAATGGCAGAGAATTTTCCAGAATTTCTAAAGAAAGAACCAGAAACCTTAGTAAGTCTCCAGCATAATAAAGAGACATTCACATCTAGAAAAAGGTCTAGAAGCATATAGCAAGGTTATCAACTAATGCAGGAAAAAATTGAATTATGGAAAAATAGGTAAAGAAATACACATAATTGTATAATTTATTTTTATAAAAATTTCTTTTTATATTTGTTTTTAAGGGGTAGGGGAAAAAACAGGAAAATACAACAGAAACAATAGAGGAAATGTGATTCAAATAAGTATAAATTAAGCTAGGTTGAAAGAGAAAAACGGCCGGGCGCAGTGGCTCACATCTGTAATTGCAGCACTTTGGGAGGCCGAGGCGGGCAGATCACGAGGTCAAGAGATCAAGACCATCTTGGCCAACACGGTGAAATCCCATCTCTACTAAAAATACAAAAAATTAGCTGGGCATGGTAATAGTGCTGTAGTCCCAGCTACTCGGGAGGCTGAGGCAGGAGATTGCTTGAAACCAAAAAACAGAAGTTGCAGAGTGAGTCTTTGTCTCAAAGAAAAAAATAAAGAGAGAAAAACACGAAGGAGAACAAAGAAAAGGTCTCACTCTGTCACCCAGGCTGGAGTACAGTGGCACAATCATAGCTCACAACAACCTCCACCTCCCAAATAAGTTCAAGAGATTCTCGTGCCTCAGCCTCCTGAGTAATAGAGACTACAGGCATGTACCAACATGCCTGGCTAATTTTTGTATTTTTAGAAGAGACGCGGTTTCACCATGTGGGCCAGCTGGTCTCAAACTCCTAATCTCAAGTGATCCTTCCATCTTGGCTTCCGCAAGTGATGGGATTACAAGCATGAACCACCATGCCCAGTTGGAAAATTCTTTCTTTGGGAACGATGGCCAAAAAAAGCCAGGCACAGTGGCTCACACCAGAACTTCGGGATGCGAGGCCGGTGGATCACTTGAGGTCAGGAGTATGAGACCAGCCTGGCCAACATAGTGAGACCACCCCATCTCTGCTAAAAATACAAATTAGCCCAGCATGGTGGTGCACACCTGTAACCCCACCTACTCCAGAGGCTGGGGCACAAGAATCACTTCAACCCAGGAGTTGGAGGCTGCAGTGAGCTGAGATCACGCCACTGCACTCCAGCCTGGGCGACAAAGTGAGACTCTGTCTCAAAAAGAAAAGATGGCAAAAAAGACAAAAAATAAGACAGAACCATGGTGGCAAATTACCTTAAAGAGTCAAAATTTAAACATCTGTATGCACATCTAACAAAATATCTACAGATATTCTACAATTAACTTAGGAAAGCATCTCAAAAAATGTATGGCTATATTAGCCACAACTCAAAGAAAGATATAAAGGACCTCGGCCTGGAAATTAGAAGGAACAAAGCTGTGATATAATTTATAAGAGGAAGCTCTGCAACACAGCTTAGATAGAACTATTTTCCAAAAAAGTTATCAAAAATTCATATCCAGAGATCTTTTATACCAATAAATCTCTGTGTATAACAAGTTACCTAAAGTACTAGCATGACGAAAAAGTTTTTTTGGGGACTGAGCATGGTGGCTTATGCCTGCAATACCAGCGCTTTGGGAGGCTAAGGCAGATGGACCACCTGAGGTCAGGAGATCGAGATCAGCCTGGCCAACACAGTGAAAGCCTGTCTCTACCAAAAATAGATAAATTAGCCTGGAATGGTGGCAGGCAAATGTAATCCCAGCTACTTGGGAGGCTGAGGCAGGACAACTGCTTGAACCCAGGAAGTACGGAGTTTGCAGTAAGACAGGATCACAAGATCACTCCACTGCACTCCACCCTGGGCGACAGAGTGATACCGTCTCAAAAAATTTAAAAGAAATAAAATGAAAATCAAGATTTTTAGACATTTGGATATTTTCGCAAAAATACTGCAATAGAAATCAAGCTCCAGTGATCATATCAGAACCTTGTCTTACCTATTTTTCAAAGGTCTATATGTTAAATAGCACCAAGAAGATTTCTCAAACATAATCATACCATTCTTGCATGATTCAGAAAAACTCAGAGAGTGGTGTATGTTGAGTAGCCCTTATCTGAAATGCTTGGGAACAGAAGCATTTCAGATTGCAGACTCCTTTGGATTTTGGAATATCTGTATATACATAATAAGCTATCTTGGAGATAGGAACCAAGTCTAAACATGAAATTCACTTATGTTTCATATGTACCTTATACATGTAGCCTGAAAGTAATTTGATACAGTATTCTTTCAATTTTAACCACATTATATTAATAATTATATTAATGATATAATTATTAATAGTATAATAATATTAATATAATGTGGTTAGAAGCAAGGCTGCATTCAGACAAATTAAGAGCACTAATACCATATTAACCAAAAGTGTACTACAAAAAAAGATTATTTAGATATTTGTTCAAATATCTGCCTAGGAAAAAATCTACTTCAGACACAAGGCAATTTTTTATAGAAATGTGTTAATATATAAATAAACCATGCCTTTATCATGCCACACAATCATATGCTACTTAGAGCATACACCCAACACACACAAATAAAACATTCAACCAAAAGAATACTACTACAGGGTCAAATGCTAGAGCTATCTTTTTTCATGGTATATCATCTTATAAAGAGATTTAAAGCCACTTATGCCACTCAGATATCAAATACATCCACTTCTAAATTGTGGGAATCTGTCCAGCTCCTTTAAAGATTTATAGACTGTAGGAAAATAAGTCTTGCTGAGTAACACAAACTGCTTGCTGAGTGAACACCAATTTGCCAAGAACAACAATACCTGACAAATGAGAAGGAGACAATCAAAGTTAATAATGTGTGCATGGATTTCACTATTTTGTGGCAAATTACCTTATCTCTATTCTCATTTGAAAATAAGGATTGGCCGGGCACGGTGGCTCACGCCTGTAATCCCAGCACTTTGGGAGGCCGAGGTGGGTGGATCACCTGAAGTCAGGAGTTCAAGACCAGCCTGGCCAAGATGGTGAAACCCCATTTCAATTAAAAATAAATAAACAAATTTTATTTAAGGGCCGGGCGTGGTGGCTCAAGCCTGTAATCCCAGCACTGTGGGAGGCCGAGGCGGGTGGATCACGAGGTCAAGAGATCGAGACCATCCTGGTCAACATGGTGAAACCCTGTCTCTACTAAAAATACAAAAAATTAGCTGGGCATAGTGGCCCGTGCCTGTAATCCTAGCGACTCAGGAGGCTGGGGCAGGAGAATTGCCTGAACCCGGGAGGCGGAGGTTGCGGTGAGCCGGAGATTGCGCCATTGCACTCCAGCCTGGGTAACAAGACCGAAACTCCGTCTCAAAAAACAAAAAAAAAAAATTTATTTAAAAAGGAAAATAAGGATTTATTCAATTACAGAACACAATTTTATTAATTTAAAATTTTCCTCCACCACAAAATGAAACAAGCATATGAATGAATTCCATATAATAGTAACTATCTTAATAATCCCTTATAAAATTAACTAAAAATATATTCTGTTCAGAGGAGATGAAATGAGTGTGAGAAGGGGAAGGAGTAATAAACAGGAAAATCACAAATTCTAGACAAGGATGCTAAAGGCCCCAGTGTTACAGATTTACTAAGTTCTCAGATATGACATGAAAGGTACAACTGATAAAAGAAAAAAATGATAACTTGGACTTCATCCAAACTGAGAGGATGAAATGATAAGCCATGGACAGAATGAAAATACTTGAAAATCATATATCCAACAAATGACTTGTATCCAGAGTTTGTAAAGAACTATCTAAACTCAATAGCAATTAGGAAAAGACATAATGGACATTTCACCAAAGAAGACACAGGGATTTGGGTGTTGAACAATGAGAACACATGGACACAGGGAGGGGAGCACTACACACTGGGGTCAGTTGGGGGAAATAGGGGAGGGACGGTGGGGGGTGGGGAGCTGGGGAGAGATAGCAAGGGGAGAAATGCCAGATGTAGGTGATGGGGAGGAAGGCAGCAAATCACACTGCCACGTGTGTCCCTATGCAACAATTTTGCATGTTCTTCACATGTACCCCAAAACCTAAAATGCAATAAAATAAATAAATGGGAAAAAAAAAAAAAAAAGAAGACACAGGGATTTCAAATGAGCATATAAAAATATGTTCATTTTTAGGAATTATGAAAGGAGTGGTACTAAAGAAAACTATGAGATAAAAATCTAATCTCCAAAAACTAAAAGGTAATAACTAAGAAAGAAAGGCAGCAACAAAGAGAGAGGAAATAACTTTCCAAAAAGAGGATGAGGACATAGAAATTTTGCAGATGATGAATAGTGACTTCCGAGAGAGCCCTGTCAAAAAGTTTCTGGAGCAGGTATTTGAGAGAATGGGGGAATGAATACAGATGGAGTTTGTAAACTGAATGCCAGATGGAGACAGGGTGAGAATGAGAAATAACCTGTGAGTTTTTATGGGTTGTTTTCTTTTTTTTTTTTTGAGACAGAGTCTCGCTCTGCCGCTCAGGCTGGAGTGCAGTGACATGATCTCAGCTCACTGCAACCTCTGCTTCCCGGATTCAGGCAATTCTCATGCCTCAGCCTCCTGAGTAGCTGGGATTATAGGCACCCCCCGCCACACCCGGCTGATTTTTTTAAATTGTAGTAGAGATGGGGTTTTGCCATGTTGGCCAGGCTGGTCTCCAACTCCTGGCCTTAAGTGATGTACCTGCCTCGTGCTCTCAAAGTGCTGAGATTACAGGTGTGAGGCACCATGCCTGGTCAAGTTTTATTTTATTTTTTTATTTTTATTTTTATTTTTTTGCCTGGCCAAGTTTTGAGTTTGTTGTGGTGATTGAGGTAAACAAGGGTAAAGAAACATAAGGAACTTAGTGGCCATAGTTGGATAACAGTAGTGGCATTGCTTTTTTGAGTACAGTAGGAGAGGAAGAGAATAAGGGGGTGATGGGAAAGACACCAAGAGTTCTGGAGACACTTTTTCCATACTGCCAGTAGTAGTGTGGAAGTCATGGAGTTCCCTCCTGATATTTGTTGATTTTAGCCATTTTGTCAGTAAAATATATATATACATATACATATATACGCGCACACACACACATATATGTATATACTTTACTTCATTTGTTCTTATATCGCTATAAGATAGGTTAAAGACACACATTATTAGCTGGGCATGGTGGTGCGTGCCTGTAATCCCAGCTACTCAGGAGGCTGAGGCAGAAGAATTGCCTGAACCTAGGAGGCGGAGGTTGCGGTGAGCCGAGATCGCGCCATTGCACTCCAGCCTGGGTAACAAGAGTGAAACTCTGTCTCAAAAAAAAAAAAAAAAAAGGCAAGACACACATTAGTTACATTTGGAAAACTAATATTAATGTATAAAGGTTAAATGACTAATGTGAGATATTATAGTGGCTTTTTCAAAAATACGAATAAAATACCAAGAGCAGATATTAGCTCTATATATGCAGTCATTCTGATTAAAGAGTATACATAATACATATATATGTATGTGTATATATGTATGTATATATGTGTATGTATGTATGTATATATATGTATGTGTATATACATACATGTATACATACATGTATATATACATGTATGTATATACACATACATATATGCAGTCATTCTGATTAAAGAGTATACATACATATATATACATATATGTATGTGTACTCTTTAATCAGAATGACTGCACATATACATTTTACTTTTTTTTTTAAAAAAAGTAAACAGATTACTTTAAAAGTGAAAAACTAAGTTAATACTGTTTTAATAAATTTAAAACATTAACAAACTATGAAGTACAGCTTTATACCAAGAAAATTTATCAGGGCAAAATACTGTATGTATTTCCCATACAGAGGGAAAGAAGTCTCTTTTTAAATTCTTCACCCAAACTTTAATTTTAATCTCTAACTCATAATTCTAATTTTTTTTAATTTATAATCCAATAAAGACTGCCATATTCTGTTTCTCTCATTTGCATCTTTCTCCTCTCCACCTTGAGCACTGAGTACAAAGAATTAGACCATTCGTAATTCTTCGTTCATTTCTTCTCAATAAATACATGGACGTCTTCTTTATATTTTAATAATGAACACGCCCCCCCATCCATAAGAAGTAAAACACTGCCAAAAACTTTCATTTACTCACACAGATTCATACATTCCAAACCCTATCACCCATTACCAGGTAGTCAGTATCCTAAAACTTGTGCAGACCATTCCTTTGCACACACCCAGTTTTTGTTTTCCTTATTTTAAAATTAGAAGGTTTTTATTAGTTAGTGTGTCTGGTTGTTACTGCTAACTATATAAAATTAAATAAATTCACTTGGCCGCAAATTAGATTATTTCCATGTTCTACAAATGAAAAAAATAGAAATTTTGAAATATTCCCAAGGTAAAACCTATATATACACATAAAAACTGCAAAGTACAGTAACAAGAGATAAAAATTCAATGAAAACTAGGTTAAACAGTAGGTGCCAAAAAGATAGTTTAAATGATAACAGTGGAGGCCCTCACTTCTTGTTGTTAAGACTAAAAGCATCATGGGGAAAGAAAATAATGATGCCAGTCTCTGAAAGGCAAGAATCATAGTAGTCCCTTGTTGATAGTTAAGAGGAGAAGGAAAGTTTAAGACTCCTTTACCCATTCATGAGATCAAAAGAAATAAAGGAATCCCTTGGTGTTTTTATCACTTGCTTTTGCTACTGCATCTAGCACCTGAGAGAAGAAAACACAATTAATGCTATGATACCTCCAGAAATTTCTCTATAATGCGTCTATCTTTCAAAGTGTTTGAGATTTAACTTCTCCAAAGACATATTAAAATTTTTTAACTGTCTTACAGATGAAATTCAATTCCAAATTTATTTTTTTCTTTATTTGCAAAAACTCACATAGAACTTTTACTACGTACCCAGAGCTATCCTAAGCACTCTTACGTTATTCAAAAGAAGGAGCTAACGCAAAATGCTGAACCTCTGCAGCAGATCAGATTTCCCATCCTGCCAGAAAAACTTAAGAAACAGATAAAATGCAAAAAAAAAAAAAAAAAAAAAAAAAACCAGTTTCAAGACATTTGACAACAGGCAACCCAGGACAGTGATCCTTGAGACAAGTGAAACAATTCATGTGAGCTCTATGAATGCCCCAACTTAGCACTCATTCATTTAAGTATTGTCAATGGCTGCTTTTACCCCAACAGGGCAGAGATGAATAGTGGAATAGTGAGGACAGATTGCCCACAAGCCTAAAACACCATCTAGCCCTCTTAAGAAAATGTCTATAGACCCCTGCTCTAGATTAATGGCTATTCTAGGAATACCTAACAAAGAATAAGAGAAAGTATTGAAAGAATAAAATTATTACCAAGTAGTTTACTTGTGTCCCAGGACAAAGCCAAAAATATTTAAAGGAATACAAGGTAGCCCTGAGCAACCTAAGATTCAAAATGTGTGGCATCCAAACAAAAATTTTAAGTCATGAAAAGAAGTAGGAATAAATACAACCCATGATAAGGAGAAAAATCAATCAATGGAATCAAATTAGATAACAATAAAATTCCTATGAGAAACATACTCCTTTTATTCAAGAAGGGAAAATGAGCACGATAGAGACACATGGATGATCTCTGCCTTTACACACACACATACACGTGTACATGCAAATTATAAGTGGAAAATGCAGTATCTGAGAAAAAAATACACTGGACAGGTTAACAACATTAGATACTGCACACACAAAAACAAACAGGAAGAGGCAGCAGTAGAAACTACTGGAAGAAGGGGGAGGAAAAGACTTCAAAAGTGAACAAAGCATCAGTGAGTTGTGAAACAAGTGAGCTAAAATCCACGCAGAGGAAGGAAAGAAAAAGTATTTTAATACACTTTGTAAAAAGTATCATAAAGAAAATAAGCAGACAAGCCATAGGTAGGAGAAGATATTTCCAAAAGCCTTGTCTGATAAAGGACTATTACCCAAAAACATACAAAGAACTCCTCCAAACACAACACTAAGGCTGGGCAAAGTGGCTCACGCCTGTAATCCCAGCACTTTGGGAGACCAAGGTAGGCGGATCACTTGAAGGCAGAAGTTCAAGACCAGCCTGGGAAATATGGTGCAACCCTGTCTTCACAAAAAATACAACAATTAGCCAGGCACGGTGGTGCACGCCTGTTGTCCCAGCTACTCAGGACACTGAGGCAGGAGGATCACCTGAACCTGGGAGGCAGAGGCAACTGTGAGCCATGATCATGCCACTGCTCTCCAGCCTGGGTGACAGGATGAGACTCTGTCTCAAAAATAAATAAATGAAACAAAACCCAACAATAAGAGAAAAACCTGATTTAAAAATGGGCAAAAGACCTGAACAATCGGCCAGGTGCAGTGGCTCATGCTGTAATCCCAATACGTTGGGAGGCTGAGATAGGCAGATGGTTTGAGACCAGTAGTTTAAGACCAGCCTTGCCAACATGGCAAAACCCCATCTCTACAAAAAATACAAAAATTAGCCAGACGTGGTGGTGCTTGCCTATAGTCTCAGCTACTTGGAAGGCTGAGTTGGGAGGACTGCTTGAGCCTGGGAGGTCAAGGCTGCAGTGAGTCATGATCACACCTCTGCATTTCAGATTTCAGTCCTGGTGACAGAGTGAGACCCTGCCTCAAAAAAAGAAAAAAAAAAAAAAAAAAAAAAAAGGCCTGAAGACCTGAAGAGTCACCTTACTAAAGGAGATAATACATGACATATAAGCATATTTAAAGATGTTCCACATCATATGTCATTAGGGAATCGCAACTTTAAACAATAAGATACCAATGCACAGCTATCAGAATAGTCAAATTTCAGAACACTGACACCACCGAATGGTGGCAAAGATGGAAGCTACACAACTCTCATTCATTGCTGGTGGAAATAATAAATGATACAGCCACTTTGGAAGACAGCTTTGCAGTATCTTACAAAACTAAACATACTTTTACCACACAATGCCAAAAGCATGCTCCCTGGTACTTATCCAAATAAGCTGAAAACTCATTTTTATATTTGGGTCAGAATCATTAAGCTTACATGGAACTTACTCGCTTCACATCATGCCGTTTTTTGTTTTGTTTTTTTTTTTCCCCGAGATGGAGTCTCACTTTGTTGCCCAGGCTGGAGTGCAGTGGTGTGATTTGGCTCACTGCAACCTCCGCCTCCCAGGTTCAAGTGATTCTCCTGCCTCAGCCTCCCGAGTAGCTGGGACTACAGATGCACACCACCATGCCCAGCTAATTTTTGCATTTTTAGTAGAGGCAAGGTTTTGCTATGTTGGCCACGCTGGTCTCGAACCTGACCTCAAGTGATCCAGTTGCCTCCGCCTCCCAAAGTGCTGGGATTATAGGCATGAGCCACCGTGCCTGGCCCCAGTGTTCTCTCTTAGACAATCTGTTTGAAGTGTGAATATCTACTTGCTATTTTTGTTCCTCTCTGCAGAGGAGGTGCATACTATCTGCAGTAGTCAGTGATCTTAAACGCAAAACTAAAAAAAAATTTTTTTTTGAGACAAGGTCTCACTCTGTCACCTAGGCTGGAGTTCAGTGGCACGATCTTGGGTCACTACAACCTTGGATCACAAAGTCAGCAGATCGAGACCATCCTGGCCAACATGGTGAATCCTCGTCTCTTATAAAAACACAAAAATTAGCTGTGCATGGTGGCACATACCTGTAAACCCAGCTACTTGGGAGGCTGAGGCAGGAGAATCGCTTGAACCAGGAAGTTGGAGGTTGCAGTGAGCCGAGATCTTGCCACTGCATTCCAGTCTGGTGACAGAGCGTGAATCCGTCTCAAAAAAATAAGAGAGAGAAGACTGGGATTAAAGAGGTGATGGCAAGGACTGAAAGCAGGTAACAAGTAAGGAGAGAGAAGTAGGGATGGACTAGGAACCAGGGAAAACTCATGGGCAGAGGAAAAGGGGGAGACAGACCCCCAAGGCTCCACACCCCCACACAGTATTTCACAATCCTAACTACACAAGGATCCCTTGACCCATATAGGCCTCAAGACTAACATAGGGAACTGCCTATAGACTAGACAGAGGCATTGCTACAGAGAAGGAACTCAGACTCCCACAGGCTTCCAAGCCCTGAACAGCTGTAGCTTGGCACCATTCTAAAAACCAAACCCAGGCTGGGCATGGTGGCTCACACCTGTAATCCCAGCACTTTGGGAGGCCAAGATGGGCAGATCATCTGAGGTCAGGAGTTCAAGACCAGCCTGGCCAACCTGGTGAAACCCCATCTCTACTAAAATACAAAAATTAGCCAGGGATGGTGGCGGGAGCCTGTAATCCGAGCTACTCAGAAGGCTGTAGGGGGAGAATCACTTGAACCCAGGGGGTGGAGGTTGCAGTGAGCTGAGATCGCACCATTGCACTCCAGCCTGGGTGACAGAGTGAAACTTCATCTCCAGAAAAAAAAACAACACCACCAAACCCCAAAGGACTATGGGCCAAGGAGAGAGAGGGGAGGCAGGGCACCTTCACACATCCCAAGGACAAATCCCACTGCCACTGCTGCAGGCTGCTGTGGGGCCACTGCTGCAGGCTGCTGTGGGGCCACAGCATAAGCAAACTGCATTCCCCATAACTATCTGCCTAGGCTGCTCCTGCTGAGGGGGGCCTTCCCCCTCCCCCATGGCAGGCCCACAGTCAGTCTCCAAAGGTCTGTGACCTGCCCTGGGGCTGGACCTGGGGCTAGGGTTAGGGCTAATGCTGCCTCCAACACCAGGCCAAGGAGGGAAAAAAGAGGCCAGGCACTTTTAAGTGCTTCAAAGACAAAGCCCACCTCCACTACTGCAGGCTGTTGTATAAGAAGAGCACAGGAAAACCGCACATCCCACAGCTACCTCCCTACGCGGCTCCTACTGAGTAACCTCGCTCTCCCCAGTGGCAGGACTGCAGCACAGACACCACAGCCAACACCTGAGCATTCCACCAGTGGGCTAGGGGCCATCCGCCCTTACCTACCATGGACATCACCTGAATGCACTACCAAGGGACCCAAGGACAAGTCTACTGATCCAGTCCAGTCCCCACAGTAATTTAGCATGTCACCCAAGGGCCTGGAAATCACCCAGATCAGGACATCACCACTGGCACCTGACCACTCCTCCTGGGGTCTGCAGTTGGGCCAATACAACCTGCCAAGAGCTGGCACCTACAACTATGCACCACCATCAAGTCAAAGAATAGGCGTACCAACCTGTCGAAGCCAATATCAGCATAAACCACTCGGATTCCAGTGCATTGCTTCACCACTGCTATTGCCACTCCCCCCATCACACCAGCTGTCCAGGGGCCTAAAAAGCTGCCCACATGCCTGGCCCACCACTGCTAAGCAAGCCATCTTGAGGCCCAAGAATCAGACTGCCTGGACCCACAAACACTGGTGCCAGTACAAGCCGCCCTGGGGCAGAAAGGCACAATCAGCCTATCACTGCCACCACTAGAATACAAAGAATGGCCCACCGGGTCATTGCCCAGCAAAACTTCATCACAGACTCCACTAATAACTGTACCCAAAGCTACTATATTAGGGTTCTCTAGAGGAACAGAACTAATAGGATATATATATATATATATATATATATATATATATATGAGTTAATTGTTAACTCACAGGATCACAATGCCTGCAAGCTGAGGAGCAAGGAGAATAGGAGAATGCTGTAGGCTGGGAGGCTAGGCCAGTCTAGCCTTTGCATGTTTTTCTGCCTGCTCTAGTCACAATGGCAGCTAATTAGATGGTGCCCACCCAAATTGAGGGTAAGTCTGCCTTTCCCAGCCCACTGACTCAAGTATTAGTCTCCTTTGGCAATACCGTCACAGACACACCCAGGATCAATACTTTGTATCCTTCAATCCAATCAAGTTGACAGTATTAATGATCACAGCTACCAAGGAAATCATAGATAACACTCACATTGTTTACAGCCAAAGAAATTATACAGTGCTCACACTAACATATGCACCTAAATCAAAGCCAAAGCAGCCTACCCATAGTAGATGGACATGGTGGCTCACACCTCTCATCTCAGCACTTTGGAAGGCCAAGGCAGGATTGCCTGAGGCCAGTAATTTGAGACCAGGCTGGGCAACATAGTGAGATCCTGTCTCTACAAAAAATTTAAAACTAACCAGGCATTGTGGCACATGCCTGTAGTTCCAGCTACTCAGGAGACTGAGGTAGGAGGATTGAGCCCAGCAGGTCAAAGCTGCAGTAAGCCATGATCACGCCACTGAACTCCAGCCTGGGAAACAGAGTAAGACCCCATCTCTAAAAAATATACATAAATAATATAAAAAATTGGAAGAAGCAACCCGACTGTTAAACCAGATGTGCAGATATCAATGTAAAGAGACTTGGACACATGAAAAAGCAAGAAAATGTGAAACCTACAAAAGAAAACAATAATTTTCCAGCAACAGAGTCTGATAAAAAAAATTCACAAAATCCCAGAGAAATAATTCAAAATACTGATTTTAGAGAAGCTCAGTGAGATACAAGAGAGTTCTGAAAAACAATACGGAAAAATCAGAAAAACAATTCAAGATATGACTAAGACGTTTACAAAAGAGGTATTTTTTAAAAGAGCAAAACAAATTCTAGAACCGAATTCTATGAATAAAATACAAAACATATTCAAATGCAACAATAAACAAGATCAAGCAGAAGGAAGAATCTCAGAACTTGAAGACAGTTCTTTTGAAATAATGCAGTCAGGCAAAAATAAAGAAAAAAGGATGAAAAAGAATGAGCAAAGCCTTGTGACATTTGGGACAACATAAAGTGACCAAAAATGTGAAATGCTGATATCCACAAGAATGAAGATAGAATGAGTTAGAAAACCTATTTAACAAAATATTAGATTTTCATCTAATACTTCCCAGGTCTAGCAAGAGAAAGACCTAGACTTTCACAAATAAGAGGTCCAAAAATCCCCAGATATAATGCAAAGAGGTCTTCTTCCATGGCACTTTATAGTCAAACTACAGCCAAGCAAAAGAGAAGATATTAATAGCAGCAAGTGAAAGCATTTAGTCACCTATAAAGGAACCTCCATTAAACCAACAGTGGATTTCTCAGCAGAAAGCTACAGGCCTGGAGAGAATTGAATCACATTCTGCAAGTGATAAAATAGAAAACATAAAAACCTATCATCCAAGTATACTATATCCAGCAAAATTATCCTTCATGAATGAAGAAGAAATAAAGTCTTTCCAAGATAAGCAAAAGCTAGGGGAATCCATCACCACTAGACTAGGCCTACAAGAGATGCTCAAAGGAGTCCTAAACATGAAAGTGAAAGAATAACATATACCCGATCATGAAAACACACAAAAGTATAAAACTCACTGGTAAACCAAACATACAAATAAGGAAGAGAAAGGACTCAAATGGTACCACTACAGCATATCATGAAACAAAATGACAAACAATAAGAGAAAAAAAAACAAAGAATATACAAAACAACGAGAAAAACAAATTATATGACAGTAACAAAACCACACATATCAATAACCTTAAATGTAAATTGATTAAATTATCTGCTTAGAAGATAAGGGCTGACTGAATGTATAAAAGAAACATGATCCAACTATATGACGCCTACAAGAAATGCACTTTGCCTACAGACATATTTAGACTCAAAGTAAAGGGATGGAGAAAAGATACTCCATGCAAATAGAAACTAAAAGTGAGCAAGACTAGCTATACTGATATCAGATAAAACAGAATTTGGCTGGGCACGGTGGCCATACCTGTA
This sequence comes from Sapajus apella, assembly GCF_009761245.1. NCBI lineage: Eukaryota > Metazoa > Chordata > Mammalia > Primates > Cebidae > Sapajus > Sapajus apella. Next base: position 29,852,201 of record NW_022436952.1, read on the forward strand.
ATCACAGTGTTTTGGGAGGCCAAGGTGGCAGGACCACTTGAAGCCAGGAGTTGAAGACCAGCTTGGCCAACAGAGCAAAACCCTCATCTCTATAGTATTTTTTAAAAATTAGCCAGGCATGGTGGTGCACACCTGTACTCCCAGCTACTCAGGAGGGGGGGCGGAAGGACTGCCTTAGCCTAGGAGTTCAAGGCTGCAGTGAGCTACAATCACACCTCTGCACTTCAGCCCAGGTGACACCGTGAGACCTCATCTTTAAAAATAAAACAAACAAAATGAAACAAAACTAAAGCAGTTTTTAAAAGTCACTATATAATAATAAAGGAGTCAATCCAGCAAGAGAATATAACAATTCTAAATATATACGCACCCAATACTGTAACATCCAGATTCATAAAGCAAATATTAGTATATCTAAAGAGAGAGATAAACTGAAATATAGTAATGGTGGGGGGCTTCAACTCCCCACTCTCAGCATTAAACAGATCATTCAGACAGAAAATCAACAATGAAACATTGGATTTAAACTGGACTTCTGAACCAATGAACCTAACAGATATGTATAGAACATTCTAACCAACAACTACAGAATATACATTCTGCTCATTTTTTTTATAGAGATGGGGTCATGCAATGTTGCCCAGGCTGGTTAAACATTCTTATCAACACATAGAACATTCTCCATGACAGACCACATGTTAGGCCACAAAATAACTTTCAACAAATTTTTAGAAACTGAAATCTTCCAGCCTGGCCAACATGGCGAAACCCCATCTCTACTAAAAATACAAAAATTAGCTGGCAGTGGTGGCAAGCGGCTATAGTCCCAGCTACTCAGGAGGCTAAGGCAGGAGAATTGCTGAACCCAGGAAGTAGAGGTTGCAGTGGGCCAAGATCACTGCACTCCAACCTGGGCAAAAGAGGGAGACTCTGTCTCAAAAACAAAACAAAACAAAATCTTCTCGGACTACAGTGGAATAAAACTAAATATCAACATCAAGATGAACTTTGTAAACTATACAAATACATGGAAATTACACAGGATACTCCTGAACAACCATTGGGTTACTGAAGAAATCATGAGAGAAATCAAAAAACTTCTTGAAACAAATTAAAATGGAAACACATTATACCAAAACCAGTTGGGATACAACTAAAGCAGTGCCAAAAGAGAAGTTTATAGCAATCAACACATTCAAAAGTAGAAAGCTTTCAAATAAGCAGCCTAACAATGCATCTCAAGAAACGAGAAAAGCAAGAACAAACCAAACTCAATATTAGCAGAATAAAAGAAAGAATAAAGATCAGGGCTAACTAAATAGAGACTCAAAAAACAATACAAAGTATCAATGAAATAAAAAGTTGGTTCTTCAAAAAGATAAACAAAATCAGTAAACCTCAAAATATCAACATCATTTTTTATATAATTAGAAAAAACAATTCTCAAATGTGTATAGAATTTTAAAAAAGCCCAAATAGTCAAAGCAATCCTGAGTCAAAAGAAAAAAAAAAAGGTGAACACATCATACTATCTGACTTTAAAATATATTACAAGGCTATAATAACCAGAATAGCATGATATTGGTATAAAAGCAGACACATAAACCAGTGGAACAGAACTGAGAGTCTAGAAATAAATCCATATATTTACAACCAACCAATTTTTTATAAAGATGCCAAAAATATACACAGTGGAAAAGACACCTTCGATAAATGGTGCTGAGGAAATTCAATATCCATATGCATAAATGAAACTGAACACCTCTCTCTCCCCACACACAAAAATCAACTCAAGATGGATTAAAGACATAAATGTAAGACCTAAAACAATAAGACTACTATATATGTATATATACGGAAAACACTTCAAGACATAGGTCTAGGCAAAAGCTTCATGACTAAAGACCTCAAAAGCACAGACAGCTACAACAAAAATATACAAATGGGACTACACTAAACTAAAAAGCTTCCATACAGCAAAGAAAACAATTAACAGAGTGAACAGACAACTTGTTAAATGAAAGAAAATATTTACAAACTATTCATCCAATAAGGGACTAATATCCAGAATATACAAAGAACTCAAACAATTCAACCATTTTTTTAATCCCATCAAAATGTGGGCTAAGAACATGAATAGACATTTATCAAAAGAAGACATACAAATGGCCGATAGGCATACAGGAAAAATACTCAAACTGCTAAGCATCAGGGGAATGCAAGTCAAAGCCACAATGAGATACCATCTTACCCCAGTTAGAATGGCTATTAGCTAAAATAAAAAAATAAAAGATGCTGGCAAGGATGCAGAGAAGGGAACTTGTGTGTGTGTGTGTGTGTGTGTGTGTGTGTGTGTGTGTGTGTGAGAGAGAGAGAGAGAGAGAGAGAGAGAGAGAGAGAGAGAGAGAGATGGAGTCTGGCTCTGCTTCCCAGGCTAGAGTGCAATGGTATGATCTCAGCTCACGGCAACCTCCGCCTCCCAGATTCAAGCAATTCTCCTGCCTCAGCCTTCTGAATAGCTGGGATTACAAGTGCACATCACCACCATGCCTGGCTAATTCTTTTGTATTTAGAAGAGACTCCCACTCCTTTTTTTTTTTTTTTTTTTTTTTTTTGAGACAGAGTCTTGCTCTGTCGCCAGGCTGGAGTGCAGTGGCACAATCTTTGCTCACTGCAAGCTCCACCTCTCGAATTCAAGTGATTCTCCTCCCTCAGCCACCCAAATAGTTGGGACTACAGGCGCACACCACCACACCCAGCTAATTTTTGTATTTTTAGTAGAGAGGAGGTTTCACCATGTTGGCCAGGATGGTCTTGATCTCTTGACCTCATGATCCACCCACCTCGGCCTCCCAAAGTGCTGGAATTACAGGCATGAACCACCACACCTAGCCAAGAAGGGAACTCTTATATGCTGTTGGTAGGAGTGTAAACTGATACAACTGCTATGGAAAACAATATGGAGATTCCTCAAAAAATTAAAAATAGAGCTACCATATGATCCGGCAATCCCATTACTTGGTATTTATCCAAAGGAAACAAAATCTGTATAACCTGCGCTCACATGTTTATCACAGCACTATTCACAGCAGCAAAGATATGGGATCAACCTAAGTGCCCATCAATGAATGAATGAATGAAGAAAATGTGGTATAAATACAGAATGAAAGAATATGTGGCCATAAAAAATGATAAAACCATGTCATTGCAGCACAGGGATGGAACTGGAGGTAATTATGTTAAGTGAAATAAGCCAGGCACAGAAAATTCAGATGTCATATGTTCTCCCTCATATGTGGAAACTAAAGAAACTGATTTCATGGAGATAGGGAATGCAATGATACATATCAGAGCCTGGGAATAATGTGTGGATGGAAGGGGGGTGGATAAAGAGAGGTTGGTTAATAGGTACAAACACACAGAACAGGGGTCCCTAACTTCTGGGCCACAGACTGGTACCAATTCGTGGCCTGTTAGAAACTGGGCCAAATAGCAGGAGGTAAGCATTAGGAGAGCAGGCATTACCGACTATGCTACACCTCCTGTCAGGTCAGTGGTGGCATTAGATTCTCATTGGAGCACCAACCCCATTACAAACTGTGCATGTGGGGGATCTAGGTTGTACACTTATGAGAATCTAACTAATGCCTGATGATCTGAGGTGGAACAGTTTCATCCCGAAATAATCCCCCCACCATGCCCCCATATCCATGGAAAAACTGGCTTCCACAAAACCAGTCCCTGATGCTGAAAAAGTTGGGGCCACTGAGTTAGAACAAGTAAGCCTCAATATTCAATAACAGAGTAGGATGACTATAGTTAGCAACATGTATTATATATTTCAAGGTAGCTAGAAGAGAGAACTTGAAATGTTACCAACATATAGAAATGATAAATACTTCAGGTGATGGACACCTAAAATACCCTAACCTGATCATTACACATTCTGTGCATGTAAGAAATACTCACAAGTATCACATAACATATAAAATATTTGTATCAATTAAAAAATTAAAAATAGAAAAAATAGAAAAATGAAAAATGTTACGGTTGCTTAAATAAGTAATTGTAAACCCACATGATGAAAATGTATGCAGCCATTGAAAAGCATATTAAAGGAGAATATCCAATAACAGGAAAATGCTCAACTAATAATGTTAAATTAATAAAAGGATACAAAATACATTACATAGTAATCCCAATTTTTAAAACACATCATGTATATGCAGTGTGTGTATAAAGAGGCTTAAATGATATAAAACAAGAGATTAACAGAGGGTATCTTCAGGGAATAGGATTTTGAGATACTCTGTACTTTTTATACTTTGTGTTATATAACCAAATAATAATTGATATTACAAGTTTCAGTTTCACCATTTACTGTTAATTTCTTTGAGCTTTAAGTCTCCCCACCTGTGAATTAGAATAATGGTACTCACCCTGCAGAACAGTAGTAAAGCGGTAATAATGTATACAATCAACCTAAAATGTTATCTGAAAAGTATCAAGCATCATATAGTTTACTTAATTCACCTCTCTTTTCTGTTCAGTACATTTCTCTCTATAGCTCTTATAGAAAAACGTCCTAATTACAGGGTTTGGCTAGGTATAAACTAAGAATCTTCTGAAATCAGTTTCTTATACCTAAAACCATGAAATCACCAAACTAAAAAAGCAGCACCTCTAAGGCAGACATTCTCCCCTAGAAACACTGTTCTCTAACCGAAAACATTAAAGAAATAAAAGATGAACAGAACATATGTTCTCAAGTTACAATTTACCTGAATCACAGGCTTAGCAAAATATTGCAAAAACCTAAATGATCACAAGCAGTAAGACCTCAATAATAAGGACTAGGTGTTAGTTTTAAAAATATACAATATACAAGGCAAACTGAGAAGCAATTAGAGCAGAAAACATTAGAGAAGCCCTAAATCTCATAGTTTAGCCATTTAAAATGTCAATAAGCCTGTTTCTTGATCTTTGCAAAAGATTGGTAAGGAATATAAACAAATGTCAGTTGGCCCACTTTTAGAGGTTTGCTAGTGTTTTGGCTGAACACACTGTGTGTAAGAGTGAGTGTGTGTGTGTGTGTGTGTGTGTGTGTGTGTGTGTATTTTTTTTTTAATTTACATCTGCATTTCTAAGAAATTATTCAAGGCCAGAATGATTGTCTTTCTCCTCGAGCAGGAAGGAAACAGCATACACACAAGGCTAATATAATTCTTAAGAGTTATAAGCCGGGCGCGGTGGCTCAAGCCTGTAATCCCAGCACTTTGGGAGGCCGAGGCGGGTGGATCATGAGGTCAAGAGATCGAGACCATCCTGGTCAACATGGTGAAACCCCGTCTCTACTAAAAATACAAAAAATTAGCTGGGCATGGTGGCGCGTGCCTGTAATCCCAGCGACTCAGGAGGCTGGGGCAGGAGAATTGCCTGAACCCGGGAGGCGGAGGTTGCGGTGAGCCGAGATCGCGCCATTGCACTCCAGCCTGGGTAACAAGAGCGAAACTCCGTCTCAAAAAAGAGTTATAAACTCTATTAATGCAGAAAACAACACCAGGCCAGGCAAAGAGGCTTACAGCTGTAGTCCTTATAGTTTGGGAGGCCAAAGCAGGAGGATCACCTGAGGCCAGTGGTTCAAGACCAGCCTGTGGATCACAGTGGGACCCCATCTACAACCATGCCATTGCACTCCAGCCTGGGCGACAGAGCATGACTCTGTAATTAGCCAGGCATTGTGGCACATGCCTGAGGCTGAGGCAGGAGGATCACTTGAGCCCAGGAGGTCAAGGCTGCAGTGAGCCATGACTGTGCCACTATTCTCCAGCCTGGATGACAGAACAAGATTCTATCCTAGAGGAGGAAAAAAAAAAAAGATCAGGTGTGGTAGCTCACACCTATAATCCCAGTGCTTTAGGAGGCCAAGGCAGGAGGATCACTTGAGCTCAGGAAGTCAAGGCTGAGTGATTGTGCCACTGCACTCCAGCTTGGGCAACAGAGAGAGACCCTGTCTCAAAATAAAATGAATAAAATAAAATATATCATTTGATCACTGATAATTTATAAACACTTTACAAAAAGTGGTATTCTAGATTATTATCTATAAAATATTAAATAAATTCCATTATGGGGTACCCCTCATATGGCACACATTATTATTATGCAAGTCACTGCAAAGAATGCAAATATTAGAAAAACATAGTTCCTGTCATTCCAAAAAGCTAACATTATAGTAAGGGAAACTCCATAATAAATGAGAAATTTTTCCCAAAATCTATTAAAATCAGAGACTGGCAAGCAGGAACTACTCCTGACCATGAACAGTAAGGAAAATGTAACAGAACAAGAAGATGAATAACTAAAACAAAACAAAATGTTAATTAAACTTTCAAGAAAAGTCATGGTTTAAAGTTAGGCATAGTAAAATACAGAAGGATTTTTTTAAATATGAAACAAAAGATTAATAATAACCTAGTAAAGAGCTCAATTCAACGAGAAAGAAATGTGATATTAATGAATATAAATAGTAAAAATATGAGGATTTTCTATGCTCCCTAGTAATCAAGGATCAAAAAATTACATATGGGTACAGTGGGTTACATCTATAATCCCAGCACTGGGAGGCTGAGATGGGAGAATTATTTGAGGCCAGGGGTTCAAGACTAGCCTAGGCAATATAGCAAGACCTCACCTCTACAAAAAAATTAAAAGTTAGCCAGGCATGCTGACGTGTGCCTGTAGTCCCAGCTACTCAGGAGGCTATGGCAGAGGATTGCTTGAGCCCAGGAGTTTGAGGCTTCAGTGAGCTAGGATCACACCACTGCATCCCAGCCTGGGCCACAAAGTGAGACTGTCTCTAAAAATAAAAATTTTTCAGTTACATATGAATAGGATTTTCTGCTTTCCAGACAGGCAAAGATTGAAAACATTCATAATAACCTGTATAGGACAGAATAAGGAGAAATGGCATTCTCATGTAAAAATGTTGGTAGACTCTCTCTCAGAGGAAATTCTATGGCATGTATCAAAATTGAAATACACAGATCCTTTGAGCAATTCCCCATTAGGAGTTATCCTTAAAAAAAAAAATTCTTTGTATATTTTTTTAAATGTACATATATGGAAGTACACAACAACATAACCAATAGGGAAAAAGCTGAAAAACAACATAAATGCCCATACAATACAATGTTACATACTTTTTAGCAATAATAAAAGAAATATCTAAGTTCTGAAATAAAGCAATATCCAATACATGTAATACATATAAAGAATCTGAATCAGTCCTGGGACATAATAATATAAGTTAGTGTTATGCATGTGTGAATAGTTAGGGGAAAAAAACCTGGAAATATATACTGTTAACATGGGCCTTCAGTACATGCTCAACATCTGAGGAAGGATGAAAAGGAAGAAGCAGTCAGGTTTACTTTTGCTAACACAGTCTCACATAAGTTTTCATTGCCCACATTTCAGTATTATTTGATTTTTTAATAATCAATATTTTCAGTGGTTAGAATTACATGGTCCTTACTTCAAGAAATAAAAAACATTAAAGGAAGTGAAAGTCTCTTCTGATCCCATTCTTCAGAAATAATCTTTGTGAGCACAAAGTCTATAACCATATAAAATTTTTGACTTGTATATTAAAATGTACATACTGATACATTTTTTTTTAAGACGGGGTCTTGCTCTGTCGCCAGGCTGGAGTGCAGTGGCGCGATCTCAGCTCACTGCAACCTCCACCTCCCGGTTCGAGCAATTCCCCTGCCTCAGCCTCCCAAGTGCCTGGAACTACAGGCACATGCCACCATGCCAGGCTGATTTTTTGTGTTTTTAGTAGAGAAGGGGTTTCACCATGTTGGCCAGGATGGTCTTGATCTCCTGACCTTGTGATCCACCAGCCTCGGCCTCCCAAAGTGCTAGGATGACAGGAGTGAGCCACTGCACCCGGCCCATAGTGATACATTTTATTACAAAAGTGAGGTACTAAAAGCCAAAATGGCTACTTCAATTAATGAATGAGAAGAATTTATTACTTGGAATTAAGTTCTAGAAGAACAGATTTGAAAGATAATTAGTAACAGTTTTTATGAGATAATACCAATTAATTGGTCATAGCTTTCTAGAATGTTACATCAAAAAAAAAAAATCCTAAAGCAGATCTAGGTTCATTAAGAAAATAATCAATTATTGTTGATAGTGGCCATGAAGAAGCAGGGATGCATAAGCTATGCTGACATGAATTAAATTCTTTAAATTCAATGATGGTCTTCTGTGGGACAAGAAGACAACCAAATCCTTCAGTTTTTCACTTTTAGTTAGGAGACAGACTTTCTACAGAAATACCTTCAGAAAGAGAACTCACTTCTTCCAGGTCTTAACTTTCAAAGTATTACACAATCCAGCAACATTCAACAAATATTTATTAATACCTTATATAAAGCACTCTGTGAGGCACTGAATACATAAAAACAGTCTACAAATATAGCAAACAAGAGGCAAACGAGCAATTAAAGAACATTAAGTCCTATGGAAACACACGTTACTGACAGTGGATAAGGAGCAAGAGGCAGTAGAAGGACATGAATATTCTAGGAGAGGAAATAACAAATGCAGATCTGAAAGCAGAAAGATGGATCTTTGGAGGAAATGAAAGAAATGCAGTACAACTATCACAAGGGAATGTTGTGATGACTAGTGGAGGGGACAGGGTAAGGATGGCAGAACGTGATGCTGGAAAAATACACAGGAAGTGATTCAGTTCACAAACAATTTACAGAACCTTGTATGCCGCAGCTCTGCTAAATTAACTGATTAATTCTAACAATTTGTTGGTTCCATTGCATTTTCTATGTACACAATTATGTTATTGATGAATGAAGACACTTTCACATCCTTCTTTCTAATCTTTATGTCTTTTCTTTTTTTTTCTTGCCTTATTGTAATGGCTAGGAACTGCAATAAATAGAAGTGGTAATAGAAGTCATCCCAAACTCAGTAGGAAAGCATTCACTATATCACCACTGAGTATGACACTCGCTATAGATTTTTTAAAAGAAAACCTTTATCATATTCAGAAAGGTTTTTTTTCTATTTCTAGTTTGCTAAAACTTTTTATCATAAATAGCTACTGAGTTTCGGCAAAGGTTTTTTTCTACTTCCATTGAGATGATCATACAGGTTTTCTTCTTCACTCTAATACAGATTACATTGATTAATTTTTTTTCTTTCTTTTTTTTTTTTTTGAGACGGAGTCCTGAACTGTCACCCAGACTGGAGTGCAATGGCACAATCTCAGCTCACTGCCACCTCCACCTCCTGGGTTCAAGTGATTCTCCTGCCTCAGCCTCCAGAGTAGCTGTGATTACAGGCACCCGTCACCACGGCTGGCTAATTTTTTGTATTTTTAGTACAGACAGGGTTTCACTATGTTTGCAAGGCTAGTCTCAAACTCCTGACCTCATAATCCACCCACCGCAGCCTCCCAAAGTGCTAGAATTACAGGCATGGCCACAGCACTCGGCCCATTAATGTTCAAATGTTAGCCAACGTTGAATTCCTGGAATAAATCTTACTTTGTCCTGATGTGTAATTCTTTTTATATATCATTGGATTCTATTTGATACCTACTTATATATAAAGTATACCAAAAAGAAGAATGGAAGGGAAAGAAGGAGGGATGAAGGTGTTGGATATGACAAGTATATGATAAGAAAAATAAAACAGTAGAAAAGAATTATTCAATAAAAGTATTAGTAAGACACATTGGAACTATCTCTAAAAAAGAACAAGCAATTAATTATTTAAAATTAAGCAGTACAAGGGATTTAACATCCAGATAATACAAGTATAGAAAGAGTAAACAATGAAAGCTTAATGGAAAAAAACAACAACAAAGAATTGAAGCAATTCCGTCAAAACACCAGACTTGCATTTCCACATTAAAAGGGTCCAGGAAAACGTATGAATCAAGACACAAGGCTACAAAGTTTCAGAACATCAGGAACAAAGCCAACACTGTACGAATTTCCAGAAAGTAAAACAAGCTACAAAGAAAAAGGTATCAAAATGGCCTCAGACTTTTCAACCTATGTTACACCGATGCCTTCAAAATTCTGAAGTAACATTCTTATAAACATGTATTTGTTATCCAGCCAAATAATCGATCAAGAGTGAAGGAAGAATGAAGGCAGACAATATCTCCCACACATCCTTTTTCAGAAAGCCACATATTCCACCATAACAAATTAGAGCAAAATGGGTAAAAGAGAAAAGTGGGTATTACTCTTTTTCATTAAAAGTTTTATGTGATCATTTACATGGATAACTTTGGGGGGAAAAAAATCTAAAACAGTGGTCCAAAGGTAGTGAGTTATCTCAATTGATTGTTTACAGTCAGTTACAGATGGAATTCCTTGTTCTACTTCCCCCCCTTCTCACTACTGCACTTGACCAGTCTTTTTTAAAAATCTAAAAAATTAATACAAAAGCTACATAAGTAATTTGTTCAAATCATAACAGAAAACTTACCCATGTAAAATTATATTTTAAATCTAACAATATATTTTTAAATAAGTACATTATAGTGAAGGAAGAAATCTTTTTTAAAAGAGGAAAGTAAATTAAATCTTCTAAATAAAATATTAGCAATATTAGATATTTTCATGACATATTTCTCCTTAAAGTTGAGAAAAGATGAATATTGATTATAAGCGTAAACAAAACAACTTCATAAATAACATGAAGAGGGAAAAATCTTCGTCTGTGAATTACACACAAAGAAACAGAGCCAAGTCCTTTAGTAATAAAGTCCTCCTTGATTCCAACTATCCAAAAAGAAAGCCGGCTATTCCAAAAACCTTCTAGAAAAGGATGGTCCAGAATCATCACTGTCAAAATATTTCACCAAAGTATAAATGCAACAAAAAAACAGAACAAGAGAGTGACAGAGCATGAGAGAGTGAGAGAGATCTCGATGAATTGTGTGAGAAAGAAACAGAGACAGCTAAAGAGCTGAAATCAGAATATGCCATAGGTGAATGGCAAAGGAGAAAATCTACACATGACTGCAAGATACTGTTGCCTTGTTTCCTCCACCCTGCTCACTTCATTTAGGCAGATTTAGTCGCCAAATTAATCCCTAAATTATTTACGTACAGTCACATGTCGTAAGTTTCCCAAAACATCATTCTCACAAATTTAGAGGATTAACTGCTACAAGAAGTCTTATAAGATTTTTTTTTACTTCAGGATAACTTTTTAAAATATAATAGAATCAATATATTTTAATGTCCTCTTTTTAAAAGGATTTTAAAGTATCCAAACATGATTATTATGATTACGTGTTTAGTGCACAGGCAAAAACATTCTTGAGTGAACACAGGAAAGATAAGAAAATATTGCCCTTGGAAAACTCAGAGTTTTCAGGAGTAAGGAGTTACTTAGTCATCTAAACAGCATATTTAATACAAACACATATCTGAATTCTTTTAATATAAAACATATATACTATTTAAACACAATATTAAGAAGTATTCTCTATTAAAGCAGAATTACAAGCTTAAAAGCCCAAAACTCCACTTCTGACACAGCTGCAGATGCAGAGAACACAGTCATCTACAACCCAGATAAAAGTGAAAACCAAGCTCTCCACGGCATAAGTATAACTGAGAAGGAGGGCAAAGGCATGAGAACAACAGAGACTTCAGGAATACCCACAGAAGAAAGCTAAGCCAGAAACATAACAAAGGCGGCACAGTCAGCCAGGAAGGGATCTGGGAAGAAGGATGCCATGAAAACCAAGAGAGAAAAGGACTTCAAGAAAGAGCCAGCAAAGGCAGAGGCTAAAGTGAGATCAAAGAGGATGAAGATAAATCAAAACCACAGCAGAAAGTGAATGGCCATATTGAATTGGTTAAGATTACCTATTTCCATCTCAACTGACAGAACTAAGTTTATCTTTGGGGGAGGTGGGGAAGGGGAATGGACACTTGGAGGAAAACAGACTTTAGTTATCATTCTTGCTGTTTGTAGCCCAAGACCAACAAAAGAGGAACTCTTTTCTGAATGATTTTTTTCTTAAGGAGTACACTCACCAAACTGTGGAGCAGGCAAGATTCTAGCTGCTCGAATTGGGCCATGTCGAACAGAGAAGAGCTCCTGTGCTTCCCCACTGATCTGCATAAGAGAAGAAAGAAAATATTTCAGTGGGAAAATGCAGGTCACAACAGTATTATATAGAAACAAGATCTTCTAAATTTTATAACAATATTTTGTCTGAAATATATATACATACATATACACATACACCCACACACATTTATTGTTGATCATACACATTAAGTATATTCACATCTTAAATTACTGCAAATAATTTTAGAAAACTGTAAGAACATACACTTGATATGAACAGAAGAAAAAAGGTCTGTTCTGGAAGTCTATAATTTTTATCTTATTAAACCATTAGAAATTTGTACAGTTCCTGCACAACTGCTTTCTCTTTGAGAACCAAACTTTAACACTACTATGAAAATCTCAAATATTGTAGCAACTTTAACAAATATATTGTAAATGAGAAAAAGCAATACATACTGCAAAGAAGACTTAAGTGAAATATGAATAACTTAGGTATACTTATGGTTAGGCAACTAATTGTCCGTTAACCTTGAGTAAATCATTTAACCTCAGTAAGCCTATATTCTTTGGCAATCATAAAATGAAAAGAAAAACCTGCTAAAAAGGCCTCCAGGAAACTTCTAATTTCAATATTCCGTGAACAAAAAATTGTGTATATAACTTTAAAAGTCATCATTTTATTAGACACATAAATATACATATAGCTTAAACACTGTATGAATATCCAAGTATTTTGAGTCATTCACTCTATTATTTCAAATGGTAAAGGGTATGTTCAGGACATTTTTGGGGGGATAAAATTTTTTTAAAAAGAAGAATAAAAGGTAAAGGGGCATGGTAATATGTGTCAAGTATGAAAACAACTGCTTTTCAAACTGCTGATTGAAGCACTGAGCAGATTAAATTATAGTTAAGAATAGCTTTCCTATTTCCATCTCAACTGACGGAACTAAGGGTTTATCTCTGGGGGAGCTGAGGGAGTGGAACGGACAGATTAAATTACTGTACATGGTTCTGTAGTTCTTAAAACATTTTCATAATTGCCTAGTGTTTGATGAAATATGCAATATCAGAGAAAACGGCAAACATTATAAAACTAGTTCGAGATACAAAAGAACTTACAACCAATGTAATAAAGATATAAATTCAATAGAGGAAACATACTGATGTTATTTTTTTTTAATAGGCCTGCCATACAATCAGTTTAAAATATCAAAGATGTATATATTATAAAGTAAAAAGTGTATAAATCTTACAATATTACTATAAATCTTCAGAGCTTTTAGAGTAACTACTTTTTAGATTTTTCAGTTTCTATCTGAATTTAAGAGCTGCAAACTATAAATATTTTTGTTTCTTAAATGTTAAGTTGCAGTAACACCTAAATAACCATCATATTCATTTTGTTTATGATAATTACTACAAATTATTTATTAGCAATAAATCCTTCTGTAGCACTTGGGATGCAGACGTGAAGAATGCCAGGACTAACTGTGCAACAACAGCACCACCTATCACCAACGAAACACAGGAAAGCTACAATCTCATTATACCAAACTATAAGAACTTATTTACTCTACAAATACCTTTGTAACTTTTAATTTTCAGAATAAAAACCATGGCCATTATAGTCTACATTATTATAGAAAAAAAATAAAATTTAGAAAAAGTCTTAAAAGGTTATTTAACCTTTTAACAACTTCCTCCACAATGTAGTATCATACATTCTCTGAAAACTAAAAATTAGTCTTTTTCGTTCTAAGCACATTTATGCTAAAAAGTGTAACACTAATGTAATCTAACTATATTATAGATATGTTATTTGCCATTTCCACCTACCTTTATAGATTTTAACAATAGCCAAAAGAATAAAAACACTGCCAAGTCAATTACTTTTTAAAAATACATTATTGTAACAGGTGTTACCCAATATACATGCTATTCCTATTAATAAAATTAAAAATGTTTTATATACCATAGAATTTACGTTAAAATTATATTTCAAGTAATACTTCTCACTTTACATTTATAATAAATTATAGTATTCTAAAACAAAATCCACCACTCTGTACTATTATTTCTATATGCCAGAGTTGTAGTACTTAGCTTTTGGTCCTATCAAGTAAAACCTTCACATTAAAGAAGTGTTAAAAAAAGAAAAAAAAAAAACAAATCTGTCTTAGCATACTCACAATGTGATAAAAGTTTGCTATTGTATTTAATGCACAAGAGCTTACTTTGACATAGAAAAACATTTTGAATCCTGAATACACAATACTTTTCAGCAAAACAGCTTTCAAAGCAAACCTAAATGCCCTATTCTAAGCTTCTATCCTAAATCCTTCCTTACACATAAGGCAACAGGTGAGGGGGGAAAAAAAATTTAGACTGATTTTAAAATGCATCCCCACACTCACGGTCCATTCTTCATTACCTCTAAGGTCCTAGGATCTCTGTTTAATTACAACTTGGGGGAAGGCGTTGGGGGAGCAGAGGAAACATTGTATCACATTTATAGATATTTCTGAATATATTAAAATCAGGATTGTACACCCTACTGAAGTTAGAAGCATAATTCTAAATTATCCTATGTGAGTCACAAAATGTCAAACTTCCTCAAGGAGATAACTTTCCAAATAGTCTGTGTGAATTCTACATTACAGTACCATTTCAGAACAGAAACAGTGTTAACAAAGTTTATACAGATATGATGCATACATTTCAGAAAAGACACAGAGGATGGTTAGTCTTTAAGATTCTGCTTTGGCTAACTTTCTGAATAATAATTTTATACAATACGTTCACCGAAAAAATTGCCTTCAAAATAAGTGCCAAAACTGAATTTATTAGGCTGTCAAGAGTGATTTTTTAGGTTTTAAGAAAAGAGTTCATTAAAAGTGGCAAGGAATCTCAGAGATAAGGATTTCATAGATCCTGAAAAGAAGTATACAAATCTATAAGTTCACTTTTAAACCAACAGTAACAATAAATACAAGAGTAGAACTACAAGAAAGGAGTGTACCAAGCAGTATTCCAACTTCCTGGCAACTGTGGTAACTTGGGGAGAGGAGTGAACAGGGAGAAAACATCTCCAAGAGCTCCTCATGGTCTCTGCCTTTGTTCTTATTGGCATTTTAATTTCTGATGACAGACTTTTGTTGTTTGGGGCATAAACCGGACGTACCAGTTTGGAGGCACAATAAGGAGAACAAAGAATGATTTGTTCACACTGCAGGAAAAAAAATCTTTTCCAACCATAGAAAATAGCTTTCGCATGGTGAAAATATGCAAATTACATACCAAACCAAAAAAGGGGTGGGGGTAGTACAACTCAACTCAACTTAGAATCTCACAACTCAATCTAAGGCAAAAGGAAATTACAACAGCTAAGACAATAATATACACACAGAAAAGGCTATACAAGTTCTGGGGGAGCTGCAGAAGTGCTTTCAGAGAATTCTAAAAGCAAATGAAGGTCATCTTGCCCTCAGAACCAAACTTATTTCTAAAATTCTGATGACTTCTCATAGACTAACTATAATATAGAAAATTCAATCAAATACCAAAGACAATAAAAATACTGCTCTATAATGCTGCATTATTAGCACAGAAGTACATATTCACATCCCTACTTTCCCCTATAGATACTGGTTAAATGGATGTTTGAGGTCTGCAAATGACTTTTTTTTTAGCAAACTTTATAGAAAGGTAACAAACACAGAAAAAAATACGTATATCACAAGTATATGTATAACATGAATTTTAAATGTTAATATACTCTGAACCAGGAGACATCAAGAAACAGAATATTATGGATACTCAGAAAGTCCTGCTATATCTCTTTTCAGTCATAATCCCAACTCAAGAGTGACCATAACTACAATCCTGATTTCTATTACTTTATATAATTTCTACTTGTTCATCTTAATGTAAATAGGTTCACACAGTATGTACCCTTGGGAATAGCTTCTTTCACACATTATTATGCTTATGAAATTAATTCACGTTGTTGCATGCAACTGTAGTTTTTTATTCCTATTGGTATACAGATTTCCACTGTATCAAATTAGTACAATTTTATCCCTTGTACTGCTTATGGCGTTGTTTTTATTTTTTTTACTTCTAGTTTTTAGCTCTTAAGATGTCACAGAAGCCAGGCACAGAGGCTCACGGCTATAACTCCAGCTCTTTGGGAGGCCAAGGTGGGTGGATCACTTGAGGCCATGAGTTTGAGACTACCCTGGCCAACACAGTGAAACCCCATCTCTACTAAAAATACAAAAATTATCAGGGCATGGTGGCACACGACTGTAATCCCAGCTACTTTTGGGAGGCTAAGGTGGGAGTATTGCTTGAACCCAGGAAGCGGAGGTTGCAGTGAGCCAAGATCGCACCATTGCACTACAGCCTGGGCAACAGAGCAAGACTCGATCAAAAAAAGAAAAAAAAAAAAGAAGTCAAGGAAAATTGTAAAAGATGTTGAAATGGTGAAAAGATTATTATGTGTTCTGTGTGTTTTTTCTATGGATTACCAAGAGCTCTCTAGCAGACCCTTTGGGGTTATCTGATTCTACAGGGGATCTACACTTTGTCTTTGACTGGGCTACTGTACAATACTCTAAGTTGTAGAAAACTGATAGTAAAGGAATTGATTCTTGTGCACAGAAATGAAAATGAATTTTGTCTGGCAGAGATACAATTCTACAGAATTCCACTCGGTAGAAATGATTATTCCAAACAGTACATTTTAGTGCCAACAGAATATTAACCAAGTTTTTTATCTATTAAAAAATTCATTTCAGTATTCCTAATTGCCTCTCTGTGATAGTCACCTTCTCCTTTGAACTGTAATAGCATCCCAAATCCCTAATCAATGAGTTTAAAAAGTGCAGGATATCTATCCCTTATATAGTTGTATGAGAATCACTGCTTTGCCATTTTGAAAACAACATAATAAAGAATATTGCTGTAATTATTCTCACAAATGTCTTTTAGTAAACATGTATACATATTTCTCTTGGATATATATCTAGTAGAGTAACTGCTTCTGTGTATTGGGGCAGGCATATGTGTATCTTTTGCAGATCTTAACAAAATTGTTTTCCAATGTGAATGTACCAATTTATACTTCCATCAGCAACATACAAGAATTTTATCTGCTCCACATACTAGCCAATATTTAATGTCAGCCATTCTGGTGGGTGTCCAGAAATTATGGATTTAAATCAACAGATGCATGTGAATAAAATGCATAAATCAGTCTCCAATGGATATGTAATTCTGCCTCAAAGTAAATATATACACAAACAGTTGGCCGGGCGCGGTGGCTCAAGCCTGTAATCCCAGCACTGTGGGAGGCCGAGGCGGGTGGATCATGAGGTCAAGAGATCGAGACCATCCTGGTCAACATGGTGAAACCCCATCTCTACTAAAAAAAAAATACAAAAAATAAGCTGGGCATGGTGGTGTGTGCCTCTAATCCCAGCTACTCAGGAGGCTGAGGCAGGAGAATTGCCTGAACCCAGGAGGCGGAGGTTGCAGTGAGCCAAGATGGCGCCATTGCACTCCAGCCTGGGTAACAAGAGCGAAACTCCGTCTCAAAAAAAAAAAAAAAAAACAAATAGTCTTTATTATAATGACCCTCCATGAGGGCAGATGATGTAAGACTTTTGTCCTGAAGGACCATAGATAGGTATGATAGCACAGAATGTTAATGAGATTCAAGCACTCAATTAAGCAGCTCTTTGAACGAGTATTTTTTTTTGTACATAATGAAATTCATATCTTAATTCCAAATATAATAATGACAAATCCTTCCCTCAAACTAAGGTGCAATGATTAGGTTATAGCAACACAATGTCCTCTGAAGCAGAAAGGCATTGATTTGTAAAAATTCAGACTTCCAGTTTCCAGGCCAACACATATGGAGCTCAGAAGACTTCACTTAGATCTGACCACAAGTAAAAGCTGAACAGCTCTCCTTACATCCGTCAGAAAAACGAGGTCATAGAGCAAACTGCTGCCCCAAAAATTGGAGAGAGAGATAGGCAGATACAAAGAATCACAATTTACCAGAGCAGAAATCCACAAGCAGAAACCTTCACAGGAACCAGTACCGAGGTAGGAACACCTAAACTGTGATTCACAAATTTCTAGAGGCTCAATGTTGACAAGACATTGTAAAATGTAAAAACTAAAAATTGTGAAAAGTAAAAATTCCAGGGAGACCAAGACCTGGTGGGCCCTTGCACGGATGTGTTTTACCCCCAACAGCTCCACCAGGCCCTAACACCCAATACTGAATAAAAATCCTCCTGAGCCTCGATTTTTTCACACCTGGCAGTGGGTGTGAAAATGGAACCATCTTGAAATACACCCGACCAGATCATTCTGTTCTTAACAAAGCCTGCCCTTGACAGAAACTATTTTATGAGAGCCTAACTTGCTGGGGCAGAGATTAACCTACCTGGGGAAAGGTAAATACCCAACTCCAGTCTCCACTTACCTTCCTGTCTCACCCAAGGGTGTTAAAAAACACACCACACACACTCAAAAAAATTCTGAGAAGCAAATGACTAAAACTTACCCACAGGACTACAGAACACTTTCCCTCCCCACACACCACCACTCAATTACTAATGGCCCATTTACCATAGTTTCTTTTCCCCAATACATCATATCCTCCTTTTTTTTTTTTTTTTTTTTTTTTTTGAGATAGGGTCTCACTCTTTCACCCAGGCTGGAGTGCAGTAGCAAGATGTCAGCTCACTGCTACCTCTGCCACCCTGGGCTCAAGCGATTCTCCCACCTCAGCCTCTTGAGTAGTTGGAACTATAGGTGCCTACCACCATGCCCAGCTGATTTTTTTGTATGTTTTGGTAGAGACGCGGTTTCACCATATTGCCCAACCTAGTCTTGAACTCCTGGCCTCAGTGATCTGCCCACCTCAGCCTCCCAAACTGCTGGGATTATAGGTGTGAACCACCACACATGGACCATATCTTCCTTTTAACAAAAAATTAGAAAGCATAATAAAAGGCAAACAAAGCAATTTGAAGACACTAAACAAGCATCAGAACCAGAATCAGAACAGGTAAGCTCAGAGAATAGCATGCAGGATAAAAGCCCCCAAAAAAATCCTACACCAAGGCATATTATTTTCAAATCGCAAACAATCAAAGACAAAGAAAAAATCTTGAAAGAAGCCAGAGGAAAAAAAAATTTTATAGAAGAGCAAGGATAAGAATTACATTGCCTTTTCACTAAGAGTGAAATACTTAAGAGTCTTGTGGGGGAAAAAAAAACCCAGCGACCTCTAATTCTGTATTCTGAAAAATCACCCTTCAAAAACAAAAGACAAAAACTCTCAGACAAACAGAAACTGGGGGAATTTGTTGCTGGTAGACCTGCCTTGCAAGAAATGTTAAAAGTTCTCCAGAGAAAAGGGAAACAATATAGGTCAGAAACTCAGATTTACATAAGGAAATAAAAGCATCAGAGAAGAATTAGTGAAGGTAAAATAAAACATTTTTCTTATTAATTTTTTTACACATAAAAGTTTGTTCAAAACAATAGCAACAATGTACTCAATTATGTATGTATGTGTGGTATTGTGGTATTGTGTGTATAGATATATGGGCTCATGCATAAGTGAAACAAATGACAGCAATGATACAAGAAACAAAAGAGAATTAGGAATAGTTTGTTAATATTAGGTATTGTACTACCCATGAAGCAGTATAGTGTTATTTGAAAGTGGACTTGGATTGGTTGCAAATGTATTGCAAACTCTAGGGCAATCACTAAAAGAATTTTAAAATGTAGTATAAATGACATGCTAAAAAAGGTAAGAAACAATATCATACAAAATGCTCAATTAAACTAAAAAGGCAGCAAAATTGTGGAAGAGGAAAAAAAAGAATGAAAAAAAAGCAACAATAAAAAAAATAAAATTTGCCAGCCAAGGTGGCTTGCTACATGGAAGACTGAGGCAGGAGGATCAATTAAGCCAAGGCTACAGTGACCTACAATCATGCCACTGCACTCCAGCCTGGGCAGCAGATCAAGATCCTTTCATTAGAAAAAATAAAAATAAAAACAAAGGCAACAAGTAAACAGGAACAAATATGATAGCTATTTATCCATCTATATCAATAATCACATTAAACATCAATGGTCTAAATATGTCAATTAAACAACAGAGACTGTGAAAGTGGATTAAAATACAAGACCTAACGGTATGGTGTATAGAAGAAATTCACTTTAACCATAAAGACAGATTAAAAGTAACAGGATGTAGGAAGATATACCGTGCTAACACTAATCAAAAGAAAGCAACCACAGCTGTATTAACTTCAGACACAGTAGATTTCAGGGAAAAGAAAGTTATCAGGGAAAAGGGGAGATATTACATAATGATAAAGGGGCCAATACTCCAAGAAGACTTAATTGGTGTTTACTGCATATGTGCCTAATGACACAAAATACATACTGCAAAAAAAAGAATTGCAAAGAGAAAGAGATGAATCCACTATTAGAGTTAGAGATTCTAACACCCCTCTATCTGAAATGAACAGATCCAGCAGGCAGAAAAGCACAAAAGGACATAGTTGAACTCAACAGCACCATCAGTCGACTGAATATAATTGACATCTATAAACTACTTCCTTTTTTTTTTTTTTTCATTTCATTTTAGGTTTTGGGGTGCATGTGAAGAACATGTAAGATTGTTGCATAGGTACACACACGGCAGCGTGATTTGCTGCCTTCCTCCCCTTCACCTATATCTGGCATTTCTCCCCATGCTATCTCTCCCCAACTCCCCACCCCCCGCTGTCCCTCCCCTAACTACTTCTTACAACAGTAGCAGAATAAACATTCTTCAGACACACATGGAACATTCACTAAGATAGGGCATCTTCTAGACCACAAAACACACCTTAACAAATTTAAAAGAACAGGCTGGGCACCGTGGCTCATGCCTGTAATCCCAGTACTTTGGGAGGCTGAGGCAGGCAGCTCAACGGAGGTCAAGGGTTTGAGACCAGCCTGGCCAACATGGTGAAACCCTATTTCTACTAAAAATACAAAAATTAGCCAGGCATGGTAGTGCATGCCTGTAATCCCAGCTACTCAAGAGGCTGAAGCAGAAGAACCGCTTGAACCCAGGAGACAGGGGTTGCCATGAGCAGAGATTGCACCATTGCACTCCAGCCTGGGCAACAAGAGAGAGACTCTGTTTCAAAAAATAATAATAATAAATACAATACAATAAAATAAATTTAAAATAAAAAAATAAAAGAACAGAAATCACACAATGACCACAATGGAATTATTAAAGTAGAAATTAGAATCAGAAAGATAGCAGGAAAATAACCAAATATTTGAAGATTAAACAACATAATTCTAAGTAGCACATACGTCAAAGAAGAAAGCTCTAGAAAATGTTTAAATATTTTAACTAAATGAAAATACCACTCATCAAAATTTGTGAAATGCAGTGAAAGCAGTGCATAGAGGGAAATCTGTAGCCTGACTGAATATATTAGAAAACAAGAAAGATCTAAAATTAACAATCTAACCTTCCACCTTAAAAAACTAGAAAAAGAAGAGCAAATTGAATCCAAAGTAAGCAGAAGAAAATAAATAATATAAAATAGAGTAGAAATCAATGAAATTGAAAAGGAAATCAATAGAGAAAAATCAATGAAACCAAAGGCTGGTTCTTTGAAAAGATGAATAAAATTAAGACTCTAGGCAAGCTAATTGAAAAAGACAGAGCAAATGCACAAAATACTAATATTGGAAATGAAAGACAGGAGGCTGGGCTCGGTGGCTCACACCTGTAATCCTAGCACTTTGGGAGGCCGTGAATCATCTCAGGTCAAGAGTTTGAGACCAGCCAGGCCAACATGGCGAAACCCTGTCTCTACTAAAAATACAAAAATTAGCCAGGTGCAGTGGCATGCACCTGTAATCCCAGCTACTTGGGAAGCTGAAGCAGGAGAATCGCTTGAACCTGGGAGGTGGAGGTTGCAGTGAGCTGATATCGCGCCAGTGTACTCCAGCCTGGGCAACAGAGCAAGACTCGGTCTCAAAAATAAGTAAGTAAATAAATAAATAAAAAGAAAGAAATCAAAGAAGGGAGAGCACAAACATCCTACAGGCACTAATAGGATAATAAAGGAATATTACAAACAACTCTATGCCCACAAGTTTAATAACCTAGATGAAATGAACCAACTCCTTGAAAGACACAGTCTGCCAAAACTCACACAAGAATAGACAAAGTATAATAAGAATTATAGGCTGGGCATGGTGGCTCACACCTGTAATCCAAGCACTTTGGGAGGCCAAGGCAGGAGGATCGCTTGAGTCCAGGAGTTTGAGGTTAACAGTGAGCTATGATCATGCCACTGCACTCCAGCCTGGGTGACAAAGTGAAACCCTGACTCTGAAAATAAAATAAAGAACCACGTGGAATTCATACCAGGTATGCAAAACTGGTTCAATATTCAAAAAATGTTGAACGGCTCACTTACACTCACTTAATGGCTCACTTAACATAAACCATCACATCAATAAGCTACACACAGCCAAATAATAGATTCAGAAAAAGCATATGACAAAATCCAACATCTATTTATGAAAAAAAAAAAAAAAAAACTCCTCAAAAACTAGGAATAGAAAGGAACCTCAACCTGATTAAAGAACATCTACAAAGAAACATTGAGATACCATCTCACACCAGTTAGAATGGCGATCATTAAAAAATCTGGAGACAACAGATGCTAGAGGATGTGGAGAAATAGGAACACTTTTGCACTTTTGGTAGGAGTGTAAATTAGTTCAACCATTGTGGAAGACAGTGTGGTGATTCCTCAAGGATCTAGAACTAGAAATTCCATTTGACCCAGCAATCCCATTACTGGGTATATACCCAAAGGATTATAAATCATTCTATTATAAAGACATATACATATGTACGTTCACTGTAGCACTGTTTACAATAGCAAAGACGCAGAACCAACCCAAATGCCCATCAATGATAGACTGGATAAAGAAAATGTGGCACATACATACCATGGAATACTACGAAGCCATAAAAAGGGATGAGTTCATGTCCTTTGTAGGGGTATGGATGAATCTGGAAACCATTATTCGCAGCAAACTGACACAAGAACAGAAAACCAAACACCGCATATTCTCATTTATAGGCGAGTGTTGAACAATGAGAACACATGGGCACAGGGAAGGAAACGTCACTGGGGTCTGCTGGGGTGTGGGGGTGTAGAAGAGAGACAGCGGGGGTGGGGAGGTTAGGAAGGGATAACATTGGGAGAAATCCTAATGTAGGTGATGGGGGGATGGAGGCAGCAAGCCACCATGGCATATGTTTACCTATGCAATAATCCTGCAAGATCCGCACATGTACCCCAGAACTTAAAGTACAATTTTAAAAAGTCCAGCTAACATCACTTACCTGTAATCCCAGCACTTTAGGAAGTAGAGCTGGGTGGATCGCTTGAGCGCAGAGTTTGAGACAAGCCTGGGCAACATGGGGAAACCCTATCTCTATAAAAAATACAAAAATTAGTGCTGCATGGTGGCATGCACTTGTGGTCCCAGCTACTCAGGAGCCTGAGGTGGGAGGATCACCTGAGCCCAGAAGGCAGGGTTTGTAATAAGCTGAGATCATGCCACTGTATTAAAGTCTAGGTGACAGATTGAGACCCTGTCTCAAAAATAAAATAAAACAAGAAATCATAGTTAACTATGAGAAACTCGAGGCTATCCCACTAACAAAAGGAACAAGGCAAGGATGTCCCCTCTCACCAGGTTTTTTAACATGATCCTAGCTAACACAGTAAGACAAGAAAAGGAAACGAAATGTATAAAAATCGGAAAGATAGAAATAAAACTGTCTTTGTTCACAGAAGATATGATCATCTATGTATAAAATACAAAAAATTCAACAACAACAAAAAAAGCTGGAGCTAATAAGGAATTACAGCAAGGTTGCAGAATACAAAGTTAATATTCAAAAGTCACTTTCTTATATCCAAGCATTAAACAAGTGGAATTTGAAATTTTAAAAAAAAATACATTACCATATACATTAGTGCCACCAAAAATGAAATAATTAGGTATAGATCTAATAAAATATGTACACAATCTATATGAGAAAAACTATAAAACTGATGAAACATATCAAAAAAGAACTAAATAAATGAAGAGACATTCCATATTCATTGATAGGAAGACTCAATATTGTAAAGATGTCAGTTCTTTCCAACTTAATGTATATATTCAATGTAATCCAAATCCAAATCAAAGCAAGTTATTCTGTACCTACTGACAAATCAATTTTAAAGTTCCTATGGAAAGGCAAAAATTCAGAATAGCTGACTAAATACTGAAGGAGAAAACAAAGTCATAAGACCGATGCTAACTGGTTTCAAGACTTACAAGCTACAGTAACCAAAATAGTGTAGTATTGGTGAAAGACTAGATAATCAGATCAATGGGACAGAACAGAGTTCACAAATAGACCCACATAAATACAGTCAATTAATCTTTGACAAAATAGCACAGATAATATAATGGAGCCAAGCCAGTCTTTTCAACAAACAGTGCTGAAACAACCGGATATCCACATGCAATAAAATGAACATAGATACAGACCTGACCCTTCACAAAAATTAACTCCAAAAGGATTACAAACCTAAATGTGAAACGTGAAACTCTAAAACTCAAAAAATAACATAGGAGTCTGGGCACAGTGGTTCACTCCTATAATCCCAGCACTTTGGGATGCTGAGGTTGGAGGACTGCTTGAGGCCAACGGTTTGAGAGCAGCCTGGGCAACATAGCAAGACTCCATCTCTACTAAAGATTGAAAAAATAGCTGGGTGTGGTAGTGTGCACCTATCGTCCTAGCTACTCAGGAAGCTGAGGCGGGAGGATCACTTGAGCCCAGAATTTAAAGCTGTAGCAAGCTAGGATCAAATTACTGCGCAGTAGAAGCCTGGATAGTACAGCAAGACTCTAGCTGGGGGTTAGAGCAAGACTCTAGCCTGGGAAGTAGAGCAAAACTTTGTCTCTAAAAATAAGTAAACAAATTAATGTAGGAGAAAACCTATTTGATACTGGGTATAGCGATGACTTTTTTGATACACCAAAAGCACCATCTGTGTAAGTAAAAAAAAAAACGACAAGCTAGACTTGGTTAAAATTTAAAACTTCTGTGCTCCAAAAGACAATGTCAAGAGAATAAGCCAAGCCATAAACTGAGAAAATATTTGCAAAAGACACATCTGATAAAGTATTATTGTCTAAAATATACAAAGAATTTTTTTTTTTTTTTTTTTTTTTTTTTTTTTGAGACTGGGTTTCACTCTCTTGGCCAGGCTGGTCTTAAACTCCTGACCTTGTGATCCACCCACCTCGGCCTCTCAAAGTGCTGGGATTACAGGCATGTGCCACCATGCACCGGCACCAAGAACTTTTAAAACTCAACGATAAGAAAACAACCTGATTTTGTTTGGAGACAGGGTCTAGCTCTGTCACCCAGGCTGGAGTGCAGTGGCGTGATCACTGCTCATTGCAGCCTCGACTTCCTGGGCTCAAGCATTTCCCCCACCTCAGCCTCCCAAGTAGCTGGGACCATGGGTACATGCCACCATGCCCCGATAACTTTTTTAAAATTCTGTTGTAGAAGGGGGTATCTCACAAAGTTGCTCAAGCTGGTTTCAAACTCTCCTGGACTCAAGCAATCTTCCTACCTCAGCCTCTGAAAGTGCTAGGATTATAAGTGTGAGCTACCACACCCAACCAAAGATCCAGTATTTAACATGGGCCACTAGACATGGAAGACAATAGGAAAAGAATGCCTCACGTTTAACTCGAGCGCATTTTGCCTTTCTGTCAAAAATACCTTTGATTTCAGAGTATTCTGAATTAGTGACTGCTCTAATTTCACCTGGGAAGACAGAGAGCAAGAGCAGCCAATACCTGAGACCCTGAAAATTTTAGTCTTATTCCAAAAATCAGGTCCTCTCACAATATAAAATATGAAAAGTAGGCCAGGTACAGTGACTCACACCTGTAATCCCAGCACTTTGGGAGGCTGAGGCAGGCAGATCATCTGAGGTCGAGAGCTCGAGACCAGCCTGACCAACATGAAGAAACCCCATATCTACAAAAAATACAAAATTAGCTGGGTGTGGTGGCCCATGCCTGTAATCCCAGCTACTCGGGAGGCTGAGGCAGGAGAATCGCTTGAACCTGGGAGGCAGAGGTTGCAGCAACCCAGGCAAACAGTACGAGACTCCAAATCAAAAAAAAAAAAAAATCCCACAAATAAATGTTAATCTTCTCTAATAGGAAGAAAAAAAAATCAAGGATAAAAGGTAAAAATATAGAGACTAGAGAAAGGAAATCTACAAAGGAATTCGGTTCCTAAAGCAAAAAAAATACCTCACATAACCCATTTAAATATACACATGAAGGCCAGGAGGTGCCCTCCTATAATCCCAGCACAATAGGAGGGCAAGGTGGGCAGATCACCTGAGGCCAGACATTTGAGACCAGCCTGGCCAACATGGAGAAACCCCATCTCTACTAAAAATTTAAAAATTAGCTGGGCATGATGGCACATGCCTGTAATCCCAGATACTTGGGAGGCTGAGGCATGAGAATTGCTTGAACTGGGAGGTGGAGGTTGCAGTGAGCCAAGGTTATGCCACTGCACTCCAGCATGGACGACAGAACAGACTTTGTCTCAATAAATAAATAAATAAACACATGTATAGTTATCAATTTATTAATTATTTCACATGTACTAATCATACAGATACAACTGGAAGAAAAGAAGTTCCTTAAAAAGAAGATTGATTCATTATAGTTTTTTAACTTAATAACAATAATTTACTTTTAATTAGAGAGAAATTGTAAAAATGTAAAGGAGAATATGGGAAGCATGGCAGATATCATCTTATACTAAGGAATTCAGTAAAGAAGCAACAAAAATAACTCACCTAGCTACATGAGTGGCCACAGTAACTACAGAGCCAGCTCTACTGAAAGCCGAGAATCTCTCCCTAGAACCACCCTGTAAGCCAATTTGATAATATATTTTCATTTTATAGACAAGGAAACAAAGAAAAATCGACTGCCAAAAATAACCAGCCCAAAGAGACATCAGAATCTCCTATAAATACACTATATTCAAATCAGTTCTTAAACTCAGGCCTTTGTTTATCTAACAAGTCACTGTCAGTGTGTTACTTTATTTTTTACAGCTCTGCCTCCACAATTTCAAAAACTTAAGATAGAACAGTTTGAGGAAGGTTTTCCTAATAGTAAAGAGTAGTCCTTTTGAAAGCTCCTAAAATTAGGAGGAAGAGGGGAACAAGTTTTTTGTTTTTTGTTTTTTTTTCTGCCTAACCACAAAGGATTCAGTTAATGTCAGTGTCAGTATCTCTGTGACCTACTGTGTATACCGCCTAGAAAAAAAATATAAACCACAAAAATTGCCTAAAATGCATATTTGTGAGGACTAACAACTTATAGAACTGATATTTGCTGACCACATAAAGGAAACAGCAACCCAGTCTATATTTTGGTCTTGACACTAAATTCATAATACAAAACTTGAGGCAGGAAGGAAGTAAATTTCAAGAATATGAAAACCACAAAACACAAATAATGAATGGAACTTGTAATCATATTTTCATACTTCCAGATTTTTGCACACATAGAAATGAGTATTTGAAGGCAACTTTGGCCTTTCCCCTTCAGCCTGATTTCCTAAAGGAAGATCAAAGAAAAGTGGTTTGAACTCACACGTTCCTTCAGTTATGCAACACTGATTTAGACATTACACTTCAAAACTCTAGCCATTACTTCAGCATGCACCAATCCAAATATCATTCCAGTCCTTTGAAGCTGCCTTAATGGTATCTTCCATTTGCAACTAACACTTCTGTAGTCAAGAGATCTTACTCAGGGTAGATGTTAATGTAAAACCACTCAGACTACACTTACACACATGCCTGGAGGCAGACCAGAAGGTGTTCAAAAGTCAATGTAACACCATTATAGAGAGTGTCAGCATAGCGGCTGTCATAAACACTTCATAATCACTCAGACATACAAACTGGATTCTCTTTATTATTTTATTACATGCTGATAGGGGTTCAATCAAAAAGTGAAGAGAGAAAACAGTGCAACAGATAAACCAATTTTGACTCATCGCCTCTTTCCACTTTTAAAAGACTGAATTTGTTACACTTTAATGGTATTGTAAACTTATCTTGATTTAATCCATTGATTAAAGTAGATTTGCAATAGATAACCAAAGAGGAACTGTTTAAATAGAAGCCTAAAAGTTTTTTTCCATAAAATAACTATCATATTAATTTGTAAGATTAACAAGATGATTTTTTTTTAATGACTGACAAAATCAATAGCAGCAGTAAGTGGAACAAGTAATAACTCCCAGATACTGCAAATGAAAATATACAACAATACAGCCTATTTGGAAAACCCTTGGGCAATTTCTTTTTTTGGGAGAGAGGAAATTTCTAATAAAGTTAAATATATGCCACCTACCCTGTGACTAAGCAATTCCATTAGGTACCTTAAAAAAAAAAGAGTCCATATATCTACAAGAATGTTCACAGATACTTTATTCATTATAGGCAAATGCCAGAAACACAAAGCCCATCAAAAAGAAAATAACTGAACAGATTAAGGTATATTAAAATAGTGAATAAAGCACAATAGTAAAAACAAAAAATACAAACTACTATGATATAGCAACAGCACAGATGAATCTAAAAAATGTATTTAGCAAAAGAAGACAGATGCAAAAGAGTACATACAGTGTGCTCTATTTATATAAAGTTTCTCTATTTATAGAAAGTTCAATGCATGCAAAACTAATTTACAGTCAGAATAGTAATTATCTTATCCTGAAAGGAGGAGTAATGTTGACTGGAAAACTCTGAGTACAAAAATGTTTTACATTTTCTCCCCAATGGTGGTTTCATGTACTTGTGTATGTACACATGCAAACATGCATAGATACATATAAACACACATATATACAAATACATATACACAAGTAAAAAATCACCAAACTATGGACCCGAGATTTGTGTATTTCATAGTATGTATATTATCTTTATTTTTAAAAAGATATTATCAGGCGCATGGCTCATGCCTGTAATCCCAACACTTTGGAAGCCCGAGACGGTGGATTGCTTGAGGTCAGGAGTTCAAGACCAGCCCAACCAACATGGTAAAATCTTGTCTCTACTAAAAATACAAAAATTAGCTGGGCATGGTGGTGGGCACCTGTAATCCCAGCTACTTGGGAGGCTGAGGCATGAGATTCACTTGAACCCAGGAGGTGGAGATTGTAGTGAGTCAAGATCGCTCCACTGAACTCCAGCCTGGGTGACAAAGCGAGACTCTGTCTCAAAAATTAAATTAAATTAAAATTTTTAAAGATATATCTATCATAAACAAACTATGGCATTCCATACAATGAAATATTATTCAGCATTTAAATAAGCTATCAAGTCATGAAAACACATGACAGAACCTTAAATGCATATTACTAAGTGAAAGAAACCAATTTGAAATGGCTACCTACTGTATGATTCCAACTATATGGCTTTTTGGAAAAGGCAAAAAAAATGGACATGGTAAAAAGATCAATGGTGCCCAGGGTTTATCAGGGAGGGACAGATGAATAGATAGAGAACAGAGGACATGTAGGGCAGTGAGACTATTCTGGGTGATATTACAATGGTGGATACCTGTCATTATATCATCTGTCAAAACACATAGAAAGTATACCACCAGGCTGGGCACAGTGGCTCACACCTATAATCCTAGCATTTTGGGGGGCTGAGGCAGGCGGTTCACGAGGTCAAGAGATTGAGACCATCCTAGCCATAACAGGGTAAAACCCCATTTCTACAAAAAAAAAATACAAAAATGAGTCAGGCATGGTGGCATGCACCTATAGCTCCAGCTACCCGGGAGGCTAAGGTGGGAGGATCACTTGAGCCCGGAAGGCAGAGGCTACCGTGAGCCAAGATCTCACCACTGTACTCCACCGTGGCCAACAGAGCAAGAGCCTGTGTCAAAGAAAAGAAAAAAACTATACCACCAAAAATGAATCCTAATGTAAACTATGGACTGTGGGTGACAATAATGTCATGCTGGGAATGTTGACAATGGGCGAGGGTGTGTACATGGAGGCAGGAGGAATATGGGACCTCACTATATTTTCTACTCAATTTTCCTGTGAACCTAAAACAGCCCTTAAAGTCTGTTTTTTAAAAGGTATCTATTTAAAAACTTGACCTAGTTAAATATAACCCTTAATTTTTTCAAGTGTAAAATACGATTAACATTAACTAGTAAAATTGACAGGATAATAAATAATATATACAATGTGCCTAAAATAATGTATGGTGCATTCTGAATATTCCAGTTATAACTATTTTTTTTATATTCTATGAAATTTTACTAGGCAGCACTAGTGTTAAAACTCCTCCCCCAGGTTTGATCCTGGGTTAAAAAAAAAAAAAAGAAAGAAAAAAAAAAACATCCCTAGGCATCCGTCATTCCTTGGGGGCTCTACAGCACTTTATTCATACCTCTGTCCTAACACTGATCACACAGACCAAGGTTTTTCACCCTCAGCACTACTGATGTTTTGGATGGGACAACTCTTTGTTCCAGAAAGGCTTGTCCTGTACATTGTAGGATGAAGAACAGTATCTCTGGCTTCTACCTACCACATGCCAGTAGCAACACACAATCATGGCAATAAAACAAATAGTCAAATGGCCCCTTGGAGAACAAAATTACTCCTAGTTGGGAACCACTGACACAGACTGCAAGTATTTAGTGACATTTCCTCCAAATAGGATATGATCTCCTCAGAACAGTGCTCAGGTCTTAGTTTATTTGTATCTCATAACACTTGACATAGAACTTAACATTTCAGTGTGGCTGAATTGAAAAATTATGGTGCTATTCTAATAAAAATATAGATGTTAGCAGGAAGGGCTAGAGTGCAAATAAAATAGATTGAAAGCGAAGAGCAAGAAATTATTAAGTTATTTTGGGACTTTCTCAGATTGAGTTTCTAGTATACTTAGAATTCAAAAGCAGACAATTAAACCAATGAAAAAATAGAGTATAAAAATTACCCACACATCTATGGTATTTTTGGGCAAAGAATGGTCTTTTTGGCTGGGCACGGTGGCTCACGCCTATAATTCCAGCACTTTGGGAGGCCGAGGCAGGTGGATCACCTGAGGTCAGAAGTTCGAGACAAGTCTGGCCAACATGGCGAAACCCCATCTCTATAAAAATAATAATAAAAAGAATGGTCTTTTCAGGAATGGTGCTGAATCAATTGGGTACCATTATTCTAAAAATAGAGATAAATAAGAAATAAGGTTGAGGCAGATGGACTGCTTTGAGCCAGGAGTTCAAGGCCAGCCTGGGCAACATAGTGAGAACCCATCTTTACAAAAAAAATTTTTTTTTAAGTAGCCGGGCAAGGTGGCACATGCTTACGGTACTAGCTGTTTAGGAGTCTGAGGCAGGAAGATCACCTGAGCCCAGGACTTGGAGGCTGCAGTTAGCTATAATGGCACCAACCTGCATTCCAGCCTGGTCAACACAGAGTGAGACCCTGTCTCTTAAAAAAAAAGGAAAGGAAAAGAAAAAGAAATAACCTTGACCCCATCTCATACCATACACATACAAAGTTTTTGTTTTCCAAATGAATCTTAACCTGAAGGTAAAAACAACCCACTAAAAGAAAACATAAATGATTTTTTTTTTTTTTTTGAGATGAGACAAGAGTCTCATTCTGTCACCCAGGCTGGAGTGTAGTGCCTCAATATCGGCTCACTGCAACCTGTGCCTCCCGGATTCAAGCAACTCTCATGCCTCAGCTACCCAGGGCTCACACCATCATGCCCAGCTAATTTTTGTACTTTTAGTAGAGACAGGTTTCACCATGTTGGCCAGGCTAGTCTTAAACTCCTGACCTCAAGTGGTCCACCTGGCTCAGCCTCTCAAAGTGCTGTGACTACAGGCATGAACCATCACAGCCAGGTTAGAAGAATATTTTCATGTCCTTAGAGTAAACAATGATACAAGAAATAATAATAGAGTAAAAGATCAAAAATCTGAACCAGACTTTTTCATCAAAAGAAAATTTTGAGAAAGTGAAAAAGTAACAATAGCTATAAAGGAGGCTGTTGAGACAATGAATGAAATCTGAATATGAACAAGTTTCCACAATAGTATTGAATCAAATTTAAATATCCTGGGTTTGATGACAGTGCTATGGCTATCTGCTTATTCTTAGGAAATTAAACTAAATAATTTATGGAAATGGGCCAACCGCAGTGGCTCACACCTGTAATCCCAGCAATTTAGGAGGCCAAGGCAGGTGGATCACTTGAGACCAAGAGTTCAAGACCAGCCTGGCCATCATGGTAAAATTCCCTCTCTACAAAAATGCAAATAATTAGCTGGGCATGATGGCACATGCCTGTATTACCAGCTACTCGGGAAGCTGAGGCAGGAGAATTGCTTGAACCTGGGAGGTGGAGGTGGCAGTAGGCAAGATTGCGCCACTGCACTCCGGCCTGGGCAACAGAGTGAGACTCCATCTCAAAAATAATAATTTATAGAAATGATACCATGATTTCCCCAATTTATAAATGGTTCAGAAAATATGTGTATAGATAGAGAGACTGAGAGAATAACAAAGCAAATAAGGCAAAATCCATAATTGGTGAATCTGCGTAATGGGCAAGAGAAATACCTTGTATACATTGCAAAATTTTCTGGAAGTTTAACACTGCAAAATAAAAAGCATTTTTTGAGACAGGATCCTACTGTGTGCTGTGTTGCCCAGGCTGAAGGGCAGTAACATGATCATAGCTCACTGTAGCCTTGATCTCCTGGACTCAAGTGATCCTCTCCCCTCAACCTCCTGAGTTGCTGGAATTACAAGCACATGCCAGTATGCCCAGCTAATGTTTTATTTTTGGTACAGACAGGGTCTTACTATGTTGCCCAAGCTGGTCTCAAACTCCTAATCTCAAAGGATCCTCCTACCTCAGCCTCCCAAAGTGCTGAGATTACAGGCATGAGCCACTGTGCCCAGCCTAAAAAGCATTTTTAAAACCTCCCAGAAGATATCAACACATCCACAACAGAATGACCAAAATTAAAAAGACTGACAATACCAAGTGCTGCTAAGAATGCAGGACAAACAGAACGTCCAACTTCTGGTGGAAGTACAAAGTTGGCAAAACCACTTTTGAAAACTATTTGGGAGTACCTGCTAAAGGTAAACACACACTTACCCTATGACACAATAAATCTACTCCTAGTTCAATACCCAAGAGAAATGAGTGTTTACGTCCACCAAAAAATACCATTTTTTGTTTACGTCCACCAAAAATTACCATATACAAGAATTTTCAGAGCAACTTTATTAATAATACTCAAAAACTGGAAACAAAAATGTCTCTCAGTCATATAACGGATTTTTCAAAATGTATTGTGTTCATGATAAATACTACACCGCAAAATTAGTGTTATACATAATAGCAGAAAAAATAATCTTACAGTCGTAATGTTAAGAGACAATCCAGAACATGAAAGAATACATACTTTTTAAATCTATATCATATTTTTTAGACATTCAAGAATAGAAAAAAGAAATAGATGGTGACAGAAGTCAGAATAGCAGAATAATGGTTACTTGGAGGTAGGAAGAAGGCACTATTGTCAAGGAAGTGGCACAAGGGACTTTTCTGAGGTACTGGAAATGTTCTAGATCTTAATCTAGGATGATAGTTAGAAGATATAAATTTACTCTGTACACTTAAGATTTGTGCATTTTTTGCTTTGCTTTTTGCCCTCCCAGTGCCCACCCCCTGCAGGGGCCTTCTGCAAGGGGGCCACCCCCGCAGGGCTACACTGGCTAAAAAAATAAAAATTAAAAAAAGAAAAAAAAAGATTTGTGCATTTTACTGCATGTATATTCAATAACATTTACCAGGAAAAAAATGCATTCCACAGACTTATAAATCAGCTTAGGTCCAAATAGTATATTGTTTTGGAGTAGAAAAACATCAAAAATATCTCAAATAAGAAAGATTCCAACTTACAGTGATAAATTTCAAACTCACAGTAATGTCTACCGCCTATGTCAAATCAACAAAAGTCACGCCACCATTCACACATAGGGAAAAATTAAGTTTCAGATGCAAGACTTCTCTGAAGTGATACTTTAGAAAACGTACTATAAGAAAAGATATTTTAATCCACCAATATGGGTAAATTCCAGAAGTTACTTCAGTATTACTCTTTACTCATCCATAACAACCAATGCCCTCCCACTGCAGATGTCTAAGGATCTACCTATTACTTCTCTTTCCAGGAAGAAGAGAATGGACCAAACAAAATAAGGTCCTATTCTCAACAAAGGCAATTTTTTTCAGTGGACTGCATCCATATTCAACCTTTCTCTGCTTGCCAGTGTACCCAAATCACTAACTTTATATTACTCCCAAATGAAACCCATAAAAACTGTTTCCTGGCTAACAATCTTAACATGACAAGGTCTACTGGCACCCAACCTCTAATAAATAGTAGACTAATTGGTATTTACCTCAAGAATGCCCTTACATGTTTGCTCTAAAGCTTTTAGTGTGTAAAAGCTACACAAAAAGCTTTAGGGCAAGTATTTCCTTTCAAGGAGCAGCTGTACTTTTCTAAGCTCAATGTGGTAGCGACACCTAGTGTTAAGTCATTGAAGTACCATGTAAACACAGCTCCAGGAAAACACTACAAATACTAACTTTTGAAACAAAAACACAGTCATCCCTCTGTATCCACATGGGATTGGTTCCAGAATCCCTGTGGACACCAAAACCTCCCATGCTCCAGTCCCTTTTATAAAATGGCATGGCATCTGCACATAACCTATCCACATCCTCCTCCATACTTTAAATCATCTCTAAATTACTTATAATATTTAATACAATGCAAATGCTATGTAAACAGCTATACTGTCCTTTTTTTATTTTTATTTTTTTTTTTTTGAGACAGGGTCTCACACCATTGCCAGGGCTGAAGTGCAATGGCACAATCTCAGCTCACTGCAACCTCTGCCTCCTGGGTTCAAGCGATTTTACCGCCTCAGCCTCCCGAACAGCTGAAATTGCAGGTGCCCACCCCATCACACCCAGCTAATTTTTTGTATTTTTAGTAGAGATGGAGTTTCACGATATTGGCCAGGCTGGTCTTGAAATCCTGACCTCATGATCTGCCCACCTTGGCCTTCCAAAGGGCTGGGGTTACAGGCATGATCCACTGCATTCAGCCTATACTGTCATTTTTATTTGTGTTATTTTTTATTGTTGAATTATTTTTTACTTTTTTCCCAAATATTTTCTATCCATATTGACTGAATCCATGGATACCAAGGGCCAACTGTATACTGTTTCACACAATACAACTGCCATATTCTAGGTGCTGTAAAAAATATATTTTCCATTTTTTTAGAAAAAAATAAGCATTTCAAAAGAAGATAAGTCGCTAGCCATAGTGGCTCACACCTGTAATCCCAGCACTGTGGAAGGGGAAGGCAAGAGGATCGTTTGAGCTCAAGAGTTCGAGACCAGCCTGGGCTACATGGCAAAACCCCATCTCTACCCAAAAAAATAAAATCAGCTGGGCATGGTGGTGCAATCACGACCTCAACCTCCTGGGCTCAAGTGATTTCTCCACCTCACCCTCGCGGAGAAATAAAAAAACTGTTTTTAACCAAAATGACAAAATAAATAAAATATTAAGAAGAAGAGAAAACTAAGTAGCCATTTAAACAGATAACAAAAAGTATGGGGAGAAGTATCAAGAGACTTTTACCACTGAACGTTTAAATGAGCACCCTTTATTACTTATAAGACAATATACTATATAATTTCTGCTTTATATTATTTTTAACATAGTATAAGTTTAATAATCAAATTCTATTTCTGCTAAAATGATGCCATCTTTCATACCAAGCAGCACCAGCCCCCAGGTCAAGACTCTGGAAACATCTTTGACTTTCTTCTCTTTTAAATGTCTAACCACTTACCATGGTTTTTGGTAATCCTGTCACAACAACAAAGTTAGTTCAGGCTCTCAACATCTAACATTTAGACAGTGTTGAAATTCACTCCTAACTAGCCTTATAACCTTTCTTTTCTCCTGCTATTCATCCTAATGCCACCACAAGATCAATATTACAGACAGCATTTGGAATATATGTTACCAAAACATGTTCAATGAGTCCAAATTATTATAGCTGAAAGAATAAGTCCAAATCCTCATCCTGCAATTCAAATCTTCTGCTTGAAAATTGTATATTTTATTCTCATGACTACAAAAAATGTGTAATGCTAAAATGGATTCCTCGGCCTCCCAAAGTGCTGGGATTACAGGCATGAGCCACAGTGGGATACTTATATTAAACTCAACTAGAGGAAGTGCTGAGCACATACTAGAAGCAAAAACTACGCTAAGGTTTGGACAAGGGTTGATTTTCTGCCCACCTACATTTACTCAAAAGCAAATACACAGCCAGGTATGATGGCTCACATCTGTAATACCAGTGCTTTGGGAGGCCACAGCAGGAGGACTGCCTGAGGCCAGGCATCAAGACCAACCTGGTCAATATAGTGAGACCTACCTCATCTTTATTTTTAAAATGCAGGCCGGGCACAGTAGCTCACACCTATAATCCCAGCACTCTGGGAGGCCAAGGTGGGTAGATCATCTGAGGTCAGGAGTTTGAAACCAGCCTGGCCAACATGGTGAAACCCCATTTCTACTTAAAAATATATAAAAATTAGCCCGGCATGATGGCTGACACTTGTCGTTCCAGCTACTCGGGAGGCTGAGGCATGAAAATCACTTGAACCCAGGAGGCAGAGGTTGCAGTGAGCCGAGATGGCACCACTGCACTCCAGCCTGGACAACAGAGTGAGTCTCAGTCTCAAAACAAAACAAACAAAAAAAGCAAATACAATTGTCCCTCAGCATCTGTGGGGGACTGGTTCCACAAACCACCCATAGATACCAAAATCCATGATGCTCAAGTCCTTTACATAAAATGGCATAGTATTTGCATACAAGCTATACACATTATCTCATATACTTTATCTCTTACTCTTACTTATAATACCTAGTGCAATGTAAATGCTATGTAAGTAATCATACTGCATCGTTCAGTAAATAATGACAAAAAAGAAAATTCTATACCTGTTCAGTACAGACACAACCATCCTTTTTTTTTATTTCCAAATATCAACTTGCAGGAAGGAAAGCAGAGAAATGACACGACATCTAGACAGACTTTGTCACAGGCTATCATCCCTTCTCAGATCCCATTTCTCAAGAGAACCACTTATAAACAATTTTCTGCTCTTTGGGCCCATTCAACTTTCCTGAGAATCATTTACTAACTCTCAAAATTGACTACATTTCTCCATCTCTCTCCTCATGAAGAAAGCACTATGGAAGCTTCAGCCATCAGGCCCTTCTGTAAGTCTCATATTTTGTGTGGCTCTCGTGCACATGTATGCTTTTTCTCCAGTTAATCTATTGCCAATTTATTTCAGAGGGAGAGGGGAAAATTCCCTTCACCTCTACAAAAACTAAACCTAAACTACAAAACTACTCGCATGTCATAACTTTAGCTGTCACATTTGAAAATGATGAAGTACAGCTCTTAGATTATGGGCTTTGTATTGGAATCCAGACAGAACTAGTTTAAATTCTAGTTCCACGTCTTAAAAGCAGTGTGACCTCACCACCTGTAAAACAAGATAACTTCTACATTAGATGAGATAATATGTATATAAACCTCTTTGACCATATTGAGAGCTCAATCAATGGAACGTAAGCAGCTTATTTTTCCAGACTGTCATTGTCTCATTGATTGATTGATCGACTGAGACAAGGTCACCCAGGCTGGAGTACAGTGGCATAATCATGGCTCACTGCAGCCTCAACCTCCCAGGCTCAGGCAATCCTCCTGCCTCATCCTCTCAAGTAGCTGGAACCACAGGCACGTGCCACTATGCCTGGCTAATTTTTTAAAATTTTTTGTAGAGACAAGGTCTCACTATATTTGTTTTTTGTGACAGAGTCATGCTCTGTCGCCCAGGCTGGAGTGTAGTGGCGTGATCTTGGCTCACTGTAACTTTCCCCTCCCAGGTTCAAGTGATTCTCCTGCCTCAGCCTCCCGAGTAGCTGGGACTACAGACATGCACCACCACACCCAGCTAATTTTTTCTGTATTTTTAGTAGAGACAGAATTGGTCAGGCTAGTCTCGAGCTCCTGACTTCAAATGATCCACCTGCCTTGGCCTCCCAAAGTGCTGGGATTACACGCATGAGCCTCTGCACCAGGCCCTAATTCATGAAATAGGAATATTACAACAATATACGATTGGTCAAAGAAAAATTCCATAAAAAAAAAATTATTCAAGCCTCTTAAAATACAATCTAGGCCTAAGGAGGAATAAACCTTAATTACTCAAAGATAAACAGAAGTTAACTTCAAAACTATTAAAAGTAATACCTCTAATTATAACCAAAACAAGTGGGCAGTTAAAGCAACCTGAGTACCACCAAAGGAATGTGTCCAATCCAGTCCACACCCCTAGCCATACAGGCTCAACCCTCTCGTTAAAGGTATAGCGCCCTCTTTGTCTTCAATTCTGTCAACAAACAGCATAATGAAGCAAAATGTAGTATCTATTAGTAAGAAAAAGTTATACTTAAAAAATCCTTTCATTTTATCACAACCCAGATATTTCTCCCAGTAAGAAAAAAAACACTGCCAATTTTTAAGTACTTTTTCCATGCCTTTGGAACAATACCGAAACTACAAACAAAATTGCGGGACCCTGAAAAACGTCAGCTACACTTCCCAAAAGACAAAAGAAAAAGAATACTTCTAATTTTATGACATAACAGCATGATTCTTCTACCTCTAAAAAGTAAAGCCAAGTTAAAAAACAATTCCACATCTTAGATACTTAATTATATGATAATTTTAAGAATAGAATTTTTTTTTTTAATAGAGATGGGCTTTCACCATGTTGGCCAGGACGGTCTCGATCTCCTGACCTTGTGATCCACCCACCTCGACCTCCCAAAGTGCTGGGATTACAGGCATGAGCCACCGCAACTGGCAAGAAAAAAAAAAAAAGAATAGAATTGGCCAAGCAATTGGTTCATGCCTATAACGCCCACACTTTAGGAGGCCAAGTGGGAGGATCACTTGAGCCCAGGATTTCGAGACCAGCCTAGGCAACACAGTAAGACCCTGTCTCCATTTAAAAGTGTTAAAAATTGGGCTGGGCACAGTGCCTCATGCCTGTAATCCCAGCACTTTGGGAGGCGAGGCAGGCAGATCACCTGAGGTCAGGAGTTCAAGACAAGCCTGACCAGCATAGAGAAACCCCATCTCTACTAAAAATACAAAATTAGGGCCAGGCACAGTGGCTCATGCCTGTAATCCGAGCACTTTGGGAGGCCAAGGTGCATGGATCACGAGGTCAGGAATTTGAGACCAGCCTGGATAACATGGTGAAACTCTGTCACTACTAAAGATACAAAAGATTAGCCAGGCATGGTAGCAGACGCCTGTAGTTCCAGCTACTTGGGAGACTGAGGCAGGAGAATCACTTGAACCTAGGAGGCAGAGGTTGCAGTGAGCTAAGATCATGCCACTGCACTCCAGCCTGGGCAACAGGGCTAGACTCCACCTCAAAAAAAAAAAGCAAAATTAGCCAGGCATGGTGGCACATGCCTGTAATCCCAGCTACATGGGAGGCTGAGGCAAGACAATCACCTGAAGCTGGGAGGCAGAGGTTGCAGTGCGCCGAGGTCAAGCCATTGCACTCCAGCCTGGGCAACAAGAGCAAAACTCCGTCTCAAAACAATATATATACAAAAACAAAAATTACCTGGGCATGGTGATGTACGCCTGTAATCCCAGATACTCGAGAGGTTGAGGCAGAAGAAACGTTTAAACATGGGAGGCGGAGGTTGCAGTGAGCTGAGATCGTACCACTGCACTCCAGCCTGAGTGAAAGAGTGAGACTCTCTCAAAAAAAAAGTATCTACAGATTTCACATAAGCTAACATGCTGGAAAGTATAATGTTTTAGGTATTCAACCATATGCGTACTTACAGGGATGCTCCAGACCTGCATTCCATCACTGTAGCCAATCATAATCAGCAAAGGTGGTTCATTCCCAGTGCTGTGTATTTCATGAAATTCCAGATTTCTTGATGTATCTGCATTAGAATTAAGTAACGAAGAAGCAAATTTAAAAGACAATGTCAATCAAGAAAACAACTGTACTTCTTTAATGCTTAATTCGATATTTATGTCTCTCTAGTAACTACCATCTCTTCTCTTCATAGCCAGAACTCTCAAAGTTGTCCATCCTGGCTAGTTCCTTATCTATCTGTCATTCCTTGGCCCATTTCAACATAGCTTGTAGCCACACCATTTAAACAATATCAAACATTTAAGAGAGGCCAAGGTAGGAGGATCACCTGAGGCCAGGAGTTCAAAACCAGACTGGGCAACATAGCAAGATCCTGTCTCTATAAAAATAACAACAATAATAATTAGCTAGACTTGGTGGCACACACTTATAGTCCCAGATACTCTGGAAACTGAAGTGGAAGAAGGATTTGGCAAAGAATTCAGGGCTGTAGTGAGCTATGATGGCACCACTATACTCCAGCCTAGGTGACAGAGTGAGGACCTGGTTCTAGAAATAATAACATCAATTCTACACAAACTTTTTTTTTGAGACAGAATCTCATTCTTTCATTCAGGCTGGAGTACAGTGGTACCATCATAGCTCACTGCAGTCTTGACCTTCTAGGCTCACGTGATCCTCCCACCTCAGCCTCCCAAGCAGCTGGGACTACAGGCATGTGACATAATGCCCAGCTAATTTTTTGTATTTTTTGTAGAGACAGGGTTTCGCCATGTTGCCCAGGCTGGTCTCAAACTCCTGAGCTCAAGCAATCCACGGGTCTCAGCTTCCCGAAGTGCTGAGATTATAGGCATGAGCCATTGTGTCTGGCCTTACACACTTTTCTAAAAAAACAGAAGAGAAGGAAAGAAGTACCAACTCATTCTGGGGCAACCAAAACCAGACTAAGGTATTATAAGAAAACTATAAATCAAAACTCCTCATGAATGTAGATATAAAAATACAAAGACTAGCAAATTGAATTTCACAATATAGAAAGGATAATCAATCACTAAAATACAGGGTTTATCCAAGAAATGTAAGATGGTCTAACATTGGAAAAAACAATTACAATTTGCCAACATTAACAGAATAAAGGAGAAAAAATATATGATCATTTCAACAGATGTTTAAAAAAAGCATTTGCTAAAATGCAACAGCTATTTTATTTTTTAAAAAACTCAGCACACAAGGCCAGGCGTGGTGGCTCACACCTGTAATCCAAGCACTTTGGAGGCCAAGGTGGGCGGATCACCTGAGGTCGGAAGTTCAAGACCAGACTGACCAACATGGTGAAACCCCGTCTTTTTATAAAAAAAAAAAAAAAAAAAAAAAAAAAAAAAAAAAAAAAAACCCTCAGCAAACCAAGAACAAAGGATGTCTATGAAAACACGATAGCTAACATCACACTTATGGTAAAAGACTGAATGCTTCCTCCCAATGAGGCAGAACAAGGCAAAGATGCCCAAACTTAAAACATACTCAACATCATACTACAGGCCCTAGATAGTACAATTAGGAACGAAAAATAAAGGACATAAAGATTGGACGTGGAAAAGTACAGTTGACCCTTGAACAATGTGAAGGGATGCCGAGTCCCCCACATCCCCCAATGCAATCAAAATCCATGTATAGGCCGAGCATGGTGGCTTGCACCTATAATCCCAGCACTTTGGGAGGCCAAGGTG
Source organism: Sapajus apella (assembly GCF_009761245.1). Classification (NCBI taxonomy): domain Eukaryota; kingdom Metazoa; phylum Chordata; class Mammalia; order Primates; family Cebidae; genus Sapajus; species Sapajus apella. Next base: position 29,894,427 of record NW_022436952.1, read on the forward strand.
GGCATACTGCTTGAGCCCAGGAGTTTGAGACTAGCCTGGGCAACATGGAGAAACCCCATCTCTACAAATAATACAAAAATTAGCTGGGTATGGTGACAAACGCCTGTAGTCCCAGTTGCTAGGGAGGCTGAAGTGGGAAGATCACTTGAGCTCGGGAGGTCAAGGATGCAGTAAACTGAGATTATATCACTGCACTCCACTCCAGCCTGGGTGACAGAGCAGGACTCTGTCCCAAAAAAAAAAAAAAAAAAGAAAGTATAAGGTTTTAGGGTCTTTTTTTAAATTGCATTTTAGGTTTTGGGGTACATGTGAAGAAAATGCAAGATTGTTGCACAGGTACACCTGTGGCAGTGTGATGTGCTGCCTTCCTCCCCTTCACCTATATCTGGCATTTCTCCCCCTGCTATCTCTCCCCAACTCCCCACCCCCCGCCTTCCCTCCCTTATTTCCCCCCAACAGACCCCAGTGTGTGATGCTCCCCTCCCTGTGTCCATGTGTTCTCATTGTTCACCACCCGCCTATGAGTGAGAACATGCAGTGTTTGATTTTCTGCTCTTGTGTCAGTTTGCTGAGAATGATGGTTTCCAGGTTCATCAGGGTCTTTTTTTTTTTTTTTGAGACAGAGTCTCACTCTGTCACCCAGGCCAGAGTGCAGTGGCATGATCTCAGCTCACTGCAGCCTCCACCACACCTGGCTAATTTTTGCATTTTTACTATATATAGGGTTTTGCCATGTTGCCCAGGCTGGTCTCAAGTGCCTGGCGTCAAGTGATCCGTCCACCTTGGCCTTCCAAAGTGCTAGGACAGAATATAGGCATGTATAAGTTTTGACTCACCCAAAAACTTAACTGCTAATAGCTTACCACTGGCCAGAAGGCTTACTGTTAACATAAACAGTCAATTAACACGTATTTTGTATGTTATATGTTTTATATACTGTATTCTTAAAATATACATAAGCAAATCCATTAAATGGAAGCAGGTCTTCAAAAAAGTCTTCATGACCGGGAGCTATGGCTCACGCCTGTGATCCCAACACTTTGGGAGGCCAAGGTGGGTGGATCACCTGAGGTCAAGAGTTCGAGACCAGCCTGACCAACATGGAGAAACCTCATCTCTACTAAAAATACAAAATTAGCCAGTCATGGTGGCGCATGCCTGTAATCCCAGCTATTCAGGAGGCTAAGCCAGGAAAATTGCTTAAACCCAGGAGGCGGAGGTTGTGGTGAGCCAAGATCGCACCATTACACTCCAGCCTGGGCAACAAGAGTGAAACTCTGTCTCAAAAAAAAAAAAAAAAAAAAAAAGCCTTCATTCTTGTCTTCACAGTGAGGAGGCTGAGGAAGAGGAAGAGGAGGAGGAGTTGGTCTTCTCTCTCAGGGGTAGCGAGAGATGGAAGGGAAGGCAGAAGAGGTAGGCATGCTCAGTATAACTTTATGAAAATATACTGTACTTTGTGTCTGATATTTCTGCAAATTTCTCTAAAAACATTTCTATATAGTACCAATCTTTCTTCCACCATTTGCTTTTATTTCAGCGCCAGTATTATAGAAAGATCTATGTCTAAAAGAAGTCAAAAGCAGTCTTAAATAACTGGAAACTTTCTGGGAGACTACCTAACATCAATCTTCTGGCACTGTTTCTTCTACATCTTCTTCCTCATCATCTAGCATTGGTTTGGAAGCACTGAGCTCCGTCAAGCTGTCTTCTCTTAATTTCGCTGGTGTTGTATCTATTAGTTCTTGAATTTCTCCAAGATCACTATCTTGAAACCCTTCACCTCTCATCTTTTTTGCCACATCTACACCTCTTTCATTTTTTTTTTTTTTTTTTTTTTTTAGACAAAGTCTCTGTCACCCAGGCTGGAATGCAGTGGCACAATCTCAGCTTACTTTGCCTCCCAGGCTCAAGTGATTCTTGTGACTCAGCCTCCCAAGTAGCTGAGATTACAGGCGTCCGCCACCACGCCCGGATAATTTTTGTATTTTCAGTAGGGAGGGTTTCACCATGTTGGCCAGGCTGGTCTCGAACTCCTGACCTAAGGTGATCCACCGGCCTGGGTCTCCCAAAGTGCTGGGATTACAGGCATGAGCCACCATGCTCAGCCCTCTTTCACAACTTTCTCAATGGTATTATCTATCATAAATCCTGTAAGTCATGCAAAACATATGGATAGTTTTCCCCAGCAGAATTTATTGTTTCAATCTTGCTGGCTTTCATGGTTAATTCTATAACATTGATGGCACCTTCAATGGTGTAATCCTTCCAAGCTTTCTTGATGTTCCATCAGGGTTCTTTCACAGACTTGGCAATCCTTTCCATAGAGTACCGTATGTAGTGAGCTTTAAAAGGTACGTGTGACCCTTTGATCTAGAGGCCCTAGATCAAGATAAAGACACTGTGTCTGGGGGCAAGTAGACCACTTCGACACCTTTGGTATTGAATTCTTGAGATTTCAGGTAGCCAGGGGCACTGTGCAATATCAATAAAACTTTTTTTTTTTTTTGAGACTGAGTCTCACTCTGTTGCCCAGGCTGTAGTGCAGTGCCATGATCTTGGCTCACTGCAACCTCTGCCTCCAAGATTCAAGTGATTCTTGTACCTCAGCTTCCTGGGTAAGTGGGATTACAGGCACACGCCACAATGCCTGGCTAATTTTTGTATCAGTAGAAATGGAGTATCACCATGTTGGCCAGGCTGGTCTCAAACTCCTAACCTCAAGTGATCCACTGCCTCAACCTCCCAAAGTTCTGGGATTACACTTGTCAGCCACTGTGCCCAGCCTCAAAAAAACTTTGAAAGGCAGTATCTTACTGACCAGGTACTTCCTGACTTTAGGAACAAAGCATCAATTACACTAATCCAGAAAAAAGGGTTACCACTGTCTAGGTCATCTTGTTGTACAATGAAAAAATTGGCAGCTGCTATTTATCTTTTCCCTCCAAGGCTTAGGGGTTAGCAGCATTATAGATAAGGACAGTCCCGATTATAAACATGACTGCATTATCACAAAATAGTTAGTCTATGCTTTCCTGTCTCAATTCCAGATGTGCAGTTCTCTTCCTAATAAATGTCTTCTGTGGCATTTTTGGTTTTTTCTCAGAATAGGGCATTTTCATCAGCATTAAAAACTCATTCAAACAGATAACCTTTCTCCTCAATGATTTTCTTAATGGCACCTGGGAACTCCCCCGCAGCCTCTTGGTTGGCAGAAGATGGTTCTCTTTTTATCTTGACATTTTTTAAACCAAGCTTCTTTCTACAATTATCAAACCACCTTTTTCTGGCATTCAATTCTCCAGTTTTAGATTTTTCACCTTCCTTTTGCTTTAAGTTATCATATAATGACTTCACTTTTTCTCAAATCATATTAGAGTTATAGGTAAGTCTTTCTTATAGCATCTTATACCTATGTAAAAGCTGCATTTGACTGATTGACTGACTGACTGACTGATTTCTGGGACAGGGTTTCACTCCCATTGCCCAGGCTTGAAGCGCAATGTGCTATCTCAGCTCACTGCAACCTCTGTCTCCCAAGCTCAAGCCATTTCTACTGCCTGGGACTACAGGGACACGCCACCACACTAAGCTAATTTTTATAGAGACAGGGTTTTGCCATATTGCCCAGGCTAGTCTCAGACTCCTGAGCTCAAGTGATCTGCCAGCCCCAATCTCCAATAGTGCTGGGATTACAAATGTGAGCCACTGCACCTGGCCTAAAAGCTGCATTTTCTTTTTCTTTGAGACAGAGTCTCACTCTGTTGCCTAGGCTGGAGTGCAGTCGCATGATCTCGGCTCACTGCAATTTCCACCTCCCAGGTTCAAATGATTCTTCTGAATAATCCTCCTGAGTAGCTGGGATTACAGGCACCTGCCACCACACCCGGCTAATTTTTGTATTTTTAGTAGAGATGGGGTTTTGCCATGCTGGCCAGACTGGTCTCGAACTCCTGGCCTCAGGTGATCCACCTGCCTCAACCTCCCAAAGTGCTGGGATTATAGGCATTAGCCACCGCACCAGCCTGCATTTTCAATATGAGATTAAAAAGTTTTTAGCAAAATGTGCAAGGTTTTAGTGCCTGCCGATGTCACTGCAATAGTAGCATCACGAATTTCCTTTTCTCAGGGCAGGCATGGAGGCTCCCGCCTGTAATTCTAGCAGTTTGGGAGACGAAGGTGAGTGGATCACTTGAGTTCAGCAGTTGAGACCAGCATGGGCAATATGGCAAAACCCCTCTCTACCAAAAAAAAAAAAAAAAAAAAAAAATACAAAAATTAGCCAGGCACTCTGGTGCATGCCTACAGTCCCAGCTACTTGGGAGGCTGAGGTGGGAGGATCACTTAAGCCTCAGAGGTGGAGGTTGCAGTGAGCTGAGACTGTACCACTGCACTCCACCCAGGGTGACAGAGTAAGACAATGTCTCAAAGAAAAAAAAAATCCTTTTCTTTTTTTACAATAGTCCTTAGGCCAGATTCATTTATCTTGAATCACAGCTGTAGACTTCAATCTACAGTACCTATCAGTCAATTCAAGTTTTCATCATGTCATGACTTCTGTTTCTTGGGAAAATTTCTAGCATCACTAGTGGGCACTTCATATGAGTCCCACTGTGTTATTCAAGGTATAGTATTACAATTAACATGATGCAAAATAGGTGAGAATCTAAAGAGATCACTTTTTACTGTGATGCAATTTACTAGAAAGACAAACTGCTCACCAGATATGATGTTAAGTGGATACTCATAATACGTGAGCTCCATGCAACAGCAACAGGAGGTCACTACAAAATTATTACAGTAGTACAGTAGGTACTGCAGTTAATTTTATGCAGTTATAATTTAATACTGTATCTATACATTTGTTTGCATGGTTATAGATGGCACCATGTACTGTCTGTTAAGTGTGTGTGTGTACATTTCAATAAATTTTAACTTTTTATAATATATTTGTGTGTGTATATCTATACATACACAGAGAGAGAGAGAGAGAGAGAACGTACTTTTTTTTTTGAGAAGGAGTCTGTCTCCCTGTCACCCAGGCTGGAGTGCACTGGCACAATCTCGGTTCACTGCAACCACCACTTCCCAGGCTCTAGTGATTCTCCTGCCTCAGCCTCCCAAGAAGCTGGGATTACAGGCATGTACCACCATGCCAGCTAATTTTTTTTTTTTTTTTTTGTATTTTTAGTAGAGATGGAGTTTCACTATGTTGGGCACGCTGGTCTTGAACTCCTAACCTCAAATGATTCACCCACCTCAGCCTCCCAAAGTGCTGGGATTACAGGCATGAGCCACAGTGCTTGGCCTAGATTTGTGCATATTTTATAGTAAATGATAAAATAGATTAGTATCTATATAGATACATCTTATGCATTCATAACATATCTTTTTCTTAATTTTTTTGATATTTCTAGGCTATGTGGTTCATTTGCAAGTTTTGTCAAAGTGTCATACAAATCTCCAAAAAATTTTGCAACATATTTATTGCAAAAAGTCTGGGCATAACTAAAGTGGACCTTCGCAGTTCAAACCCATATTGTTAAAGGGTCAACTATATCCTATATTTTAGGTGCTAGTTACATAAGCAGTGAATTTGTAAAAACTTATTCACTAATCTACACTTTTGTGTTATTTGCCATATTTTTGTACAATAAATGTTTTGTTAAAATCATAAAGCAATAAATATTTCTCTTCCTTGACTTGATTTCATCACTCTCCTCTCTGACTTTTTTTTTTTTTTTTTTTTTTTGAGATAGAGTCTCACTCCATCACCCAGGCTGGCATGCAGTGGTATGATCTCGGTTCACTGCAACATCCGCCTCCCAGGTTAAAGCAATTCCAGTGTCTCAGCCTCCCGAGTAGCTGGAATTATAGATGTACGTCACTAAGCCTAGCTAATGTTTTTTTGTTTGTTTGTTTGTTTAAGACAGAGTCGCTCCGTCACCCAGTCTGGAGTGCAGTAGCTCACTGCAACCTCTGCCTCTCGGGTTCAATTGATTCTCCTGCCTCAGCCTCCCGAGTAGCTGGGATTACAAGCACCCACCACCATGCTCAGCTAATTTTTCTTCTTTGTATTTTTAAAAGGAACGGTTTTTCACCATGTTGGCCAGGCTGATCTCGAACTCCTGACCTCAGATGATCCACATGCCTCGGCCTCCCAAAGTGCTGGAATTACACACATGAGCCACTGAGCCAGGCCAAAACTGAATCTTTCTTCCCAAACCTGCTTCTTTCTTTTCCTTCCTTCCTTCCCTCCATCCCTCATTTACTCATTCGTTCATTCAGAGACAAGGTCTTGCCCTGTCACCCATTCTGTAGTGCAGTGGCACAAACACAGCTTACTGAAACCTCAACCTCCTGGACTGCAGCAATCCTCCCACCTCAGCCTCTTGAGTAGCTAGGACAAGAGCATACTACCTCACCCAGCTAATTTTTTTGTATTTTCTTGTAGAGATGGGGTTTTACCATGTTATCCAGGCTAATCTTGAACTCCTAGGCTCAAGTGATATACCCATCTTGGCCTCCCAAAGTGCTGGGATTACAGGCATGAGCCACTGCACCCAGCTTACGGAGTCATTTTTGTACACTCTAAAAGGTAAATGATGACAGAGGCAGAAAATAGCATTTCACCTACACAGTCCCCTCTGCAAAGATCCTGAGGCATGAAGAGTTCTGTGGCTTTAATGACCTGAAAGGTAAGTGGGGTCAGTGTACAACTTTAATGACCTGAAAGGTAAGTGGGGTCAGTGCACAGCTGCTAAGGAGAGACAATCAGATGGGAAAAGAAATCAGAGTTTGAGGCATCTGTGGGACCCAAACATCTAGAGCAATAGACGCTTATAGCAGCATTTTCTTTTAGAGATGGGGTCTCACTGTGCTGCCCAGGCTGGACTGCTGTGCTATTATTCACAGATGCCATCTCACTACTGATCATCATGGGAACTTTAACTGTTTCCAGACTGGGCTGGTTCGCCCCTCCTTAGGCAGCCCAGTGGTTCCCCACTCCCGGGAAGTCACCATATTGATGCTGAACTTAGTGCAGACACCCAATTGGCATAGCACATTATAGCTCAGAACTCCTAGACTCAAACGATTCTCCTACCTCAGCCTCCTGAGCACCTGGGACTACAGGTGCGTGCCACTGTGCCCAGCTGCAGTAGCTATTATCTTTGTGTACCTCACACACTTCCCACTCTGTACCTCCCTCTTTTCCGGTAATTAATCTCATCCTCCGTCAAGCACAGGGCAAGGCACATGACTAGCTGAGCAATTCTAGTACTACATCCTTGGCCACAGCAACTATTACAATAATGGGAGAGTGACTCAGACTGAGCCATCTAGATTTCCTAATGAATACTTTTTTCTCTTTGATCATATAATCATAAAGGTATGAATAAAGATCTTTGAATAAGCACTGCACCAACTTTCTAAAAAGAAGTCAAAGAAGAGATGCAAACATTCAGAAAGGAGTGACAAGAAGTGCACAAAGATTATAAGCATGACGCCCCTCTCCTTCCCAGATCCATAAGTAGAGTATTTTTAAATCCCCTATGAGCCCAGGTATAGTGGCTCACGCCTGTGTCCCAGCACTTTAGGAAGCTGAGGCAGGAGGATTGCTTGAGTCCAGTAGTTCAAGATCAGCCTGGGTGACATAGCAAGACCGCATCTCTACAAAAAGTTTAAAAATAAGCTGGGCATGGTGGCATGTGCCTATACTGCCAGCTACTTGGGAGGCTGAGGAAGGAGCATCAGATGAGCCCAGCAGTTCAAAATTGTAGTGAGCTGTGATCATTTCACTGCATTCCAGCCTGAATGACACAGCAAGACCCTGTCTCTAAAAATAAAATTTTAGGCCGGGTGCGGTGGCTCACGCCTATAATCCCAGCACTTTGGGAGGCCGAGGTGGGTGGATTACGAGGTCAAGAGATCAAGACCATCCTGGTCAACAAGGTGAAACCCCGTCTCTACTAAAAATACAAAAATTAGCTGGGCATGGTGGTGCGCGCCTGTAGTCCCAGCTACTCGGGAGGCTGAGGCAGGAGAATTGCTTGAACCCAGGAAGCGGAGGTTGCGGTGAGCCGAGATCGTGCCATTGCACTCCAGTCTGGGTAACAACAGCGATAAAAGAAAATAAAATAAAATTTTAAATCCTCTAAGGAAAAAAGTATGGTGGTGCCCCAAAAAACTAGAGAATTACCAAATGATACAATTCCATTAGAAGAGATATTTGTACACCTATGTTCATTACAGCATTGTTCACAAAGCCAAAGGGCAGAAGCAACGCAAATGTCTTTCAACAAATGAATGACTAAAATGTGGCATGATAATAAAGTTCCCTCTGTTTTAATCCTTAGAACAAAAGGTAACCTTAAGTGGCCTGATGTTAACCAGTAAGTTATTTCTCTATTGTTTTGTTTCTTTGTTCACACCTTATAGGGGAAGTAACTTTAAAATGACAAATTTTAAAGAAAATTCTGATACATGTTACAACATGAATGAACCTTGAGAACATTATGTTAAGTGAAATACGGTAATCAGAAAAAGGTAAATAATCTATGATTCTACCCTATGTGAGGTCCCTAAAGTAGTTAAAAATTATAGAAACAGGCTGGGCATGGTGGCTCACGCCTGTAATCCAAGCACTTTGCAGGCCAAGGCCAGTGGATCACCTGAGGTCGGGAGTTCAAGACCAGCCTGACCAACATGGTGAAACCCCGTCTTTACAATAAATAAATAAATAATCATAGAGACAGAAAGTAGAGTGGTGGTTGCCAGGGGCTGGGAGGAGGTGGAGACTGTGGAATTGTGTAACAGTTACAGAGTTTCAGTTTTGCATGATGAAGAATTCTGGAGATGGTTGTACAACAATGTGAATTTCTTAATAATACTGAACTATATACTTTAAAATGATAATGGCCGTGGTTGCCCATGTGTGCAATGTGCAATCCCACTTTGGGACACCAAGGTGGGAGGATCACTTGAGATTAAGGTCAGCCTGGGCAACATAGCAACACCTTGTCTCTACTAAAAAAAAAATTAAGACTGTGCAAGGTGGCTCACACCTATAATCTCAACACTTTGAGAGGCTGAGACAGGAGGATCACTTGAGCCCAGAAGTTTGAGACCAGGGCAACATAGTGAGATCCTGTCTCAATTTTTAATAATCAATAAATATGTTTTTTAAATGTTTAATGGTTAAAATGGTAAATTTTATGCTATGCTTGTTTTTCCAAAATTTAAAAAAAAATCCCTTTTTTATTTAAAACAATTACTTGCAACTAAAAAAAAGGGCCTACTGAACATGAAATCCAAATATAGTACTAGACCTGGATATTAGAACTGGCCATGCCAGGCATGGTGGCTCACACCTGCTCCCAGTACTTTATGAGGTCAAAGTAGGAGGACTGCTTGAGCCCAGGAGTTTGAGACCAGTTTAGGCAACATGGTGAGACCCCATCTACAAAAAAATCAAAAAATTAGCCAGGCATACTGGTACATGCCTGTGCTTCAAGCTACTAAGCAGGCTGAAGTGAGAGGATGACTTGAGCACAGGAGGTTGGCTGCAGTGGGTCAAGTTAATGCCACTGCACTCCAGCCTGGGTAAAAAAATGAGACTCTGTCAAAAACAAACAAACAAACAAAAAACTGGTCAGGTATGAACTATGATGTATGGGATTAGGGGATGGTAAAAATTTCACTGCACAGGCTAGAAAGCAATTCCCTTTATACTGTAGTAAACCAACATGGGTTTGATCTGATGTATTCTGGGATTTAAACTATATTCTCACCTTTACAGAATTTGACAGAAAAATGTCAGATTAAACTGCTTTGGCTACTTATACCTTTCTCAGTGTAGTGTCAATAGAAACAAGCCTGGGTATAAATCAAGCCAGTGGCTCACACCTATAACCCGAGCACTTTAGGAGGCTGAGGCGGGTAGATCACCTTAGGTCAGGAATTCAAGATCAGCCTGGCCAACATGGGGAAACCTTGTCTCTACTAAAAACACAAAAATTAGTCAGGTGTGGTGGCACATGCCTGTAATTCCAGCTATTCGGGAGGCTGAGGCAGGAGAATCGCTTGAACCCAGGAGGGGGAGGTTGCAGTGAGCAGAGACTGTGCCATTGCACTCCAGCCTAGGCAACAAGAGTGAAACTCCATCAGAAAAAAATAAATAAATAAATCGGGAAAAAAGGAAAAAAAAAAAAAAGAGTGAAACTCCATCTCAAAAAAAGTAAGTAAATAAATAAATCAATCAGACTGCCTGAAAGCAGAAAGAGATCAGTAACCATGATACAAAGGGTTGGTTAATTATCCTCTCTACTGAACTCCAAAAGCGGAATCTCTACTAACAGCAAGTCAAAGTTAGTACATTGACTAGGAATGAATAAATCTGGCCAGACACAGTGGCTCATGACTGTAATTCCAGTACTTTGGGAGGCTGAGGAGGGCAGATCACTTGAGGTACGGAGTTCAAGACCAGCCTGGCCAATGTGGTAAAACCCCACCTCTACTTAAAATACAAAAAAATGATCCATGTGTGGTGGTGTGTGCCTGTAATCTTAGGTACTTGGGAGGCTAAAGCAGATTAATTACTTCAACCCAGAGGCAGAGGTTGTAGTGGGCTGAGATGGTACCACTGCACATCAGCCTGGGCGACATAGCAAGACTTTGTCCCAGAGTGGTGGTGCACACCTGTAATCCCAGCTACTTGGGAGGCTAAGGCAGAAGAATTTCTTGAACCCAGGAGGCAGAGGTTGCAGTGAGCTGAGATCGCACCACGGCATTCCAGGCTGGGCGACACAGAGATATTCTTTCTCAAAAAAAAAAAAAGCAACCAAAAAAGGGCCGGGTGCAGTGGCTCACACCTGTAATCCCAGCACTTTGGGAGGCCAAGGCAGGTCGATCACAAGGTCAGGACTTCAAGACGAGATCGTACCACTGGCACTCCAGCCTAGGTGACAGTGCAAGACTCCATCTCAAAAAAAAAAAAAATTCCACATCACCAAACTGAAACTAAGTTGTCAACTGATCTTAGGAGAAATCAGAAAAGAGACATAATAGCCAATTTCCCAAGCAGGCGTGTTTCAGTCTTCAACCAGAATAATAAAGTTTCCTGTTTTAATCCTTAGAACAAAGGTAATCTAAAGTAACCTGATGTTAACCAGTAAGTTATTTCTCTATTGTTTTGTTTCTTTGTTCACACCTTATAGGGGAAGTAACTTTAAAATGACAAGTCCACTTTTTCTTCTGTGTTTCTCCTTTCTTCAGGCCTTCTCCACCTCTAAAACCAACCTCTTCTGCTCAGCTCATTGGAACTTTTTTTTTTTTTTTTTTTTTTTTTTAGACAAGATTCTCACTCTGTTGCCAGGCTGGAGTGCAGTGGCACAACACTGGCTCACTGCAACCTCTGCCTCCCGGGTTCAAGTCAGTCTCCTGCCTTAGCCTCCCGAGTAGCTGGTACTACAGGTACATGCCACCATGCCCAGCTATTTTTTTGTTTGTTTGTTTTTTGAGACAGAGTCTCCCTCTGTCACCCAGGCTGGAGTGCAGTGGCACGATCTCAGCTCACTGCAACCTCTGCCTCCCAGGTTCAAGTAATTCTTCTGCCTCAGCCTCCTGAGTAGCTAGTATTACAGGCATATGCCACCATGCCCAGCTAATTTTTGGATTTTTATTAGAGACAGGGTTTCACCATCTTGGCCAGACCGGTCTTAAACTACTGATGTCATGATCTACCTGCCTCGGCCTCCCAAAGTGCTGGGATTACAGGTGTGAGGCCACAGTGCCTGGCCTCTAATTTTCATATTTTTAGTAGAGACAGGATTTCACCATGTTGGCCAGGATGGTCTCAATCTCTTGACCTCGTGATCCACCCTCCTCGGCCTCTCAAAGTGCTGGGATTACAGGCGTGAGCCACCATGGAAGGAAGTATTACAGATTGCAAATAAAATCAATTAGGATCTTTAAACTCAATTGGAATTTTGTCATTTGACTATATAATTTACTACTGCCTTAAAATATGGACAGATTCACACAGGCAGACACATGCACACACAGGTATAAATATATACACTGACACACACCTAGGGCCAGAGAAAATAAAAAGCATATCCATTAAAAACCCAGCCACAATATCATACAATATACCAGAATACTATAGAAAAGAGAGACTAAAAGACATGTGACTTTGCTAAAGTATTTAGGAGAAAATGTACAAATCTAAGATAAATAAGTCAATTGAGCTATGGATACTAAGTTAAGGAAAATTACTTTAAGTTCAATAGGATACACAGTGCTAAATAATTTTTCAGTAGGATGCATCTACATTTCCAAATGTATTTTTACTTCAATAAAGCAAAGTCTTCATGGAACATTACCCCAACAATTCTTACTTGTTAAAAAACAAATAAGAAAAGTGAAAATCTTGCCTGTATAAAAATTATTTTGATAATACTTTTTTTTTTTTAAGACGGGGTTTCACCATGTTGGTCAGGCCGGTCTTGAACTCCCAACCTCAGGTGATCCGCCAGCCCTGACCTCCAAAGTGCTTGGATTACAGGCGTGAGCCACCATGCCCGGCCGGGTGATAATACTTTTAACATTTTGATTATGTGACCTTAAAATTGCTTTAACGTGGGCAGGGAGCAGTGGCTCATGCCTGTAATGCCAGCGCTTTCAGAGGCCGAGGCAGGTGGATCACAAGGTCAGGAGACTGAGACCATCTTGGCTAACATGGCGAAACCCCGTCTCTACTGAAAAAAAAAAAAAAAATGGAAAAAATTAGCTGGATGTGGTGGCAAATGCCTGTAGTCCCAGCCACGTGAGAGGCTGGGGCACAACAATTGCTTGAACCCGGGAGGCAGAGATTGCAGTGAGCCGAGACTATGCCACTGTACACCAGCCTGGGCGACAAGAGCAAGACTCCAACTCAAAAAAAAAAAAAAAACAATTAGCCAAACACGGTGGCACATGCCTTCGGTCCCAGCTACTCGGGAGGCTGAAGTGGGAGGACTGCTTGAGCCCAGTAGGTCAAAGTTACAGTGAGCCGTTATCAAGCCACTGCACTCCAGTCTGGGTGTGGAGCAAGACCATGTCTCTCAGGGGAAAAAAAAAAAGAAAGAAAGAAAGAAAATTTAAATAAGCTTTCAAAGAGAAATATGGCAGGAAGAGTCTATAAAAATCACTGGGATGGAGCTTTACTGCTTCTTCTAATTTCAGTCAATGTAATGTTCCAAAATGAAAAAAACATTTCAAAACATATTTGTCATGGATATCATAAATAATCTCCCTTACAAATGAATGTTTTACTCTCCACTAAGAGGGCCCAACAACTTTTTATTATTTGAATGAATAAGCTAATAGAGAGTCCAAAACTCAAAGGAAATCAATCTGTAAAAGTGACACTCAGACTTTCTTATCCTGGATGGCAGCTCTAAACAAAAAAAAAAGGGTTCATATTTGAAAAGTCTTAGAAGAAACAGCAACTTACGGAATAGGAGAATATATTTTCAAGGCATATCTCTAATAAGGAATACCCAGAATATTTGGAAAACTCCTAAAACTAAATAAACAAAACCAAACAATTCAAAAATGGGCAAAGGACTTGAATAGGGATTTCCCCAAAGAAGCTAAACAAATTGCTGCTCAACATTACTAATCATTAGGGAAATCCAAATTGAAACCACAATCCAGCCTCATTAGGATGGCTACTATCAAAAAGAAAAAGAGAGAGAATATAACAAGTGTTGGAAAGGATGTGGAGAAGTTGGTACCCTTGTACATTGTTGGTGGGAATGAAAAATGGTACAGTCACTGAGAAAAACCATGGTGATTCCTAAAAAATTAAAAACAGAATTACCATATAAGCCAGCAATTCTCAAAAGTAGAGTCTCAAAGAGATAAGAGGCCAGGCGGAGTGGCTGATGCCTGTAATCCTAGCACATTGAGAGCCTGAGGTAGGTGAATCACCTGAGGTCAGGAGTTTGAGACACGCCTGGCCAACATGGTGAAAACCTGTCTCTACCAAAAATACAAAAATTAGCTGGGCATGATGGTGAGCACCTGTAATCCCAGCTGCTTCAGCAGCTGAAGCAGGAGAATCACATGAACCCAGGAGGCAGAGGTTGCAGAGAGCCGAGATCACGCCACTGCATTTCCAGCCTGGGCAACAAGAGTGAAACTGCCTCAAAAAAAGATAAAAGAGAGAGATTTATACACCCATGTTCATAGAAGTATGAGTCACATGGTTACACACGCCTATAATTCCAGCTACTTGGGGGGCTGAGACAGGAGAATCGCTTGAACCCAGGAGGCAGAGGTTGTAGTGAGCCGAGACTGTGCCGCTGCACTCCAGCCTGGGTGACAGAATGAGACTCCGTTATTTTTTTTTTTTTTTTTTTTTTTTTTTAAATGTAGTCTTGGGCCGGGCGTGGTGGCTCACGCCTATAATCCCAGCACTTTGGGAGGCCGAGACGGGTGGATCACGAGGTCAAGAGATCAAGACCGTCCTGGTCAACATGGTGAAACCCTGTCTCTACCAAAAATACAAAAATTAGCTGGGCATGCTGGCGCGTGCCTGTAATCCCAGCTACTCGGGAGGCTGAGGCAGGAGAATGGCTTGAGCCCAGGAGGCGGAGGTTGCGGTGAGCCGAGATCACGCCATTGCACTCCAGCCTGGGTAACAACAGCGAAACTCTGTCTCAAAAAAAAAATAAAAATAAAAATAAAATAAATGTAGTCTTGCTCTGTCACCCAGACTGGAGTGCAATGGCGAGATCTCAGCTCACTGCAACCTCTGCCTCCTGGGTTCAAGTGATTCTCCTGCCTCAGTTTTCTGAGTAACTGGGACTGCAGGAGTGCGTCACTACGCCCAGCTAATTTTGTATTTTTAGTAGAGAATAGGTGTCACCATGTTGGCCAGGACAGTCTCGAACTCCTGACCTCATGTCATCCTCCCACCTCAGCCTCCCAAAGTGCTGAGATTACAGGCATCAGCCACAGTGCCCAGCCTGCCCAGCCTTTTATAAATAATTGTTTTTATTTATATACTTATTTA
This sequence comes from Sapajus apella, assembly GCF_009761245.1. Taxonomy (NCBI): domain Eukaryota; kingdom Metazoa; phylum Chordata; class Mammalia; order Primates; family Cebidae; genus Sapajus; species Sapajus apella. The sequence continues at coordinate 29,909,485 of NW_022436952.1, forward strand.
ACTGTCTTTATTTATTTATTGACAGGGTTGCACTCCATCACCCAGGCTGGAGTGCAGTGCCACGATCTCAGTTCACTGCAGCCTAGACCTCCCAGGCTCAAGCAATCCTGCCACCTCAGCCTCCCAAGTAGCTGGAACTACAGGCACACACCACCAAGCCTAGTTAATTTTTTAATTTTTTGTGGAGACTGGGTCACACTATGTTACCCAGGCTGGTCTTGAACTCCTGAACTCAAGCAATCCTCTGCCCTTGACCTCCCAAAGTGCTGGGATTACTGGTGTGAGCCACCATGTCCTGCCTCATTCAGTTGTTAAAAGGAAGGAAATTCTGACCTATGCTACAACACAGATGAACCTTGGGGACATCATGCTAAGTGAAATATGCCAGTTACAAAAAGCCAAATACCATATGATTCCACTTATATGAGGTGCTAAGAGTAGCCAAAATCATGGAGACAAAGTAGAATAGCAGTTGTCAGGGGCTAGAGAGAAGTGGGAATGTAAAATTATTATTTGACAGGTATAGAGTTTGTTTTACAAGATGAAAAAAAGTTACAGAGATGGATGGTGGTGATGGCTGCACAGCCTTATTAATGCATTTATTGCCACAGAACTATGCACTTAAAAATGGTTAAGATGGGGCTGGGCGTGGTGGCTCACGCCAGCACTTTGGGAGGCCGAGGCGGGTGGATCACGAGGTCAAGAGATCGAGACCATCCTGGTCAATACGGTGAAACCCCGTCTCTACTAAATATACAAAAAATTAGCTGGGCATGGTGGCGCGTGCCTGTAATCCCAGCTACTCAGGAGGCTGAGACAGGAGAATTGCCTGAACCCAGGAGGCGGAGGTTGTGCTGAACCGAGATCGTGCCATTGCACTCCAGCCTGGGTAACAAGAGCGAAACTCCGTCTCAAAAAAAAAAAAAAAAAAAAAAATGGTTAAGATGGCAAATGTTATACTATGTCTATTTTACCACATTAGAAAATATCAAAAACAAACAAAAAGTCTTAGAGGAAGTAAAGACTCAAGAGTATATCAGACAACATCCAACTAGGGGCACACAGTTCCTCCAGTGATCCACTTGGCCCTATTTTAAGCACTTTCCTTCTTTCTTTCCTTCCTTTCTGTTCTAAAGCTGTTTAATAAACTTCCACTCCTGTTCTAAAACCTGCCGCAGTCTCTTTTGCTGCCTTATGCCCCTCAGGAGAATTCTTTCTTCTCAGGAGGCAAGGACTGAAGTCGCCACAGACCCATGAGGATACACCACCAGTAACAGGATAACCTGTATACCTGCCACAGGTAATATATTGGGTGCCATGACTCAAGATACATTCCCTAGTGGCCATTTAGATCCAGATGATTCTCAGTGAGGAATACTGTCCTCCCAATAGTCAAGAGTCCCCTATCCTCAGGGAACTTCTAGACTGCCCATCAGTGGGACGCAATAGAGGTGAATTCCTGCCCCTCTCCCTTGCACCTGGCTCGATATTGCTTTCACCAACTCATGGAGCCAGCTCAGCCCTGACAGCCTGTAAGAGGTCAAGACCCACAGAACTACCACCAACCCTCTGTCAGCAGGAAGCAGTTACGGATTCGTCCATTTTCCCCCAAAGTTTTGGGGTCATGGACTCTTGAGGAGGGAAAGGTTACAGCAGTAGATAGCTAATCAGGTATGAGCAGAGCAGGAGAGGGCTCCCCGCTTAGACATACACCAAGCGTGTTGGGCAACCATCGGGTGATGGTTAGGCGGTTGTTAACTGTTTCTCTAAAGCAATAACTGGTCATAGCCAGTGCCAGGGAAAGGCAATGTTCTAATAGATAGAAAACATCTAAAACTGATCAACAGCTTCTCAGTAAGATCTCAGGAGCGAGGAGAAGTGATGCAAGATCCTGGAAGTATGTCACCATACAAAATTCCAAGTCAAGAGGTCAAGCTGTGCACTTAGTTTCTCAGGTTGTCCACTTGACTCTCTTCCAAGTTGTACTTTCTTTCTGTCCTTTCCTTACTGTTCTAACACTTTTGCTTGTTTATTTGGGGGTTTTGGGGGCGTTCTTTTGTTTGCTTTTGAGATAGAGTCTTGCTCTGTTGCCCAGGCTGGAGTGCAGTGGCACAATCTCGGCTCACTGCAGCCTCTCTGCCTCCTGGGTTCAAGCGGTTTTTCTTGTCTCAGCCTCTGGAGCAGCTGGGATTACAGGCACACACCACCAAGCCCAGCTAATATCCTTATTGTTTTAAAGCTTTTTAATAAACTTTCATGCCTGCCAAAAAAAAAAAAAAATACACTAGGAAAACAACTCAGCATGTTTAAAATAGAGAATTTAACACAGACAACTGGTTACACAGGTGATGGAGGAGCTGAGATGCCAAATAAGGAATTGTGAGGCAACCTATCCATTACCAACAGCAAGAAGTCATTATGACCTAGGCTAAAGAGACAAAAGAGGAGTGCAGGATGGTGGGTCGCCTGGCAGAAACTGGAAAGCCAATGGGGTTGTGTAGGAGGAGCTAAAACCATAGCGGAAATGCAGCTGTTGACAGAAGGAGGAGGAATAATACTCTTTGCTTTCTCCCATCCTCACATTCAATTTCTCACCAGTGTCTCCCAAACTCAGCCAGAAGACAACAAAGTAGACTGGGAAACACACAAGAGGCAGTCCCCTTAAAAGAAAGAGCAACGGAATATATCTGAGAACAGATCCTGGACTAGCATAAAATTCTGTTCAGAAAAAATTTTCTGCCAGGTGCAGTGGCTCACACCTGTAATCCCAGCACTTTGGGAGGCAGAGGCAGGTGGATCACAAGGGCAAGAGATCGAGACCATCCTAGCTAACATGGTGAAACCCTGTCTTTTCCTCGTTAGTATAGTGGTATAAAAATGAAAAAAAAAAAAAAAAAAAAAAAAAAAGAAAAAAAAAAAAAAAAAAACCCTGTTACAACTAAAAAAACAAAAATTAGCCAGTCGGGGTCGCGTGTGCCTATGGTCCCAGCTACTTGAGAGACCGAGGCAGGAGAATCACTTGAACCCAGGAGGCAGAGGTTACAGTGAGCCGAGATTGCACCACTGCACTCCAGCCTGGCAACCGAGTTACACCCCATCTCGAATAATAATAACAATTTTCAAGCCTAGAAAGTTCAACACTAATGATTATTTTGCAGTTATAAATCCTATACAGGCCAGGCGTGATGGCTCACACCTGTAATCCCAGCACTTCTGGAGGCTGAGGCAGGCAGATCACCTGAGGTCAGGAGTTCAAGACCAGCCTGACCAACATGGAGAAACCCATGTTTTGTATTTTAATTTCTCTATTAAAAATACAAAATTAGACAGGTGTGGTGGCGCATGCCTGTAATCCCAGCAACTCAGGGGGCTGAGGCAGGAGAATCGTCTGAACCCAGGAGGCAGAGGTTGCAATGAGCCGAGATCATGCCATTGCACTCCAGCCCAGGCAACAAGAGCGAAAATTCCATTAAAAAATAAAAATTCTGCCAGGCACAGTGGCTCACACCTGTAATCCTAGCACTTTGGGAGGCCGAGGTGGGTGGAGCACCTGAGGTCAGGAGTTCAAGACCAGCCTGGCCATCATGGTGAAACCCCATCTTAAAAAAAATAAAAATAAAAATCCTATACAACTGACCAAACTTGAATAACCCCTTTTTTAAGAAAACTTTTTTTTTTTTTTTTTTTTGAGTCGGAGTTTCGCTCTTGTTACCCAGGCTGGAGTGCAATGGCGCGATCTCGGCTCACCGCAACCTCCGCCTCCTGGGTTCAGGCAATTCTCCTGCCTCAGCCTCCTGAGTAGCTGGGATTACAGGCACGCGCCACCAGGCCCAGCTGATTTTTTGTATTTTTAGTAGAGACGGGGTTTCACCATGTTGACCAGGATGGTCTCGATCTCTTGACTTCGTGATCCACCCGCCTCGGCCTCCCAAAGTGCTGGGATTACAGGTGTGAGCCACCGCGCCCGGCCAAGAAAACTTTTTTTTAACCCAAGAAAATTTTCACTCACTTTAACTTGATTGAAGTTTAACACTTACACACTGTGTTACAGTTACTTTAAAACTTGTTACACAGTATTAGTTCTAAAGTTTCTGTACTGTGGTTATGCTACCTTTATTTTGAAAATGGAAAAATTACTATAAGAGAAAGTAATCTGACTAAAGTAGAGGCTCTCTTTTGGGAATCAGGTCAACTCCAAACAAACAATTAATTCATATGTCCCAAAGAAGTTAAAACCATACCATTTAAATCTGCATTTTCAAATCTGACCCAGACTATTTTCTCCTTTTCTTCTGTTAGAGGTGTTCCACTGTAAGCCTGTACAGTAAACAGAAACATTCGAATAAACATATTTTACAGTTTTAATATTATTGATGTTCAAAATAAACAGTGACTTAAAGCCAACACTATACTTCTCCAACTTCACCAATGCTAAATCTTGGTAACTAGAACATTTGGAACCTTATTAACCCCAAAGAATATTATCCATGAGTCTGATAACTTTGGTCAAAAGAGTTTTTAACTTATTAAAAGAAATGCAGTTTGGGCAGCTGTAATCTCGGCACTCTGGGAAGCCGAGGCAGGCAGACCACTTGAGGCCAGGAGTTCAAGACCAGCCTGACCAACATGGCGAAACCTTGTCTCTACTAAAAACACAAAAAATTAGCTGGGTTAGGTGGCACATGCCTGTAATTCCAGCTGCTGGGGAGACTGAGATACTAGACCTAATGGCTTGAACCTGGAAAGCAGAGATTGCCATGACTAGAGATCGCGCCATTTAGAAGTAAGTCTTGCAAAATGAGGCTTATATGCTCAGCCTGGACCACTGAGCAAGACTGTCTCAAAAAAAAAAAAAAAAAAAAAAAAAAAAACAATAATCCCTTATAAAGCATTACTATAATTCAAAGGCACACAAAAAACTAACCATCTCCTATACTGGTCAACAAATGTGGCTCAGAAAACAAAATTTGTGGCAATTATACTGAACCCATACTTTTCAAGAATATTATTGTACTTTTTAAATCTCTTATCAGGCTTCCAGACCCAACCTATCGGCTTATTCCTGGAAGCCTTCAAAGGTCACAAAGATAAGCATTAACAGGATTTAAAAAGATTTAAAGATTTAAAAAGAGGCATCACTCCATAAAGCATGTTCTTTTTTTTTTTTTTTGAGACAGTCTCATTCTGTCACCCATTCTGGAGTGCAGTGGCATGCTCTCAGCTCACTGTAACCTCCACCTCCTGGGTTCGAACGATTCTCCTGCCTCAGTCTCCTGAGCAGCTGGGACTACAGGCATGTGCCACCATGCCCAGCTAATTTTTTGTATTTTTAGTAGAGACAGGGTTTCACCATGTTAGCCAGGCTGGTCTTGAACTCCTGACCCCAGGTGATCCGCCCTGCCTCAGCCTCCTAAAGTGCTAGGATTACACAGGAGAGCCACCATGCCCTGCCCAAACTACCTTTAAAAAAAAAAACACCAGCTTAGGCAACATGGAAAAAATCCAGTCTCTACAAAAAGAAAAAAATCTGAGCACGGTGGCGTGCACCCATAGTCCCAGCTACCACAGAGGCTGAGATGGGAGGATGAGCTGAACCTGGGAAACTGAGGCTACAGTGAGCCATGATAGTGCCACTGCACTCTAGCCTGGTAAGAATAAGACTCTGTCTCAAAAAAAAAAAAAAAAAACTGTCCCCTAATATTAATTATCTAATCAAATCTGACATTTACATTTCTCAAAACTACAAAACTAACACTGGTGCATTACTATTAAATCCCAGACATTATTTGAATTTCACAAGTTTTCCCACTAATGGCCCTTCTCTGCTCCAGGATCCAATCCAGGATGCCACATTGCATTTAGGACAATTTCCTTTTCTCCTGTATCAGGCTTTCCTTTCCTTTAACTTGGTGAAGCAATAACATTTTCAAATTCTTCTTCCCATTAGCAGACCTATTCCTTTCCAATATGTTCAAGATGCTCTCCTTTGATTTCTGAGTGATATGCAGAACAAAACAAGGTCGAAGGTCTTTCAGTGTATCGAGATTCTTGAACCTCTTTTTGCTTTCCCTATGAGTGGGAAATAACTCTTGCAAAATGAGGCTTATATGTTTTTAATATGTCTTCAAGTTTTCCTCTCTCCTTAGTGGACATGGTGTTTTTTATTAAGCATGTTTTAGAACATTCTGAAAAGCTGACTGAAGCACCTGAGCTCTGCTTCATGTGTTCCTTACTACAGCTTTGCACAAAGAAGGTATAGCACATCATTATTTGCCTCTCACCTTATTATGATCTCCTTTTCCAGTGCTTAGACATTTTATTCTCAGTGAGACACAGACTCACCATTGCCCTTCTAGCTTTCACCTGACATCTTAAAAAAAGAAGTTTCTTTTTGGGTTTTTTTGTTTGTTTTTGTTTTTGCTTTTGTTTTGACAGGGTCTGGCTCTGTTACCCAGGCTGGAGTAAATTGATATGATCTCAGCTCACTGCAACCTCCACCTCCTGGGGGTTCAAGTGATCCTCCCACGTCAGCCTCCCAAGTAGCTAGGACTACAGGCATGCACCACCACACCCAGCTAAATTTTGTATTTTTTGTAGAGATGGGGTTTCACCATGTTGCTCAGGCTGGTCTGGTACTCCTGGGCTCAAACAATCTGCCCGCCTAGACCTCCCAAAGTGCTAGGATTATAAGTGTCAGCCACCACATCCAGCATCACCTGATGTCTTTACAGAGGTCAATATACTGCCACACAACATTTTTTCCTTTTCCCCCGAGCACTGATTAAAAGTCCTTCTTCAAACAAGAGCAACCAATTTAGCCTTCTTATTTAGAGTCAAACTTTCACATCACTACTGAACAGATTTACTTCTTCTTTTATACCTTAACACTGGTTTCTAACACACATACATATACTCATACGTACAAAGTTATTTTTCAATTTTACATAACATAGCTATAATCATTTTAGGTATCATTCTGTATGTTGTCTTATTTGTTCACCATAGAGAAAATAATTTCCATAGTGTACTACTGTCATAAGTATAATTTTTATTTACAGCACATTATTCTGTAGGGACCGTGATATATCATCATTTGCTTGAGTATTAATTGACATTTAAGCTGGCTACAAGTTTTTACACTGAAAATGTAAAAATGTCACATATCCTGAAAAGTTCTGAGCTTTAATCTTTTCTTTGCTGAATTATTTTTTTAAATAAATTTTCAGCCAGGCACAATGGCTCACACTTGTAATCCCAGCACTTTGGGAGGCAAGGTGAGAGGATCACCTGAGGTCAGGAGTTTGAGACCACCCTGGCCAAAATGGTGAAACCCCGTCTCTACTAAAAATACAAAAAGTACCCAGGCATGGTGGCACATGCCTGTAATCCCAGCTACTCGGGAGGCTGAGGCAGGAAAATCACTTGAACCTGGTAGGTGGAGGTTACAGTGAGCCGAGATCATGCCATTGTACTCCAGCGTGGACGACAAAAGCAAAATTCCATGTCAAAAAATAAATATGTATTGGAAATATGTACTGGAAAAAATAAAATAAATAAATAAATTTTCATAAGTGAAATTATTAGATCTAGACACAGCTAAGGGCAACTACCAGCCATCAATGCTAACACAACTAGAATCCAATGGGTAATAACCAAAGCTGCTGTTGCCAGTCCAACAACACATTCTCTACTTAGGAAGATATTTGCAGACTCAGAGAATATCTAGGCTCCATGAATTTGATGATTCCCAGAATACAGCAGGAAGTAGAACACAATATTGGCAGAAAACATTATTTTTATTTATTTTTTTTTTTAAAGATGGGGTTTCACTATGATGGCCAGGCTGGCTTTGAACTCCTGACCTCAGGTGATCCACCCACCTTGGCCTCCCAAATGCTAGGATTATAGGCGTGAGCCACCGTGCCTGGCCGAAAACATTATTTTTTAACATCTGACCACAAAGTACCAACACAGCATTCTGAATTAATGGGGGAAAAAAATTAGAAAGCACTGTTTTCACGTCAACTAAACAGTAGAGAAAATGTCTAATATAACAAAAGTTAACTCCTATTATTGCTTTCCTAAGCAAACTATGGTCAGTAGGTGCTAAAATGATGATATCACACCACCACAATTAGAAATTGTAATGTATTTGGCTCATCTGATTATTTTGACTACCGATTATATGCCATAAAGCTACATCTCTACCCTGGATCTCCAGTCTCTTCATGCTCCCACCAGGAAAGACTACTTAGTATTTGCTTGGCTCTATTTTATGCTTTACATACATGACACCCTTTAAGCCTCAAAACAAACACATGATAAATAAGATAATTAACCCCAGTTTATACATAAGAATACTGATGTTTAGAAAGATTCAGTAACTTGTCTAGAACTGGTAAGATGCAGAGCTGAAATACAAAGCCAGGTCTAATATCAAAGTCTGTGCTCTTAATCACTAAGCTACTCTAAGCCCAATGTGCAAAATGTAAGTTATAACTTCTTTGCCAAATAAAGCAAACATCTTCTAGGATCCTACTGTCCCCATTATATTCCCACTCAATTTATCATCATTGGATTTACTCCACTCTATTCCTCAATTCATATGGCATCTCATTATTAAGCCTTCTTTGATGTCCTGGAACTGATTTTAGTTTTCCTTCTCCTATATTACCATGACGCTCTGTTCCTTTTCTCCTTTTTTTCCCACTCAGCTTTTCAGGTTGAAGGCACTTTGTTTTCTAGGATCCTCTCATTAAGCTGGGACACTGGATCTATGAATGTCCTTTCTGAAAAGTGCAGTTACAGATACCCTTGGTAGTTGAGGAAGACTACATAACAGGCTGGGCGCGGTGGCTCATGCCTGTAATCTCAGCACTTTGGGAGGCTGAGGTGGGTGGATCACCTGAGGTCAGGAGTTCAAGACCAGCCTAACCAACATGGAGAAACCCCATCGCTACTTAAAATACAAAATTAGCCATGCCTGTAATTTTGTATTTTATTTTTATTTATTTTTACTTTTTTTTTTTTTTAATCTTCAAGTGCAGCGGTGAGAAGGGGGAAATCTACTTCTCTTTTATATTGAGCAGTATTTTTGTGTCAACTAGGGTATCCTGTTACTCCAACTGATAAGAAATGCCTGTAATCCCAGCTACTCAGGAGGCTGAGGCAGGAGAATCGCTTTAACCCGGTAGGTGGAGGTTGCAGTGAGCTGAGATAGTGCCATTGCACTCCAGCCTGAGTGGCAAGAGTGAAACTCCATCTCAAAAAAAAAGAAAAAAGAAAGACTACATAACCATAAAGAGAAAGCATGGAAACCTTTTCCTTCAATATTCCCACTAGAACAGTGCTTTCCAAAGGTACCATTTCATAAGAATCACCTGAGATTCTTACTATTGCTGCAGGTTACCAGTTACCATCCCAAATCAATTGAGTTAAGAGTCTCTGAGAGAGGAAATTATTATTACTTTTTTTTTTTTTTTTTTTTTAAAAAGACGGGGTTTCACCATGTTGGTCAGGCTGATCTTGAACTCCCGACCCTCAGGTGATCCGCCCGCCTTGGCCTCCAAAGTGCTTGGATTACAGGCATAAGCCACCACGCCCGGCCAAATTATTATTACTTTTAACAAGTATGCCAAGTGATAATTATGTTAGGTTTGGGCAATAGTATACTAGATAATCCCAGTAAGGCTATTCTCATTCTTCATTCTCATATTTATATAAAAGGAACAGTAAAAGACTTAATCTCTTATCAGTTGGAGTAACAGGATACCCTAGTTGACACAAAAATACTGCTCAATGCCGGGCGCGGTGGCTCACGCCTGTAATCCCAGCACTTTGGGAGGCCAAGGCAGGTGGATCACGAGGTCAAGAGATCGAGACCATCCTGGTCA
>NW_022436952.1:29919477-29934516 GCF_009761245.1 Sapajus apella
AAAAAAAAAAAAAAAAAAAAAACTGTTCAATATAAAAGAGAAGTAGATTTCCCCCTTCTCACCACTGCACTTGACGATTTAAAAAAAAAAAAAAAAAAGTAAAAAATAAATAAATAAATAAAAAGAAGTAGATTTGTGCTCAGGTACAATATAGCTAATGTCTAGTTAAGGAGTGAAGAGTGTATCTTGCTTTTTTCCCTTCTGAGAGGCAACCCTTAAATAGGACAAGAAAACAGAAACCTACGAGGGTCTCAAGTCTCAACTCTCTACTAAAAATTCACCATGATTCTTCTTAGGAAAGTCCTGAGGAATAATCTTTATGCCACTGTCAACCCAACACTGCCGCACATCTAAACAATAACATAGTCCCATCCTACCAATGCTCAGGATGCTAAAACATCAAAACCCTTTCTGAAGTTGCTGGTACTAGTGTCAAGTTTTGGAAACCAAACATTTCAGAGTTCTCCTGACCAAAGATAAAACCTACTATTTCTGAAGGCACATATAGACACTTACCTGTGGCACAACATCCTGTAGAAAAGTCACAACACTTTCCATGTAGGACTGCTCTCTGGAAAAGGGTGGAATGGACAGCGCTGGTCAGGAGAGCTTAATATAGACCATGAAAAAAAGCTCTATTTACAAGCCTTAATAAAGTAACTCATTTTTCTTTTTTTTTTTTTTTTTTTTTTTTTCTCCTTGAGACAGGTCTTACTCTGTTACCCAGGTTGGAATGCAGTGATGCAATCTCGGCTGACTGCTGCCTCAACCCCCTGGGCTTAAGCAATCCTCCTACCTCAGGCTCCCAAGTAGAATGCACCACCATGCTCAGCAATTTTTTTATTTTCTGTAGAGATAGGGTTTCACTATGTGCCCAGGCTGGTCTCAAACTCCTGAGCTCTAGCAATCCTCCCACCTTGGTCTTCCCAAGTGCTGGGATTACAGGCATCACTCATAATATTCAAAAAAGGAGAAAAAAAAAAAAAAAGAGGCTAACTCTTATCAGCTGATATTTCTGCTAAACTAACTACTTTCTGGTTTCATGGGTCTTTATATAAGTTGTTAAATGTAAATGAGCTTTTAACATCTTTAAACATTATCTCTTTTTTATTTATCTTTTTTTCTCTTTTTTCATGAGTAGAATCTCTTAACATTATCTCTTTTTAAAAGTCATGATCTCCTAATTTGATAGAGATAACTTCTAAGCCATATTTGAAGGAGTGACTACAGAGACCTAAGACAGGACCCTCCTCTTGAGTCAGAGCAGAAGAATGCCCTAGTTAGAGCAAGTAAAATTGTTGCTGATGACTATCTAGTGATCTTCTCTTTAAATTGGTTATGAACCTAGTCCCTTACCTGTATATAGCAAGTGAGTCTGCATTTTCTAGCAGGTACAGATATTAGAAGAAGCTACTAAGCTGTCACAGAATTTTGGTATAGGAAAGACATGGAAAAAAATTAAAATGCATAAAAATGAGGGAAAGCTGGGTGCAGTAGCATGTGCCTGCAGTTCCAGCTATTCAGGAAGCAGAGGCATGAAGATCACTTGAACCCAGGAGTTGGCAGCCAGGCTAGGCAATACAGCAAGACCCCATCTCTAAAAAACAAACAAAGTGAATGGGAAAAAACAACACTACATAAGGATACTAAATGAATATATTTTAAATATAAAGCATATAAATTCCAGCAAGTGGAGAAAAAATACTTCAAAATACTATTTCAGGCCAGGCGTGGTGCTCATGCCTATAATCCCAGCACTATAGGAGGCCAAGGTGGGTAGGTCACTTGAGGTCAGGAGTTCAAGACCAACCTGGCCAATATGGTGAAACCCCATCTCTACTAAATATACAAAAATTAGCTGGGCTTGGTGGTGCACGCCTGTAATCCCAGCTGCTCAGGGGGCTGAAGCTGGAGAATCACTGAACCCAGGCGTGGAGGCTGCAATGAGTCAAGATCGCACCATTGTACTCCAGCTTGGGCAAAAAAGCAAGACTCCATCTCAAAGAAAAACAAAAAGAAATCAAAATACCAATTCAAATCCATTTCAAGAGGCATGTGAAAAATCAAACTTGAAAATAGTGATTTATCATAAATCCTATTTAAAAAGCAGCATGTCCTAGAGACCTAGAAAAATAGATTAGGCCTAAAAAAAAATTATTAGGTCACCTCTCCAACCGCATTTTTTGTCACTCTCCTTACTCTGCTTCAGCCATATGCAACTTCGATTCCTAGTAAACACTAAGTTCTTCTTTGAATGGAGACCTTTATACCAACTTTCTTTCTATCTGGATTCCTTCCTGTACCCTTCCGTTCCTTTTAGATCTCCATGTGAAGTGTTGCCTCCTCTGAGAGACCTTCCCTGATAGCCTTATATATATTCTCCTTTGTCATTATCTATTGTAGTTCACTGTGCACAATCATAGCCTGAAATTATTTTACTTATTTACTTGCTTACTTCAGCCTGGCCAATTTGGTGAAACCCCGTTTCTATCAAAAATACAAAAATTAGCCAGGCATGGAGATCCACATTTGTAATCCCAGCTACTTGGGAGGCTGAGGCAAGAGAATCATTTGAACCCAGAAGGCAGAGCTTGCAGTGAGCTGAGATTGTGCCACTGCACTCCACCCTGGGCAATGGAGCAAGACTCCATCTTAATAAAAGAAAAAGAAAGTATATAATATATATTAAACATATTATATACACATATTTTTTGAGACATGGTCTCACTCTCTCACTAAGGCTGTAGTATAATGGCACAATCACAGCTTACCACAGCCTCAAGCTCCTGGGCTCAGGTGATCATCCCATCTCAACCTCCTGAGTAGCTAAGGCTGCAGGTGCCTGCCACAACGCCTGGCTAATTTTTTTTATTTTTTTAAGACATAAGGGTCTCAGTATGTTGTTGAGGCTGGTGCCAAACTCCTGGGTTCAAGCAATCCTCCCACCTCAGTCTTCAAATATACATATCCTTGGCCAGGCACGGTGACTTACACCTGGAATCCTAGCACTTTGGGAGACCGAGGCAGGCATATCACCTGAGGTCAGAAGTTCAAGACCAGGCTGGCCAACGTGGCAAAACCCCGTCTCTGCTAAAAATACAAAAATTGGCCAGGGGTGGTGGCGCATGCCCGTAATCCTTGCTACCTGGGAGGCTAAGGCAGGAAAATAGCTTGAATCTGGGAGGTGGAGGAGGAGACAGACGCTGCAGTGAGCTGAGATGGCGCCACTGCAATCCAGCCTGGGTGACAGAGTGAGATTCCATCTCAAAAAAAAAAAAAAAAAAAAATACATATATATCTTCAAGCCATATTAGATTATAAATTCCAAGTAGGTATAGACATTCTTTGTCAAAGAATGCCAAAATTGCTTTCGAGGTAGGAGGTGGCTCTTGTCAGGGCCCACAAGCCAAGGATGTTCGGGGATTGCACATTTGGTAGGCATGATCTAAGCTGCGACTATATGGTTCCGGTAGAATTGCGGAGAAGCCTCGGCTCTTGTGCCCTGCCTCTGATGAAGCCTCTGTTGGTAGGAACATCTGAGAGTGATGACGAATGCCAACCACTCTGATGGTTTTAAAAAAAAAAAAAAAAAAAATGTCAAAATCATGGAAATGTACTATGACACCTACTTTGAAACTTTCTGGCAGAGACCTAGACTAAGAGATACCTTTTACAGAAAACACATGGATACACAGACAGGAACAACACACACTGGGGCCTATGAGAGGGTGGAGGGTGGAAGTGGGGAGAGGATCAGGAAAAATAACTAATAGGGACTACGCTTAACACCTGGATGATGAAATAGTCTCCATAAAAAACCACTATGACATGAGTTTCCCTATTTAACAAACCTGTACAGGTACCCTTGAACTTAAAAGAGATACATTTTACATCACCATCTGGTAAATACATTCATACATATGAACACATCTGTGTGCATGTCATGGAACAGTATGAATTCTCAGCTATATATTCTATTATATTCTATTTCATTTTCTAATACTAGTACTGACCCACTAAACTGATTTACTGATCCATTAATTTGTTAAACTTGGAGTTAGAAAACACTGCTCTTCAGGATTTAGCATAGTGCTCTTCATGTACTCTGTAAATGTGCTGAATACATCAACTTAACTCTCCAATTCTTCATTTGGCCTTAGAAATAATTATTCATCCCATAAAGCCAACATTTAAAAGGTTTTTACAAAAGTTATCACTGTTCATAAAGAAAACCTGAATGCTAGTTACTATACTGAGTCTTTTCTTCAGCTATTGGGTTATCTGAAGTGTGCTTACGTGACAGCCTGGGGGCGAACCACAACTCCACCAGTACAACGACTGGGTCTTCTTGGGGAATCTGTAGCCATAGCTTCACTCATAAAACCTGTTTCCAGAACAACAAAAAAAAAAAAAAAGAAAGAAAGAAAGAAAGACATGGATCATTGTTTGGGCAGGGAGGAAGATTTGTAATTGCTCACTATAGATCCCTTGTCAAAAATGCTTCAAAGGCCGGGCGTGGTGGCTCACGCCTGTAATCCCAGTACTTTGGGAGGCCGAGGCGGGTGGATCACGAGGTTAAGAAATCGAGACCATTCTGGTCAACATGGTGAAACCCCGTCTCTACTAAAAATACAAAAAATCAGCTGGGCATGGTGGCGCATGCCTATAATCCCAGCTACTCAGGAGGCTGAGGCAGGAGAATTGCCTGAACCCAGGACGCGGAGGTTGCAGTGAGCCGAGATTGCGCCATTGCACTCCAGCCTGGGTAACAAGAGTGAAACTCCGTCTTAAAAAAAAAAAAAAAAAAAAAAAAGCTTCAAATATAGGAAACTTTCCCAGAAATTCCTGTTATACCAGAAAGGCAAAAAAAGAGAAGGTAGATTTTTAATTTCTTTCAAATTAAAATGAGGGGGTTGGGGTAATGAGATGGAGTCTCACTCTGTCGCCCACGGTGGAGTGCAGTGGCAGGAGCTCTGCTCACTGCAACTTCCGCCTACCAGGCTCAAGCAATTCTCATGCCTCAGCCTCCCGAGCAGCTGGGATTACAGGTGCCCGCCACCATGCCCGGCTAAATTTTATATTTTTTTGTAAAGACAGCGTTTTGCCATGTTGCCGAGGCTGGTCTCGAACTCCTGAGCTCAAGTGATCCATCTGCCTTAGCTTCCCAAAATGCTGAAATTACAGGAGTGAGCCACCGTCCCCGTCCTGTTTTGTTTTTTAATAGGACCAGGCCTCAGAACCACAAAGCAATTTAAGGAAGACTCTTGCTGTACCCTTTGGTCTATTGTTAACATAAATTACAAAGGTAAGAGAACCAAATCATGAGATAGGAATTTACTGAAATTTTATGTTGAGATAGTGAAAATACACATGGTACAGTATTTCAAGACCAAACGGAACAAGTGACATGGTACCACTCTACCTTCCAATTAAACCTGTTGAGAATCTATGAGTAAAGACTGCGTGGCCACAGTTTAAATCAATTTGTAACCCCCCGCTACTGGGGGGTTACCTAATCACCGGAGTTTAATAAGCAACAAATAAGTCAAATAAGTATTCGACTAGTAGTAAGCAGTCAAATAAGTAATATACACATAAATGTTGTTACAGCCCTTTACGCTTTCCCGTCACATCAGTAAATCCTGATCCTAGAATGTTTCATGAGCCTCTGAATCACTGAGATTTTAAGAGCATGGAGTCGGCTTGGGTAAGGTTAAAAGAGGACTGACAGCAACAGCAAAGATCTCTTAGAGGGCTCAGGAAAGCCCACAGCCTGGAACTCATCTTGAAGGCACCTAAAACCATCATTTCTAAGTAGGGAGCATTCACAGCTGATGAGAAAACTCCCAACCTGTGCGCCCCACCTCCTACAACCAAAACACCCTCTGCCCCAGCTAGCACAGCCACCACTTCCTCAGGGGGTACCTGCACTTCCAGCCCCTCAGCCCTCTCATTTTCACCCCTTTATTGCTTTCTCGAACCACAGTCTCCCAAGCCCTGTCCTTTAAGGGCCCTGTCTCCTGGGGACGACCCTCGTCAGCCGCTCAGGCCCCAGTCTCCTGAAAGGCACTCGCACGGCGCTGCCCACTTAACCTCAACACGGAGCCACCGCTGCCCCCGGCCGCCCTCCGGCCCCTTGCACTGCTCCCCTCCCCCTCCAGTATCGACACCACTCTCCTGTCAAATTCCTGCCATCCCGACCCAGTCCCTCACGCCGCCGGTCCCTAGTCCTCCCCAAGCCTCCCCAAAGCCGAAGCCCCGCCAGCCCTCTCACCGGCCGCCCCGCCGGTTAACGCTGCTCTCCAGCTCTAGGCTCACTGTTTGGAGTCTCCTCCCGTGATTGACGGCTGCCACTTCCTACCACACCTGAGCGGAACCACGGCTCTAGCCAATCCCAGAAGAAAACTGTCTACGGCCGGGCACCGCCCTTGGAGGTCAGCTTCGCCAACCAGCAAGTAGGAAAGAGGCAGACCCGCCTCCTGAATGTGTCCAATCCGCTGGGGTTGGAAGGAAAACACAACAGCATGTAAGTTCGGGTGAAGCCGACGTGTTAGGTTCGGTTGCGAACGCAGGCAGCTGGGGAATAATTATGAACGTGTACATTTTTTTGGAAGACAGAACCTTCGTGGCTTTGAAAAGAAAAGCAACATGCCCCAGACTCCTGTCCCGCTCACGCGAGCGTCTCAAGTTAGAGCCGAAGGACAGGGAAACTGCTCTGTTTACATCGAATTCTCGCGACAGCTGGTTCGAAGCTCAGAGCACGTGGACATGGCAGCTGCCAATCAGTTTTAAGTGGCCACTCGCTCGTCTCACACCAGCCTTCTGCCCCGCCCTTGGCGATGTGTTTACCTTCCGGGAGCCTAGGCTGGCTCGCGCCGGCGATCAGCTGAGGACGGTCGATCTGAATAAGGGGCGCGGCCGGTTATCTCAACAATTTGAGCAGTATTGTAAACCACGCCTGACCCCGTCCTTGCCTCAGTTTCCAACTCCCTTATAGTTGAGGATCGAGATCTCGCCGTTGTCATTTCATCAGTTAAATTTATGAACATAAGAATAATATTGACTGATTTCTTAAACACTCAGCATAGTCCTTTGTATACTTCACATGCAGTGCTCCATATGTATTATCAGATGTAATGCCAACAGGCATGGTGGACTGGGCGCGGTGGCTCACGCCTATAATCCCTGAATTTTGAGAGGTCGAGGCGGGAAGGTCTCTTGTGGCCAGAAGTTCTAGAACAGCCTGGACAACATGGAGAAACCCCGTCTCTACTAAAAACAGCTGGGTGTGGTGGCACACGCCTGTAATCCCAGCCGCTCGGGAGGCTGAGGCAGGAGAATCGTTTGAACCTGGGAAGCGGAGGTTGCAGGGAGCCGAGATCGCGCCGTTGCACTCCAGCACGAGGCGACTGACCAAGACTCTGTCTTAAAAAAAAAAATAACGCGAAACAAACAAACACACAGGGCGCTGTGGCTCATGCCTGTAATTCCAGCACTTTGGAAGGCTGAGACGGGCGGATCACATGAGGTCAGGAGGTCAAGACCAGCCTGGCCAACATTGTGAAACTCCGTCCCTACTAAAACCACAAAAATTAGCCAGGTGTGGTGGCGCATGCCTGTAATCTCAGCTCCTCGGGAGGCTGAAGCAGGAGAATCGCTTGAATCCGGGAGGTGAAGGTTACAGTGAGCCGAGATCGCGCCACTGCACTCCAGCCTCTGGGTGACAGCGCGAGACTCTAAAAAAAAAAAAAAGAAAGAAAGAAAAAGAAAAAAGAAAAGAAAAAAATGAATATATTTGGAAATATTGAAATAACTCAATAATGTGGAATTGTAACATTGAAAAGTAGGCCTAGCATGACTAACTCCATTTTGCTCCTAAACTCCCCACTCCCATCCCTCGGTGATATCTAGGTTAACTGCTTTTGCTTATCTCTGCACATAGACCAAACTAACTATGGGAGGAATTTATAGTTTAAAGCAAGGATGATAATAGTTCCTTCCCAAAACTAACCCCCAAGGAGATAAGGAAGGTGTACACACAAGTAACAACATTGAGAGTTTGTGGGATTGTTGTGACCTGACCGATAACAGAAAGGCTTCAGGCCTCCGGGAACGCTCCCTGGCGCCTAAATGTCACCACCCCTCTCGCTCCCCCTGCCCTTAACACTAAAAGAGCCTGAAATGTGTACTGGCTAAAGATGGTTCTTTAGGCCGGGCGCAGTGGCTCACACCTGTAATCCCAGCATTTTGGGGAGGCCAGGACAGGTGGATCACCTGAGGTCAGAAGTTCAAGACCAGGCTAACCAACATAAAGAAACCCCTTCTCTACTAAAAATGCAAAAATTAGCTGGGTCTGGTGGTGTTCACCTGTAGTCCTAGTTTCTTGGAAAGCTGAGACAGGAGAATCACTTAAACCCGGGAGCCGGAGGTTGCAGTGAGCCGGAGGTTGCAGTGAGCCGGAGGTTGCAGTGAGCCGGAGGTTGCAGTGAGCCGAGATCGTGTCACTGCAAGCCAGCCTGATTCTTTAGGATATTATTCTGCAATTTTCCCGGTTTGCTAGCTCTCAGAAATAAAGTTGCTGTCCTTGCTCTAACTCCTTGACTCTTGACCCATTGGCTGTCATACCATGAGCAGAACAGTCTGGGCTCGGTTACAGGATGAAGGGAAAGAAGGATGTTCAAGTCCAACAAACCATAAAGGTGTTTTTTTTAAAAAAAAAAAAAAAAAAAAAGGAAAAAAGGGCCGGGCGCGGTGGCGCAAAGCCCTCGCAGAGACCTGAGGATCACGAGGTCAAGAGGTCAAGATCGGGAGGTCAAGATCCAGACTATTCTGGCCAGCATGGTGAAACCCCGTCTCTACTGAAAACACAAAAAATTAGCCGGGTGCGGTTGCAGGCGCCGGTGGTCCCAGCTACTCAGGAGGCTGAGGAGGCAGAATCGCTTGAACTCAGGACGCGGAGGTTGCAGTGAGCCGAGATTGGGCTACTGCGCTCCAGCCTGGCAAGACTGTCTCAAAAAAAAAAAAAAAAGGAAGGATGTTTTCTGTATTTTGGGCTTGATCAGCTGAATGGTGCCATTTACAAATACGATGAACGCTGAGTTATACATTTCTTGTTTTCTTTTTTTAATTCCTGGCAACTTTCATTTAAGAGTTATACATTTCTAGGCCGGGCGCCGTGGCTCAAGCCTGTAATCCCAGCACTTTGGGAGGCCGAGGCGGGTGGATCACGAGGTCAAGAGATCGAGACCATCCTGGTCAATATGGTGAAACCCTGTCTCTATTAAAAAACTACAAAAAATTAGCTGGGCATGGTGGCGCGTGCCTGTAGTCCCAGCTACTCAGGAGGCTGAGGCAGGAGAATTGCCTGAACCCAGGAGGTGGAGGTTGCGGTGAGCCGAGATCGCGCCATTGCACTCCAGCCTGGGCAACAAGAGCGAAACCCCGACTCCAAGAAAAAAAAAAAAAAAAAAGAGTTATACATTTCTTAGTGGGAGTAAATTTCTGTGCCTTCATTTGTTTCATCCTTCATAAATTGTAGAAGGAATATTATGAGCCTCATTGGCTTTTTTTTTTAAGCAAGGACGTTGGGGGCGGGGGATAGATTTGCTGTCACCCAGGCTGGAGTGCAGTGGTACAGTCATAGCTCACTACAACCTCCAACTCCTGGGCTCATGTGGTACTCCTCCCATCTCAGCCTCCTAAGTAGCAGGGATTACAGGCACACACCAACATGCCTGGCTAATTTTTAATTTTTTTTTTTTTTTTTTTGTAGAGTCAGGTTCTCCCTTTGTTGCCCAGACTGATCTTAAATTCCTGGGCTCAAGTGATTCTTCCATCTCAGACTTCCAAAGTGCTGGGATTACAGGATTACAGGTGTGAGCCACTGCACCTGACCCATAGGCTTTTTTATGAGTAAATAAGGTTTTTTTCTTTCCTTTTTTTTTTTTTTTTTTTTTTGAGACAGAGTGTCACTCTGTCTCCCAGGCTGGAGTGCAGTGGCACAATCATAGCTCACTGGTACCTCGACTTCCCAGGCTCAAGTGATCCTCCTACCTCAGCGTCCTGAATAGCTGGGATGGCAGACCTGCAGCACCACGCCTGGCTATTTTTTTTTTTTTTTTTTTTTTTTTTTTTTTTGAGATGGAGCTTTGCTCTTGTTTCTCAGGCTGGAATGCAATGGCGCGATTTTGGCACACCGTGACCTCCGCCTCCCGGGTTCAAGCAATTCTCCTGCCTCGGCCTCCCGAGTAGCTGGCACTACAGGCTAGTGCCACCACGCCCAGATAATTTTTGTATTTTTATTAGAGACAGGGTTTCACCATGTTGACCAGGATGGGCTCGATCTGTTGACCTCGTGATCTGCCCATCTTGGCCTCCCAAAGTGCTGGGATTACAGGCCTGAGCCACAGCACCCGGCCCAAATTTAAAGTTCTTAGATCTAATTAGAAATTTATCCAAATGGGACTGGGTGCAGTGGCTCATACCTGTAATCCCAGCACTTTGGGTGGCCGAGGCAGGCAGATCACCTGAGGTAGGGAGTTCGAGACCAGCCTTACCAACATGGAGACACCCCATCTCTAATCAAAATACAAAGTTAGCCACTTGTGGTGGCACACGCCTGTAATCCCAGCTACTTGGGAGACTGAGGCAGGAGAATCGCTTGAACCTGGGAGGCAGAGGTTACAGTGAGCCATGATCGCACCATTGCACTCCAGCCTGGGCAAATTCTGTCTCAAAAAAAAAAAAAAAATTCTCCAAATGAACTACTAACTAGTTCTAATTACCCCATTTTCTTATTCACAAAGATGGTTTGAGAGTCTCTTATGAGCCTTCACATGGAGATAAAACGTGTGGTGATCATATTTTTTAATGGAAGTAACTAGTGGATGCTTTGTATATATTGCCAGCTCCTGTGTCACTCCAAAGTACAGAGATGAGGAGAAACTCTTCAGTGAACTATTTGTTCTTGATACCTAGCAATCCCAGCAACGAAAGTCATTTTTAGTGGAAATGAGTAATTTTAAGCAAGAGTTCTTTGTTTTTCCAATTGCTACTTTGGCCCAGTATAATAAATTACTGATGCCTACGATTGCCTCTCCTATGGCCCTGCAGAACAAAAAACCAAAATCCCTAGAGTATAATCAGGGAGCTGTCCAAATGCAAGCCAGATTTCAAGGTCAATGTGTACTTTCTTGTGTGTTTTTGTTTTGGATAGGATTCTTCTTTTGGTTTGTTTTCTAAGCCTTAAACAAGCCATTTCCTCACTGACCCAGGCTACCAAAAACACTTTAATAATCCTGTGTTTTCAGCAGTGCAGAAATAACCTGTTTTCACACAAAGCTATAGTGAACGTTAGTATTTTCATTTTCAGCGAAGTAAAAGAAAAAAGTTTAAAAAATAAAGCCCCATCACTTTTCTCTAAAATCTTCTACCTACAAGATACAAATACATTAATTACTCACAATATTTACTTTTTCTGATGTATTCATTAGGTCATAATTTTTTTGTTTTTTGTTTTTGTTTTCTTTTTGTTTTGCAAGACAGAGTCTTGCTCTGTCAATAGGCTGGAGTGCAGTGGCACGATCTTGGCTCACTGCAACCTCTGCCTTTTGGGTTCAAGCAATTCTCCTGCCTCAGCCTCCTGAGTAGCTGGGATTACAGTAGCGTGCACCACCACACCCGGCTAATTTTTGTATTTTTAGTAGAGACAGGATTTCACCATGTTAGCCAGGATGGTCTTGAACTCATGATCCACCCACCTCGGCCTCCCAAAGTGCTGGGATTACAGGTGTGAGCCACTGCACCCTGTCCACAATTTTTAAACACTACATTTCATAGTAATCTCCTAAAAAGTAGAATTACAAAATTTGTAGAATAGCAAAACCAACATAATCCAAAATCCTATTACCTCACCTCTATTAATTATTTTTAGTGCATGTCATTTGGCCATCCTGAATACTAGGTACTAGGTAACTATGCTTTCTAAAACAGCATTTCCCCATAATTTTTATTCAAAATTCTAAGTATTTTCAGTTGTTTGCTACGTTGGATCCCTGTACTTATTCCCAAATCCAGCCAATATCCTGAAGATGGCCGGGTGCAGGGGCTCATACCTGTAATCCCAGCACTTTCAGAGGCTGAGGTGGGCTGATCACCTGAAGTCAGGAGTTCAAGACAAGCCTGGCCGACATGGTAAAGCCCTTTCTCTACTAAAAATACAAAAATTAGCCAGGAATGGCACATTCCTTTAATCTCAGCTACTCAGGAGGCTGAGGCAGGAGAATCACTTGAACCTAGGAAGCAAAGGTGGCAGTGAGCTGAGATTGCGCCACTGCACTCCAGTCTGGGCAACAAAGCAAGACTCAGTCTCTTTTTTTTTAAGACGGGGTTTCACCATGTTGGTCAGGGTGGTCTTGAACTCCCGACCTCAGGTGATCCACCCACCTTGGCCTCCAAAGTGCTTGGATTACAGGCGTGAGCCACCATGCCCGGCCATAATTTATCATCTTATCAAGACATTTTGGTGAAATGAGGCTCTTCTAATAATTATACCAAAAAGAAAAGTAAACTAGGCCTGCCCCAGGCAATATTAAGTATGATCATTCTTCATCTTATTTATTTATTTATTTACTTACTTATTTTGAGAAGGAGTCTCTGTCACCAGGCTGGAGTGCAGTGGCAGGATCTTGGCTCACTGCAACCTCTGCCCCCCAGGTTCAAGAGATTCTCCTGCCTCAGCCTCATGAGTAGCTGGGACTACAGGCACACACCACAATGCTCAGCTAATTTTTGTGTTTTTAGTGGAGATGGAGTTTCACCATGTTGGACAGGATGGTCTTGATCTCTTGACCTCGTGATTTGTCCACTTCAGCCTCCCAAAGTGCTGGGATTACAGGTGTGAGCTGCTGTGCCCGGCCTTTTTTTTTTTGTTTTTTAGAGACAGGGTCTTGCTCTGTCACCCAGGTTAGAGTACAGTGGTGCAATCAGAATTCACTGCAGCCCCCACCTTCTGGGTTCAAAGGATCCTCCTGCCTCAGCCTCCCACGTAGTTGAGACCACACGCGTGTACCACTACACCCAGATAATTTTTAATTTTTTTTTTTTTTTTTGTAGAGACAGGGTCTCACTTTGTTACCCAGGCTGGTCTCAAACTCTTGGGTTCAACTAATCTGCCTGCCTTGGCCTCCCAAAGTGTTGGGATTATAGGAGTGAGCCACAGCCAGGCTAAGTATGGTCGTTGCTTATTTTTGACATGTCAGTGCTACTTTGTAACTGCTTATAATTCTATTGCCTGCAACTAAAATGTAACAAAATCTCTTTACCAGAAAGGATTGTTTGTTTCATGTATTCTCCATGATGCTCTATTCACTAACAGGAAAAATTAAATGTTGGAGCTCCTGCTCTACTGTTGGCCAGGCATGGTGGTGTCAGGAGTCTTTGAACCTGAGCAACTTCATCCTGAATAGGCGCTGGGTAAAATGAGACTCAGGCCTACTGGGCTGCATTCCCAGGAGGTTAGGCTGTTACATATAGTGAACCCCAAGTTTCTCTTCGAAGTATTAGTATGTCAATATGTTCAGCTTTCTTATTCTTTAAATCTCTATTTTAAAGTTTAACTTACTTGTAGTTTCAGTAAACCTATTCCACTGGTTCTAATCAGTAGTTCACATCTACTACCCCATCTTGACCCATCCCGGTCACCTGCTCCAGTCACCTGCCCTGGACACCTGCTTGGAGCCCTGCTTTCCTGCTCTGACCTCCTGGTAACCATCCTTTCCCGCCAAACTACCCAACCCACCACTTGGGCTTGTACCCCTGCTCTCTTTAAAATAGCCAATCAGAATTAGATTAGGCTGTGCTGTCTAACCCTAGCCAGCAGGGGAACAACAAAGCAGTAGGGTCGACCTCCGTCAGGCATAAGTACCCCCTCCCCTCTTTGTCCAGGTGTGCACTCACCATTGTTCCATCTGTGAGCTACACCCTACTATAGAAGTAAATTGCCTTGCTGAGGAAATTTATATTCAAGTGCTACTTCTTTTGTGGCATTGAAAATTCCACTTATAACAAGGCCTTCTAAATCACAGGATCAGACAGGAGGTCAGCACAAGATACAGGTCATAAAGACCTTACTAATAAAACAGGTTGCAGTAAAGAAGCTCATCAAAACCCACCAAAACCAAGATGGCAACAAGAGGGACCTCTGGTTGTCCTCACTGCTCATTATACATGAATGATAACACATTAGCATGCTAAAAGACACTCCTACTAGGGCCAGGACAGTTTACAAATGCCATGGCAATGTCAGAGGGTTACCATATATAGTCTAAAAAGGGGAGGAACCCTCAGTTTCGAGAATTGCCCACCCCTTTCCCAGAAAAGTCATGAATAATCCTCCCCTTGTTTAGCATATAATCAAGAAATAACCATACAAATGGCCAACTAGCTAGTCATCCTGCTGCTCTGTCTATGGAATAGGCATTCTTTATTCCTTTACATTCCTAATAAACTTGCTTTCACTGTACTCTATGGATTCACCCCAAATTTTTTCTTCTGCAAGAGCCAAGAACCCTCTCTTAGGATCTGGATAGGGACCCCTTTCCAGTAACAGTAGCTTACACCTGTAATCCCAACACTTTGGGTGGCTGAGGCAGGAAGACTGCTTGAGCCTAGGAGTTCAAGACCAACCTAGGCAATATAGTGAGACCCTTTCTCTACAAAAAAAATTAGCTGAGCGTGGTGGCCCATGCCTATAGTCCTAGCTGCTCGGGAGGCTGAGGCAGGGGGATTACTGGAGTCCAAGAGTTTGAGGCTGCAGTGAGCTGTGATTGTGTCACTGTGCCTGCACTCCACATTGGGCAACTGAATGAGGCCCTGTCTTCTCCAAAATTAAAAATAAATAAATATAAATAAAGCCACCCTAGCCTCTTTTTTTTTTTTTTTTTTTTTAAAGGGGGTTTGCCTTTTTTTACCAAGCCTGGGTGGCAAAGGGCCGGATCAGCCACACCCCCACCCCCCCCTCCCCGGGTCCAGGCAATTCTC
>NW_022436952.1:29934616-29937193 GCF_009761245.1 Sapajus apella
CCTGGGCCTCCCAAAGTGCTGGGATTACAGGCTTGGGCCACCGCGCCCGGCCGAGCCAAGTTTCTATATTCCACTTTTAGTCACAGAACATTGATTCTAAGTAGACTCTAAATGTATGTACATTGTAATCCCTAATACAACCACTAATACTGTCTAAATATTTTGCCTGAAAGATTAAAATTTGCCTAGCACCTTGGGAGGCCGAGGTAGGAGAATCACTTAAGGCCAGGAATTTAAGACCTTGTCTCTTTCCATAGAAAGAGAAGTAGTGAGACCTTGTCTCTATGGAAATTTTAAGAATTAGCCAGGTGTGATGATATGCATGTGTAGTCCTAGCTACTTGGGAGGCTGAAATGGGAGGATCACTTGAACCCAGGAGTTAAAGGTTACAGTGAGCTATGATCGTGCCAATGCACTCCACATCAGCCTGGGGACAAAGTGAGACCCTGTCAAAAAATAAATAAATAAATTTATTCTCAACTTTGTTAATGAGATAGTTTATTTAGGCAGAAAATACGCTAAGATGCTTTACTCCTCTAGAGCAATCTTCCAGAAATCTGGGAGATGACGAAAATAACATTACTTATTAATGGTATTACCAAAACATAGCTAGTGCACATCCTACTAAATGTTATACATGCTGTATTTCAGAGTATCAATGCTTTTAACTTCTAGGTTGTGATAGCCTCCTTCCAGATGACACTTAAAAATGCCCACCTCTGCAGATCACAAGATCAGGAGTTGGAGACCAGCCTGGCCAACATGGTGAAACCCCCCGGTCTCTACTAAAAATACAAAAATTAGCCCAGTGGGCTGGTAGGGGCCTATAATTGCAGCTAGCTGGGAGGCTGAGGCAGGAGAATCGCTTGAACCTGGGAGGCGGAGGTTGCAGTGAGCTAAGCCTGGGCGACAAAGTGGGACTCCATCTCAAAAAAAAAAAAAATGTCTACCTCCTAGAATTCAGGCCTTGCGTGTAAGCAGACTTGGTGGTCTGTGTGAGTAACAAAATAGAGAATTGATATGACACTTCCAGAGGCTAGGTTACAAAAAACATCATGGCTTCAGCCTTGCCCTCTGGTGTTGCTTGCTCTGGGGACAAATTAACCGCCATGTTGTGAAAGGCCCTCTGGAGGGGAACACGTGACAACCAACGGAGGTCTCCTGTTAACAGCTGTTGAGTCTCGTGGGAAGCAAATCTAGCCCCAGCGACACCTTCGAAAGATTGTAGCCCTGGTTGGTAGCTTGACGAAAACCACGAGACTATCACCCAGCTAAACCACTCTCAGATTTCTGAGGCTCAGAAACTGGTGATAATTTTTTTTTGAGACGGAGTTTTGCTCTTGTTGTCCAGGCTGGAGTGCAATGGCGTGATCTTAGCTCACCACAACCTCTGCCTCCGGGGTTCAAGCAATTCTCCTGCCTCAGCCTCCCAAGTAACTGGAATTACAGGCATGCATCACCACACCCAGATAATTTTTTTTATTTTTGGTAGAGACGGGGTTTCACCATGTTGGCAAGGCTGGTCTTGAACTCCCGACCTCAGGTGATCCGCCCGCGTTGGCCTCCAAAGTGCTTGGATTACAGGCGTGAGCCACCACGCCTGGCCCAATATTTGTTTTAAGCTGCTAAATTTTGATATTATTTTGTAGCAAGGGATAACTGATATATATTTTAATCCTTGTGGCATAAGATACACAGATCATGAATTATCTTCTGCAAAATACTGAAAATAAGCAGAATGTGTAGACATGGTTAAATAATGGCATAGTTAATAACTTACATCTGTAGACTAAAATACTAAAGAATGAGGCTCTTTGATGTACTCATAAAGAAAAATCTTCAAAAAATAAGATTAAGATAAACATAATCATTGCATGTCTATGCATAGACTACTGCTGAAAGAATACACACAAAAAATGGGGAAATGTTGACTGTCTTGGGGACTGAAGTAGGGGGCTTTCATTTTACACATCATGAATTTTCCATTATGTATTATAATGATTTATGTGTTACATAGACAAAATTTAAGAAAAACAGAAACATTAAAGCATTATTTGTGATTGTGTAACAGCTTCAGCTCCCTTAAAGAGTAAGTCTAACTAAAGCCCTAGGAACACATACAAAAAAATAAGTAATTTTAACATGTACAGTTATGTGCCTCAAAAAGGTTTCCAACATTAGCTACTAATATGGTAAGGAATTAGACTCTACTGCATTAAAAAATAACGGGATATAGGAAAGAATGCTATGACACTGTTTACATTAAACAACTTATTTGAAAAACACAGATTACATAATCTATTTTACAACCACCGGCAAAAAAGAAAAAAAAAGTAAAAAGTAGATAAATTGATTTTTTTTTTTCGAGACAGGGTCTCACTGTTGCCCAGGCTGGAGTGAGTGGCATGATCATGGCTCACTGCAGCCTCCACCTCTCAGGCTCAAGCAATCCTCTCACCTCAGCTTCCTGGGTCCCTCCTCCCACCTCAGCTTCCTGGCTAGTTGGGACCCCAGGCACACACCACCATGTTCAGTTAGTGTGTGTGTGTGTGTGTGTGTGTGTGTGTGTGTGTGTGT